>NC_084974.1:31109826-31409826 GCF_963691925.1 Scomber scombrus | reverse complement strand
TGTTTGAGATAAATTGACACAAATGGTCCAACAATCAAACTTTTGCAAATGAGGCGAGATTCACTATTCTGCCTGTAAGTATTGTCTGTGTATCCAAAGCCTAATATATCTCATTCCTCTGTGTTGTAGACCTCTGTTGTTGCCAAAAAACTATTAAAAACATGTCAGTGAGTCACAGCGATGCACTGTGGGACATTTTCTTTTGTCAACACATTAGTGTGTTGAGAAACAGCTACAAATATTAAATTATTTGAAAAACACATTGTAAGGCTTTAAGATCTGTGAATGCTCTGTTAAAATGTTCCTAACAGAAATCATCAAAGCTGAACTTTGGGCTTCAGTCACTGTAACTTTACTGCTCATTAGACAGAGACAGAGAGGTAAAGTCCAGGGAGGAAAGGCAGATAAAGATTCAGCCTTCAACTCCTTATTCTCAGCAGAGACTGAAAGAAACTTCCTATAGATACAGTGAATTAATAAAAAATAATAACTGTTAGAGTGATGAATATGAGATGATTATGACACACTGTGTGTAGAAATACTGACACTGACCTTCATACAGTATCTCATCAGTCTAGCAAACTGGGAGATCAACATTAGTGAATGTGTAATCTGGTTATTGCAATAAAAAAAGATACATTTACAATGTAGTATAAAGTCCAGAGGTTGTTATGAAGAACAAAGTAATGAAGCTGTAAACAGAATCTTGTTCCTGCACATGCTCAGTTGCATCTGCTCAACCCTGTCTCCTAGATATTACATTCATACTAATAAATAGTTTCCAAAAGAAGTTGCCTAGGCAAACACAAACACTGAATGAAGCTACATTTATATATTGCTCTGAAGTCAGAGTGAGAGGGACAGGATGGAGAGGAAGCATTTAGGCAACGAAAGCAATTTGTTTCAGGTTAGTGAACGATTGTGATGCTGCTTAAAGGATCAGTGTGTCAGATTTAGTGGCATCTAGAAGTGAAGTTGTACAATGCAAGAAGCTGAACAGCTCAACGCCACATTTGAAGTCTGTAAGAGAACCTATGGAGGCTGTAGAAAATACTCCCACCTGCCCAGGCTTGGGTGGGCGGGGCTTACATGGCTCAACCTAACAGGCCTCACCTGAGGTGATAAACCCTCAATCAGCCTGTGCTCAGCCTCTTCCCCTCGTCTGCTGGAGCATGCTGCATGTGGAGCTGCCAGCTTCCAGTTGATTGTCAACCATGGATGCATTATTTTGATAATTAAATCATCTGTGTAATACAATCAACTGCACGAAGAAATAAATGGTTGCAAGGCACTTCTCTGGTCCTCATATTTTGACCGATATGCCAATGTAGAGACTATATGCTGAATCCAGCCAACAACAACAAGGAAGTTTTTACAGAGGCTGTGACACTCATGAAACTTGTAAAATCAGATCAGATATTTTGTCAGACGTCTTCAAACGTTGTTTCCTTTTTTCTCTTCCTGGTTTCTGCGTCCTCACAGTGATGTAACGTGACTCACTGGTTCTGTTAAAATAGAGAGAAGTCACAGTTAAGAACAACACAGATGTTTATCTGAAGTCTGTTTGTTGGATTTAAACCAGAGTCAAAGTTTATCTTTGTGATGGACAGAAAACACACATGGTTGTAGTTAAAGTCATGTAAACTAATAAGATACAGAACTAACATGAGAGGCAGGACTGGGTTTATTATACTGTGTGTGTGTGTGTGTGTGTGTGTGTGTGTGTCTCCAGTGTTACTGGTTTACCTCTCAGACTCCAGAAGATGAAGGAAGAGGATGAAGAGGAGGACGGAGCAGAGTCTCTAATATCCAGCTGTCTGTCTATGAAGAGTGACGACTCCAAAGGTTTACCTCCATTCTTCAGTAATGAACCTGGACCCTCAGACACAAAGTAAGAGACTGTTTCTACTGTTCAGTGATACATTTGCATGTAGCCTGCAGCTTTATGAATGAGCTTTATAAATATACAGAGGACAGGAGAAAAGAGAGAGACTGGAGAGAAATAACAACAAGAACAGGAGTTTTTGGTGAGTTCTGAGAAGTTGAACTGAACACAAACAAAGACATGGTTCATCTGTTTCTAGCCAAGTTAAAGGTAGTGTAGTGTACAACTGGTATTGTGACTGTTTAGGGCAAATTGACACAAATGGTCCAACAATCAAACTTTTGTAAATGAGGCGAGATTCACTATTCTGCCTGTAAGTATTGTCTGTGTATCCAAAGCCTAATATATCTCATTCCGCTGTGTTGTAGACCTCTGTTGTTGCCAAAAAACAATTAAAAACATGTCAGTGAGTCACAGCGATGCACTGTGGGTCATTTTCTTTTGTCAACACATTAGTTTGTTGAGAAACAGCTACAAATATTAAATTATTTGAAAAACTTAAATTGTTATACCTAACAGAAATCATCAAAGCTGAACTCTGGGCTTCAGTCACTGTAACTGTAAATTTACTGTTTATTAGACAGAGACAGAGAGGTGAAGTCCAGGGAGGAAAGGCAGATAAGGATTCAGCCTTCAACTCCTTATTGTACAAACAAACTGAGTTTACAGGAGATAAATGTTCAGGATATGTTTCATATTCATTCAGTGTTTTCACATGTTCAGATCTATTTGCTCTCACGTCTGTTTTCAGCTGTAGATACAACATGCAGAAGGAGACTTGAACATACTTGTTGTCATTAAATCATGATCATGTGCCATGTTTCATGTGAGATCTGCTCTTTATAAGAACTAATGATGTGTAAAATGATTGTTGTTTCTACAGACAGAGAGCAGAGTCTCTAATATCCAGCTGTCTGTCTATGAAGAGTAACCGGTCTAAAGATCGTGATCCTACCTTCAGTAATGAACCTGGACCCTCAGACACAAAGTAAGAGACTGTTTCTACTGTAAACTGACCTGAAGATGATTCAGTGTCAAAATGTCATTTAAAATCAAACCACTGTGAGTAGAAAAAAGGACAGAGTAGGAGTTTCTGCTGAGTTCTGAGTTCAGTCAGAAGTTGAACTGAACACAAACACACAGACACAGTTTGTCTGTTTCTAGCTAAGTTAAAGCTAATGTAGTACAGTTGGTACTGTGACTGTTGGGGGCAAATAAACATGAATGATCCAACAATCAAACTTTAGCAAATGAGGCTAGATTCACTTTATATTCTGTCTGAATAAACTTTACAAGTAATGTCTGTGTATGTAAAGCCTGATATATCTCATACCTCTGTGCTGTAGACCTCTGTTGTTGCATATAAACTGTTAAAAACACATTAAGGAGTCACAGCTCTGCACTGGGTGACATTTTCTTTTATCACAGAAGAGTTTGAGTTTGTTGAAAAATGACTCCAAAGACTTGATGACTTAAGTTATTTGAGAAACGTTGAATCCTCCTTTCCCCACTCCATGTATGTAGGAGAACCAACATTGGCTGCAAAATCATGTAAGCCCCTCTGTAGAGCCAGTGTTTGGTTTGTCCGTTCTGGGCTTCTGTAGAAACATGACACTGCAACATGGCGGCCTCTATGGAAGAGGAGCAGCTTCCTATGTAGATATAAAAGGCTCATTTTAAACTTACTAAACACAATGATTCTTATTTTCATTTAAATAAATGTCTGTTCAGTCATGAAATAGAAACTCATACCCATATGTTAATTTCTTTTAATTATGTTATACTGCCTTATAGCCAGAAACATAATAAGACTTTATGATCTCTGCTTGCTGAGTGAAAATGTTCCTAACAGAAATCATCAAAGCTGAACTTTGGTCTTCAGTCACTGTAACTTTACTGCTCATTAGACAGAGACAGAGAGGTGAAGTCCAGGGAGGAAAGGCAGATAAAGATTCAGCCTTCAACTCCTTATTCTCAGCAGAGACTGAAAGAAACTGCCTATAGATACAGTGAATTAATAAAAAATAATAACTGTTAGGGTGATGAATATGAGATGATTATGACACACACTGTGTAGAAATACTGACACTGAGCTTCATACAGGATCTCTTCAGTCTAGCAAACTGGGAGATCCACATTAGTGAATGTGTAATCTGGTTATTGCAATAAAAAAAGATACATTTACAATGTAGTATAAAGTCCAGAGGTTGTATGAAGAACAAACTAATGAAGCTGTAAACAGAATCGTGTGTGTGTGTGTGTGTGTGTGTGTGTGTGTGTGTGTGTGTGTGTGTGTGTGTGTGTGTGTGTGTGTGTGTGTGTGTGTGTGTGTGTGTGTGTGTGTGTGTGTGTGTGTGTGTGTGTGTGTGTGTGTGTGTGTGTGTGTGTGTGTGTGTGTGTGTGTGTGTGTGTGTGTGTCTGAAAGGACCAACATGTAGTATATCGTATTTTATTTAAACTTAAATGTACTAAACCTCGAGCCTGAAGAACAAATACTGACAGTCTGGACTCTTTATGTGGGGAAAGAGTTGCATGCAGCTTGTGAGCTATTGGTTGGTCTCCACTAATGTCATGTGTCATAAAGAATGTGTTCATGTCCACAGAGAGAGGAAGAGGAGGACTGTTTCTGTGGAGGAGCAGCTGTCCTGCTGTTCTTTGTGTCAGGACGTCCTGAAGGATCCAGTCTCTACCAGCTGTGGACACTGGTTCTGCAGACAGTGCATCACCTCATACTGGGACCAGTCTGCTTCATCAGGACACTCCTCCTGTCCCCAGTGTGGAGAAAGATCCAGAACCAGACCTGGACTGCAGACAGACAGTCAGACCAGCACTGTACAAAGTAAGACTGAAGATCTGTCTGCTGATGTCATCATCTCATTTTTTTTTAATTTAGCACCTGCAAATTTTAAGAAAGATGTTGCTTTTCTTTGTACAACTGTACAGCATATACATTGGGGAGGTTTTCCCACTTACAAAGCATGTAGAAGTCTGTAATTTTTACATAGGTACTCTTCAACTGTGAGTGACGGAATCTAAAACAAAAATCCAGAAAATCACATTGTATGATTTTTAAGTAATTAATTTGCATTTTATGAACTTAATATTTCTTTTGACCTTCCTTTTAACAATCTTTCAGCAGAAAGTGGTCTGCAGGAGGTTTTAGATGAACATCAGATCAGTCTGAGCAGCAGATGGGAACGTGTGACTGATGAAGCAGGAAATGAAATCCTCCTCATCAGCATCTACACTGAGGTCCACATCATAGAGGGACTGAGTGAAGAGGTTAATACCCAACATGAAGTGAGGCAGCTTGAAACAGTTTTCAAGATGAAGACCCTCCATGACGCTCCAATCAAGTGTCAGGACATCTTTAAAGTCTTACCTGACCAACAGAAACACATCAGAGTCGTTATGATGAACGGCGTCGCTGGTGTTGGAAAAACCTTCACAGTGCAGAAGTTCACTCTGGACTGGGCACAGCGCTCCAAAAACCAAGATATCAGTCTGCTGATTATGTTCTCGTTCAGGGCGCTGAACTTTTTCAAAGATGAGCAGTACAGTCTGCTCATGCTGATCCATGTTTTCTATCCAACATTACAGAAGCTCACAGCAGAGAAGCTCGCTGTCTGTAAAGTTTTGTTCATCTTTGACGGCCTGGATGAAAGCAGACTTTCACTGGATTTCAACAACAGTGAGGTCGTGTCTGATGTCACACAGAAGTCATCAGTCAGCGTGCTGCTGACAAACCTGATCATGGGGAAGCTGCTTCCATCGGCTCTCATCTGGATAACTTCCCGACCTGCAGCAACCAATCAGATCCCTTCTTCATGTGTTAGCAGGGTAACAGAAGTACGAGGCTTCACTGATGACCAGAAGGAGGAGTACTTCATGAAGAGATTCAGTGATGAAGAGCAGTCCAGCACAATCATCTCACACATCAAGACATCCAGGAGCCTCTACATCATGTGTCACATCCCAGTCTTCTGCTGGATCACTGCTACAGTTCTGAAGGACATGTTGACTACAGACCAGAGAGGAGAGCTGCCCAAGACCCTGACTGACCTGTACTCACACTTCCTGCTGGTTCAGACAAAGAGGAAGAAGAACAAGTATGATGAAAGAAAAGTGAAGAGTCCACAGGAGCTGACGGAGGCTGACAGTGAACTTCTTCTGAAGCTGGGGAGGCTGGCGTTTGAACAACTGGAGAAAGGAAACATCCTGTTCTACCAAGAAGACCTGGAGCAGTGTGGTCTTGATGTCACAGAGGCCTTGGTGTTATCAGGATTTTGTACAGAGATCCTCAAAAGAGAGAGTGTGATCTTCCAGAAATCAGTCTACAGCTTTGTTCATCTGAGCGTTCAGGAGTTTCTGGCTGCAGTCTACATGTACCACTGTTACACCAGCAGCAACACAGAGGTACTGAAGAACTTCCTGAAAGAAGACAACAAACACAAAGAATCTGGACCAAAGACTTTCCTCAAGAAGCTGTCTGCTTATTTCAGAAACAGTGATACCCATGAACCACCTGACAGTAAGCATGATAGCTCATCTCTGGAGGTTTTCCTGAAGGGAGTCATGAAGAAATCTCTCAGAAGTAAAAATGGCCACCTGGACCTGTTTGTCCGCTTCCTTCATGGCCTCTCTCTGGAGTCCAACCAGAGTCTCTTAGGAAGCCTGCTGGGTCAGACAGAGAACAGTCCAGAAACCATCCAGAGAGTCATCAACAACCTGAAGGAGATGAACAGTGGTGATATCTCTCCTGACAGAATCATCAACATCTTCCACTGTCTGATGGAGATGAACGACCGCTCAGTACATCAGGAGATCCAAGAGTTCCTGAAGTCAGGGAACAGATCAGAGAAACTCTCTGAGGTCCAGTGCTCAGCTCTGGCCTACATGCTGCAGATGTCAGAGGAGGTTCTGGATGAGTTGGACCTGAAGAAGTACAACACATCGAAGGAAGGACGACGGAGACTGATCCCAGCTGTGAGGAACTGCAGAAAGGCTCAGTAAGTCCAGATGTGATTAACATTATAAATCAGTGTAGATCAGTAGATTTAATCTTCAAATATAAATTAAATAAAACTCTTATTATTGTTAAAATAGTTCTCTACTTGTTTATATCTGCAATAACATGTCAGTTATATTTCATCACAGATGTACTTGAGTTTATTCAAATATGAGAGCAAACAATCTTGATTTTACAGTTGGTTGTATTAATGTTGCTAACTTAATGAACACAATTATTCAATGTATTTGTAGTAATTATAGGATTTTACAGTTTTAATAATTCAGCCGTATTTATTTGTTAATCATGTTTTTGTGCTGAATCAGTTTTTAGATTCTCAGAAAATAAAGTTGACAACTAAACATAATGCAGTCATCTGTTATGCACATCTAAATATTTAATTACATGAATATTTAATTATGTTTAGGTCTAATACTTTCGAGCCATTTGTTTCATTTGTGTTCAACAGTCACTATTGTTCACTGAGTTGAACTGAATACAATTTAAAATCAAATTAAAATTAAAAATAGTGGACAAATGTCGTCATGTTAACTTTGTGGAGACAGACATGGGATCAGATCACACAGACAGACTGTGAACATTATGGAAGCCTCAATGTAACTTCATTGTCTTTCCTTCATCTACAAGATGCAGGTCTGCAGGTCTGACAGAGAGTGATGAGAATTATTGTTTCATTCATACACAGTGAGACACCATCAGCTGAACTGGGACTGTTCTGGTAGCTTACTGGTTAAGATGCCATATAACTGCAATATCTGCTGATCTCTCCTCTTGTTTCTATTAAATAAATAGAAATGCTCCTGAAACACAAAGATTATTTGATCCACTCAGTAAATGTTAATAAAAATACAGAATATCAAACTGTTTTGTTTCCAAATGCATGAAGTAAATATAAAGTGTCCTCTTTCATGATAACATATGTTGTAATATATTTGTCATTACAGACTTTCTGGCTGTGGACTCTCAGAGTCTCACTGTGAAGTTGTGGCCTCAGCTCTGAAGTCCAACCCTCATCTGACAGATCTGGACCTGAGTAACAACAGACTGTCTGATTCAGCAGCGAAGCTTCTCTCTGCTGGACTGGAGAGTCCAAACTGTAAACTGAAGACTCTGAGGTCAGTTCACTGACTGTAGCTTTGGTAGTTTTTTTCTTTGTATTTAATTGAAATCTTTCAATGAAGTGTCAAAAGTTAATTCTCTCATGAATTCTTGTTCTGTGTTAAAATGACTTCCAGAGTTTAAACTAATTTGAGGCTTCAGCAGTCTGAGTTCCACATATTAAGTTAGTATCTTTGAGTTTCTTCAGTGTTTGCTGAGCTGCAGTGGAGGGATAGTGGTGTAACTCAAAGAGGGAATTTTATTCTAAATATTCTGAAACTTTGAGTCAGATAAATCAAGTGTGAGTCTACCAGACTGTCAAAGCCTCAAATTAGCTTTAACTGAACTTATGAAGTCTTTTCCTGCAGTGTAGCTGTGTTAGGAAGAGACCACTTCACAGTCAGTATGGACAGGAGGAATGATTACTGCCACCAATAACATGTTTAAACTACACATACCTACTAAACTACCAAATACAGGAAGGAGGTCATGTTATAAATAATTAACTGGGTTTTAGTCCAACATGTCTGATTTCATATTGATCCTCTAATTAAAGACTTGACTGAGTTCAGCAGCATTTAATGACTCAGTGTTGACATGAATATGTGTCTGAATGTCGTGGAGACATTTGGATGATGTCTGTAGAAGGCTGACATTATGATGATCCACAATGACACAATGATGAAGTCACTCTGCTCATTTTAGAGAAAAGCTGACAAGAAAAATGTGACACTGGATAATTCACTCTGATCCTCTGAAACTGTTTTTTACATTAAATCTTACTTTCACTTTAAATTCGTTCTTTAAACTTAAACCAAGAAACTCAAACAGAACAAATATAATATCCAGTATTTACTTGTTCCAACACTTTTATGAAGGTGTGCAGTGTTTATACTGACTGAAATATTTAACATGCTGTGATTTTTTTTATGGCGACACCATTAAATATAAATATTGTAGATATATTGAACATTCTTTTCCTCCTATTGTCCCAAAATCCATCCTGATATATTAACTATCTTTGTAAACGTTGGGATCTTGAGTAGAATCTGAAATACATTTCTGTGGGTTTTTTAACTTGTGTTTGGCTGCACAACATGAGTTAGTATAGATGGAGTCAGTGGTGGAGCTGCAGAGTTTAAGAGGTGAAGTCACTACGTCTTTATTGAAGTAGGAGCATGTTGTCATTGATATTAATGAGAGCTCTTTTTCACTGTTTGTATTTGACAGTTTTTAACCTGCATCCTGTTGGGTTCAGCTGTTTGGAGTTTCCATTTTCTAAACTTCTACATTTAAACCTTCTTCAGCTCTGAACAGATTATGAAACACTGAATGATTTCAAGCTTGAACTTTGTCTTCTAAAGTAACATCATTTATTCTTTATTCAGGTTGATGGACTGCAGTTTGTCAGAGATCAGCTGTGCTTCTCTGGTCTCAGCTGTGAAGTCCAACCCCTCCGTTCTGAGAGTGCTGGGTCTGAAAGGAAACAAGCTGCAGGATTCAGTAATGAAGCTACTATGTGATTTCCTGAAGAGTCCAGACTGCAGACTGGAGGCTCTGGGGTGAGTTCACGGACAGTCTGTTACTATTGTTGATCTTAATGTTTAACAACTGCACCTAATTTATGTACATATATAACTTACATCCATTAAGTTATTTATCTGATTGTCATCTTTATTTTTTTACTGTACAGTTTAGTCTGTAGTTATAAAAGATGACTGATTCTTAAATAAATGTAGAAAATGTTCAGTTAGTTGTTAAAGTAAATTAATAATAATTTGTTATATAATTCATATTTTTTGATTAAGAGTCACATCTTTATCAAGAAGATTCTCTCAACTAATATCTGTTTTAAACTGATCATTTTACTTTCTGAGGGAGAAATAGTTTCTAAGTTTACATTAATTTTAATGTGTTTCATTAATAATGTTTGTTTACTGATAGTCATCCTTCACAACACACACACACACACACACACACACACACACACACACACACACACACACACACACACACACACACACACACACACACACACACACACACACAAAAACTCTTCATCTTTAAGTTAAATCTTAGCTTCACTTTAAATTTCATTCTTTAAATTTACACAACAAACTCAAACAGTAACAAATATAATATCCAGTATTTACTTGTTCCAACACTTTTATGAAGCTGTGCAGTGTTTATACTGACTGAAATATTTAAACTCAACATGCTGTGATTATTTAATGGTGACACCATTAAATATAAATATTGTAGATATATTTAACATCCTTTTCCTCCTATTGTCCCAAAATCCATCCTGACATATTAACTATCTTTGTAAACGTTGGGATCTTGAGTAGAATCTGAAATACATTTCTGTGGTTTTTTAACTTGTGTTTGGCTGCACAACATGAGTTAGTATAGATGGAGTCAGTGGTGGAGCTGCAGAGTTTAAGAGGTGAAGTCACTACGTCTTTATTGAAGTAGCAGCATGTTGTCATTAATATTAATGAGAGCTCTTTTTCACTGTGTGTATTTGACAGTTTTTAACCTGCATCCTGTTGGGTTCAGCTCTTTGGAGTTTCCATTTTCTAAACTTCTACATTTAAACCTTCTTCAGCTCTGAACAGATTATGAAACACTGAATGATTTCAAGCATGAACTTTGTCTTCTAAAGTAACATCATTTATTCTTTATTCAGGTTGAAGGACTGCAGTTTGTCAGAGATCAGCTGTGCTTCTCTGGTCTCAGCTCTGAAGTCCAACCCCTCCCATCTGAGAGAGCTGAGTCTGAGTAACAACAAGCTGCAGGATTCAGTAATGAAGCTTCTGAGTGATTTCCTGAAGAGTCCAGACTGCAGACTGGAGACTCTGGGGTGAGTTCACTGACAGTTTGTTACTATTGTTGATCTTAATGTTTAACAACTGAACCTTATTTATGTTCTTATGTAACTTACATCCATGAAGTTATTTATCTGATTGTCATCTTTATTTTTTTACTGTACAGTTTAGTCTGTAGTTATAATGATTCATCTAGTCTGTAAATGACTGATTCTTAAAGAAACTGTAGAAAATGTCCACACACACACACACACACACACACACACACACACACACACACACACACACACACACACACACACACACACACACACACACAGTCAAGTTATATCTTAAGAATCTGTGCAGCTTCTCCACTTGAAAGAGAAAGATCACCTACTCAGAGTTTTTAACTGGATTTCACTCAATGACCAAACAGCTTTTCCTTTTTCTTCTTCTTTTATTTGCAGGTGCAGTTTAGTTGACAGATGAATGGCATTAGTTGTATTTCATTAGTTTCATTAGATGAAAAACCTTTAAACAAATGTAGCGAGCGGAGTGATATATAAGCACAATGATATGTTACACATCTGTCTTTAAACAAAGAAAACACAGAAAAAGAAAATATTATAAATACTGTACATACTGTATATGCTATTTCAAATAAATACAATGAAATAAATATAAGCAGGAAAATAAACACATTTGCAAATATTGTGAAACCCAAAGTGTCCTATTTCCTTTAACCCTTTCATGCATAAATTATGATAACCTCAGTCAGGATGTTTTATCTTAAGTGTTTTATTTCTCTTTAGGCATAAAATATATTTGAACTCAATTTTCTTTTTCATCAAATTACATTAAATTATAATAACATAAATAAACTGATTTATAACTAAAAACCTTACTGCAGATGAAGTGGTAGTGTATGGGATGACGTACTAGTGTCCACTGTGGAGGCTGAAGTGCAACTATGCATCAAAATCCATCATCATGCATATATAAGAAAACAGCTTCTGAATAGCTTTCCACTGTAGTGACACTATGCATGAAAGGGTTCAATTAAACATTAAGAGCAAATAAAGTTACTCACTGTCATTATTTATAAGCTTCACATCAGGTAAAGAATTAACTTTAATACCTTTTAATGTTTACTGCATTTTAATATTAACTGAATTTTAACATGAATGTAACATTCAATTACACAATGTTATAAACCAACCTTCCACACATGAATTAAAAAGTCCCCCATTAATAAATACAGTCACAATCAACAGATTGAGAAATAAAGCATCAAGTAAACCCTGGCATTTAAAGAGTGACATCATCAAGCCACGCGTTACCAGGCAACCAACCACGTGGGTAACCAGCAGCAACAGTTGAGCTGCAGTAATAATTCATGGCAGACAGTCTTTAAAAGTTATCCGTCTTACCGGCTGCCTCTCTGGTGTTTGTAGATGTTTCTGCTCTGCACAAACAGGCGAGCAAACAGTCTCTCTTCCTGACGCTGTGTCGTTGTCTTTTCACCTGCTCTGCTTCTGCAGGGACGCTGTGTGCCGCTTTTTTATGGTCCGTGCTACACAGAGCGACTGTCAATGGTTCCTTCCGGCTGGCTCAACAGCCTGTGGAAACTTGATATTTGTTTGTTTATTTGTTCATTTTTCCTCCAATTTATCCATTTAAACAGTTTATATTCCTTTAGGTTGGAGGTTTAGATTTCCTCTTTCTCTAGTTTACACACACACACACACACACACACACACTAAAACTCTTCATCTTTAAGTTAAATCTTAGCTTCACTTTAAATTTCATTCTTTAAATTTACACAACAAACTCAAACAGTAACAAATATAATATCCAGTATTTACTTGTTCCAACACTTTTATGAAGCTGTGCAGTGTTTATACTGACTGAAATATTTAAACTCAACATGCTGTGATTATTTAATGGTGACACCATTAAATATAAATATTGTAGATATATTTAACATCCTTTTCCTCCTATTGTCCCAAAATCCATCCTGACATATTAACTATCTTTGTAAACGTTGGGATCTTGAGTAGAATATGAAAAAAATCTATGCTGGTTTTTTAACTTGTGTTTGGCTGCACAACATGAGTTAGTATAGATGGAGTCAGTGGTGGAGCTGCAGAGTTTAAGAGGTGAAGTCACTACGTCTTTATTGAAGTAGCAGCATGTTGTCATTAATATTAATGAGAGCTCTTTTTCACTGTTTGTATTTGACAGTTTTTAACCTGCATCCTGTTGGGTTCAGCTGTTTGGAGTTTCCATTTTCTAAACTTCTACATTTAAACCTTCTTCAGCTTTGAACAGATTATGAAACACTGAATGATTTGAAGCATGAACTTTGTCTTCTAAAGTAACATCATTTATTCTTTATTCAGGTTGGAGGACTGCAGTTTGTCAGAGATCAGCTGTGCTTCTCTGGTCTCAGCTCTGAAGTCCAACCCCTCCCTTCTGAGAGGGCTGGTTCTGAGTAACAACAAGCTGCAGGATTCAGTAATGAAGCTACTGGGTGATTTCCTGAAGAGTCCAGACTGCAGACTGGAGGCTCTGGGGTGAGTTCACGGACAGTCTGTTACTATTGTTGATCTTAATGTTTAACAACTGCACCTAATTTATGTACATATATAACTTACATCCATTAAGTTATTTATCTGATTGTCATCTTTATTTTTTTACTGTACAGTTTAGTCTGTAGTTATAAAAGATGACTGATTCTTAAATAAATGTAGAAAATGTTCAGTTAGTTGTTAAAGTAAATTAATAATAATTTGTTATATAATTCATATTTTTTGATTAAGAGTCACATCTTTATCAAGAAGATTCTCTCAACTAATATCTGTTTTAAACTGATCATTTTACTTTCTGAGGGAGAAATAGTTTCTAAGTTTACATTAATTTTAATGTGTTTCATTAATAATGTTTGTTTACTGATAGTCATCCTTCACCCCACACACACACACACACACACACACACACACACACACACACACACACACACACACACACACACACACACAGTCAAGTTATATCTTAAGAATCTGTGCAGCTTCTCCACTTGAAAGAGAAAGATCACCTACTCAGAGTTTATAACTGGATTTCACTCAATGACCAAACAGCTTTTCCTTTTTCTTCTTCTTTTATTTGCAGGTGCAGTTTAGTTGACAGATGAATGGCATTAGTTGTATTTCAATAGTTTCATTAGGTGAAAAAACCTTAAAACAAAGAATATATTATAAATACTGTACATACTGTATATGCTATTGCAAATAAATACAATGAAATAAATATAAGCAGGAAAATATACACATTTGCAAATATTGTGAAACCCAAAGTGTCCTATTTCCTTTAACCCTTTCATGCATGAATTATAATAACCTCAGTCAGGATGTTTTATCTTAAGTGTTTTATTTCTCTTTAGGCATTAGAAAAATATCTGAACTCTATTTTCTTTTTCATCAAATTACATTACATTATAATAACATAAATGAACTGATTTACAACTAAAAACCTTACTGCAGATGAAGTGGTAGTGTATGGGATGACGTACTAGTGTCCACTGTGGAGGCTGAAGTGCAACTATGCATCAAAATCCATCATCATGCATATATAAGAAAACAGCTTCTGAATAGCTTTCCACTGTAGTGACACTATGCATGAAAGGGTTCAATTAAACATTAAGAGCAAATAAAGTTACTCACTGTCATTATTTATAAGCTTCACATCAGGTAAAGAATTCATTTTACTACATTTTAATGTTTACTGCATTTTAATATTAACTGAATTTTAACATTAATGTAACATTTTACTGTCATATTCATTTAATTTAATGTTTAAATTACACAATGTTTTAAACCAACCTTCCACACATGAATTAAAAAGTCCCCCATTAATAAATACAGTCACAATGAACAGATTGAGAAATAAAGCATCAAGTAAACCCTGGCATTTAAAGAGTGACATCATCAAGCCACGCGTTACCAGGCAACCAACCACGTGGTTAACCAGCAGCAACAGTTGAGCTGCAGTAATAATTCAGCGCAGACAGTCTTTAAAAGTTAGCCGTCTTACCGGCTGCCTCTCTGGTGTTTGTAGATGTTTCTGCTCTGCACAAACAGGCGAGCAAACAGTCTCTCTTCCTGACGCTGTGTCGTTGTCTTTTCACCTGCTCTGCTTCTGCAGGGACGCTGTGTGCCGCTTTTTTATGGTCCGTGCTACACAGAGCGACTGTCAATGGTTCCTTCCGGCTGGCTCAACAGCCTGTGCATACTTGATATTTGTTTGTTTATTTGTTCATTTTTCCTCCAATTTATCCATTTAAACAGTTTATATTCCTTTAGGTTGGAGGTTTAGATTTCCTCTTTCTCTAGTTTACACACACACACACACACACACACACACACACACACACACACACACACACACACACACACACACACACACACACACACACACACACACACACTAAAACTCTTCATCTTTAAGTTAAATCTTAGCTTCACTTTAAATTTCATTCTTTAAATTTACACAACAAACTCAAACAGTAACAAATATAATATCCAGTATTTACTTGTTCCAACACTTTTATGAAGCTGTGCAGTGTTTATACGGACTGAAATATTTAAACTCAACATGCTGTGATTATTTAATGGTGACACCATTAAATGTAAATATTGTAGATATATTTAACATCCTTTTCCTCCTATTGTCCCAAAATCCATCCTGACATATTAGCCATCTTTGTAAACGTTGGGATCTTGAGTAGAATCTGAAATACATTTCTGTGGGTTTTTTAACTTGTGTTTGGCTGCACAACATGAGTTAGTATAGATGGAGTCAGTGGTGGAGCTGCAGAGTTTAAGAGGTGAAGTCACTACGTCTTTATTGAAGTAGCAGCATGTTGTCATTAATATCAATGAGAGCTCTTTTTCACTGTTTGTATTTGACAGTTTTTAACCTGCATCCTGTTGGGTTCAGCTGTTTGGAGTTTCCATTTTCTAAACTTCTACATTTAAACCTTCTTCAGCTCTGAACAGATTATGAAACACTGAATGATTTCAAGCATGAACTTTGTCTTCTAAAGTAACATCATTTATTCTTTATTCAGGTTGAAGGACTGTAGTTTGTCAGAGATCAGCTGTGTTTCTCTGGTCTCAGCTCTGAAGTCCAACCCATCACATCTGAAGCTGCTGAATCTGAGTAACAACAAGCTGCATGATTCAGTAATGGAGCTACTTTGTGACTTTCTTGAGAGTCCAGACTGCAGACTGGACAATCTGGAGTAAGTTCACTGACAGTCTGTTACTATTGTTGATCTTAATGTTTAACAACTGAAAGTTATTTTTATATTTTCATATTTATTTTTACTGTACGGTTTAGTCTGCAGTTATAAAAGATGACTGATTCTTGAAGAAACTGTAGAAAATGTTCACTGTTAGTAGTTAAAATAAATGAATGTTTATAATTTTTGGTAAAGAGTCACATTTATTTACAGAAGATCCTCTCAACTAATATCTGTTTTAAAATTAATTTTACTTTCTGAAGGAGAAATATTGTCTAAGTTTACATTAATTTTAATGTGCTTTCATTAGTTGCGTTTTAATGATATTGACAGGGTTCCCACTCTTCTCTTGAAATCATTCTCCAGGACATTTTCAGCTGCTATTCATCTTTCATTATTTCTTTTTATCACTATTATAGTTTTTATCTTTTATTCTTTATCTTTTATTATTTTATCTACATATTTTATAGCTCAGTGCGCATTAGTTACCAAATACATTTCTACTTTATTTCATATGTTTTTGTTCTTCAATCAAACTGTAAAGCACTCTGAATAACATTAGATTTGTTTGAAAGTTGCTTTATAAAGAAAATGTGTCTGATTGATAGCTGTGATGCTAATTTCTCCATGTTTCACATTCATTTATGCTAACAACATTAGCAATAAGAACCCCTCTAGACCGTTTACGTTCACTCACAAGGCAGAGAGAAGCAGAGGGAGGAGAAATCATTTTCCAGGAAGTTTTACTTTTTCTCTCGTTTTCCATGACTGGAAAATTGGTCCATCATGTTCCAGGATTTCCAGGACGCGTGGGAAACCTCATTGATCCTTCAGAACACACACACACACACACCAACACACACACACACACACACACACACACACACACACACACACACACACACACACACACACACACACACACACACACACACACACACACACACACACTTCCTGTAAGGATGAACCAAACAAGATGACCAAACGGCAAGTTAATTTTTTATTTCCATCATTTATTTTTTATTCAGATTGGAGGACGGCAGTTTGTCAGAGATCAGCTGTGCTTCTTTGGTCTCAGCTCTGAAGTCTAACCCCTCCCATCTGAGAAAGCTGTTTCTGGGAGGAAACAAGCTGCAGGATTCAGTAATGAAGCTGCTGTGTGACTTTATTAAGAGTCCAGACTGTAGACTGGAGGATCTGAGGTAAAACACCATTATTACTTCTGGTTTTCATGAACTGTGTTTGTTTACTGATATTGATCCTTCAGAACACACACACACACACACACACACACACACACACACACACACACACACACACACACACACACACACACACACACACACACACACACACACACACACACACACACACACACACACACACACACAGATCAATGCAGGTATTAAAACATTATTTATGACTCAGTGACATGAATATGTGTCTGAATGTTGTGGAGACATTTGGATGATGTCTGTAGAAGGCTGACATTATGATGATCCACAATAACACAATGATGAAGTCACTCTGCTCATTTTAGAGAAAAACTCATCGATTAGGATATAGTAATATTTAATTACACATTTAAAACCTGAATTCATCTGATTGGATTATACATTTATTTTTTATCTCCATCATTTATTCTTTATTCAGGTTGGATAGCTGCAGTTTGTCAGAGATCAGCTGTGCTTCTCTGGTCTCAGCTGTGAAGTCCAACCCCTCCCATCTGAGAGAGCTGCATCTGGGAGGAAACAAGCTGCAGGATTCAGGGATGAAACTACTGTGTGACTTTCTGGAGAGTCCAGACTGCAGACTGGAGGATCTGAGGTAAGACACCATTATTACTTCTGTGCTGACATTAATAAGATGTGACAGTTGTGATGTCACTAAACTGCAGACATAAAGCTGATATTAGGCTGATCCACACTGAGTATATTATTGGTAAAGTCTATTTTCTTCATCAGTGGTTTAGTCCATCAGCTGTGTCAGATTAATGCTGAGTTGCACATTTAAAACCTTTATATAACAAGAAGAATTCAACACTGGATAATTCACTCTGAACCTCTTCATCTCTTTTTCTTTTATATTTGAAAGTTTTAACCTGCTTCCTGTTGGGTTCAGGTGTTTGGAGTTTCCATCTTTTAAACTTGAGGGCTGGACAAAAAAATACTTTATCTGATTAATCGTGATTCTTATTTGAATGATAAATAATCGATTGTTGAAATCCAGAGATGGATCTTTGCATTTACACCTTTACTCAGTAAATGTGAACATGTGCACTGTGTTGTGTGTCTGCAGTGGTTACTTGTTGCAAATGGTTCAGTTAGAGCAGCATGATGAGTAAAATGTCTGCTGGGTGGAAATCCAGTTATAACAACATTCACTTAAATGTTATTTTAAGTTAAAAAGCAACATAGATGCTAGCTGCTATATTAGCTGCATAGAGCCGTGGTCTCCAACCTGCTCCTGGAGAGCTACTGCCCTGCATGTTTTACATATCTACCCACTATAACACACCTGATTCCAAGTATTAACTCATTATCAAGCAGCTGAAGCTCATCAAAGGGTTTGATAATGAGTTAATTATTAGAATCAGGTGTGTTAGAGTGCAGAGATACCTAAAACATGCAGGGCAGTAGCTCTCCAGGAGCAGGTTGGAGACCACCGGCCTAGAGTCACAACCGTCCCAGAAACCGAGCCATGAAAAGTGTCAGTCGGTGGACCCGCTGCAGTTTACGGGACTGTGATGACTCAGGATGGTCAGCTGACTCTGGCTGTCTTGTAGGGGATCTAAGGATCACATCTACAAGAGGAACAGACTGAAACAAGACTCCACACACTGATCTGAGCTCTCTGATTGTGTTTGTTAACAAGATATAATCTGTGACTCTGAGATGTGAAACTGTGGAAGTGGACTGAACAATGATCAGATTCTACTGTATTCAGTGTGTCTCTAGCTGCCGGGGAGCTAACAGCAGCCAGCAGCTGTCTGCAGTATCAGACTGATGTCAACACTAATACAAACAGTGCACATTAACTAATGAGCAGACTTTCAGTTTCTGCTGTCTGTGCTCAAAGTGATAAAGTTTAAACAGCAGCTACTGACAGTCCATGTGCTGCTTTACAGGATAGCTCTTGTGTTTATTAAATATAATGATGAAGCCCTTGGAAGTGATGCAGGTCTTTCATTATTATTGATCAGCTGTAGGGCTGCACAATTAATCATATTTTAATCACGATCTTGATTTTGGCTTCCCACGATCAAATGAATGTGATCGAGCGATATTGAAAATGCGTCCTCTGTCCATAGAGCGCCCCGCATCAAAGCATTTATTCCACTGCTAAGCAAATCAAGCGCTCCTTAAACCACTGTCTGATATGAGCCTGTGTGAGCCAATCAGAGCTGCTCCCTGCATCGCGCAGCCTGAAGTTTCTTGGTTGCAGTCTGAAAGAGTAACGCATGAAAAATACATCAGCAGAGGGTGAAGAGTCTTTACCTCGAAGTGGATCATCATGCTTTGTCTGGAAATGACCCATACTGAAAAAGTGAACACATTTTCAGAAATGTATGCAAATGTGTCAAAAAACTTTCATATTTTTAATACATTTGCAAAAACGTGTAAGATGTGTTTTCACTTTGTCAGTATGGCTTATTGAGTGTAGACTGATGGAGAACATATTTATTCAACATTAAATTGACACTATAACATTATACAGTATGTAATAATAGAGGAAGGGGTCTGAATACTTTCTGAAGTGACTGTTCATAGCTAAATACCACTGGATGGACACATCAAACATTATGACGTCATAGCAGGAAACTGACAGGTGTATTAATGATTGAGCCTTCCACTTAGAGAGGTCTGCTATTGATTCTGGTTTCACTCTGAGAGCAACATTAACAGGTTATATCTAGAAATGTTTTAGTGCTTTAGTAATTTAACTACTGGTTGAACAGTGATGACACCCACAAAACACAGGAAATACATTTCACCAGTTAATAAATGTTTGAAACAAACCATCAAAAATACTAATGTCCATATTTCATTTCTGAAACAAAGAAAGCAGAAGTGATTATCTAAGTTCAACTAGTTTATTACTGAGGAACATATAAATACTGTTTCACTAAATATCTTTTTCTACATTGTTTCTTCTAATAACTAAACTAACTGTCTGCTGATCAATAAAAGACTTCCAGATGTCTTAGAAGAGGATCAGGATCAGAGTTGATTTATTTTACAGATGGAAATAAAGAAGATCTCTCATTAAGACTGTTTAAACTGAACCAACTATATAAATAAAATCAAATATATATATATAATTATATATTATTTATATATAAATATAAATCAATATATGGGCTACTAAAACTCAGCATACAGAATGGCAACATGAGATATATGTATACTAATATATATGACTAATATAATAAAATAATTTAAATTATTACATGTTTAGTTTAAACAAGTAATAATTCAAATTATTGTATTATATTAGTCATATTCCTATAATAAAAGTGACATCTATTTGCAATTTAAAAAAAGGTGCAATATTTCCCTTTACAAATATACATCAAGAAATGCTGCATGTTGAAATCCCCACCTTCTAGAGAGAACTAGACTACTGTGGAGGTATACATGGAGGACAGAGATAAAAAATCATCTATGTAAAAAAATATGATGAAATCAATAAAAATATTTATTAAATGATTAAATGATAAGGATTAACAATAACAATACATATAAAGTATATATATATATATATATATATATATATATATATATATATAAAGAATATAAGAATAAAGCGCAGTCATAGGGATGGGACTTCAGGTCTGAGGACTGGTAATGGTTTACCTCACAGGTGAGGTAAGGGGTAAGAGAGAGAGAGATATAGAGTGGGTTAGTATTGCTATAAGTTTCATGATGGTTAGTATTAATAAGTGTATCAATGGTACTATATAGTGTTATACTATAGAGAGAAAAGGTAAGAGGGGGAGTTGAAAGAGAGAGAGAGAGACACAATATGCACACTGAAGGCATGATGCCACCAAGCTGTAAAATGAATGAGTAGCTACTGTAGTAGCCTAGCCGTGATACACAACTAAGCTGCACGATTAAGTCGTTTTTCGAAGAGAAAAGCTGCAATTACAACATGTTTAAGCATCCAGAATTATAACCACGTTAATAACGTTTGTAAGAAACCAAACCGTTTATCAAGATTTCAGGGAGATAAGAGTATTAGCGTTTGTGTAGGCTGACCAAACGTCCTCTTTTCCCCGGACATGTCCACTTTTTACGTCCCGTCCGGGGCGTCCGGGTTTTTTTTATTAATTGATGATAATGTCCGGTTTTCCTTCTGTGTGTGTATATGTGTGTATATGTGTGTATATGTGTGTGCCCCCTCTACCCCGGTTGTCATTGTTTGGGTTAGCGTGTGTAACGTAATCCCCGAGAGGCTGCCCTGTGGGTGGATCTCCAAAACTCACAACAAGAGAGCAGCAGACACCGGCGGTGCAGCTGAAGCGTTCAGATGCCAAAGCGCAAATGCACGTTCACAGATGAACTGCGAAAAATTCCCAGTTTACTGACCCGGTCGGGACTGGCCGAGTGCACCGTGTGCGAAGCTGGTACATATGTGTCTGTGTCCAATAAAGGTGCCGGGGACCTCACAGCTCATATGGACACAGAGAAACATAAAAAAGCAGTGCAAGGTGAGAGTCGTTCAGCAAAGTTGACAAAAAGTTCTTTGTGAAACCCGGAAAAACAGAGGATGCTGTAAATGCAGCGGAGGGTGCGTTGGCATTTCATACTGTGATACACCACCACAGCTACAGGTTTTTCTAATACAGAAGAGGTATTATTTAGAACATTATTTCATATTATTTATTTATTTATTTATTTGTCCACTAAGACTTGAAAAGAGAGCTATTATTTTACAAGAACATTACTTCTATCATTATTTTATTCCAGCGATTTTACATTTTTTTACATTTGTATATATATATATATATATATTTTACAATTGAGGCATAATAAAAAAAAGTTCAGTAACCTATGAGAAGCCTATCTGAATTTCTGTCCTTGAGAGATATTATTTTGTAATATAACAAAATATTCTATCCATACATATAACTTTAAATATATTAAAATTATAAGGAATCTTTGAGTAAACTGCGAGTATCATTTAAGTAGGCTATCTCGTGGCCGGGCTGAGTGTCCTCTTTTTTGGAAATCAAAATATGGTCACCCTACGTTTGTGCAGATCACTGATTTACCTCAGGTACCACAGACTCCACCAGAAAGCTTGCCCGTAGCAAGATGGCCGCCAGTGCGGACGCTCTAAATCTAGTGTTCTATATATATCTATGGTTGATGGAGTCAATAAATGAATGGGGATTAACGGAGAAAGTACCGGCAATTGTCACCGACAATGCCGCCAACACGAGACATCCGGGAGTCTCCCGCATATTGATAGCGGCTCCCTGACGTCCGCAAATGAGACGTAATGTCCCGGAATCTGGAGCGTGCACTACAGAGTGACTGCGTGTGTGTGTGTATGTGTGACTATAAATGCAGCGCGTGATAGCAAAGCGTCTTTATAGCTCTGTGTTACCGTTTATTCGCGCGATCGAAAAGAAATATAATTTAAGTTTACATGCACTTTACTTCAGTGTTTATTCAGTAATGTCATATATGTTTACTTTTGTACTCCGTTTTCAGTATTATTGTGTTAATGCTTTATTTTCAGATGTTTTATTGCTCATAAATGTTATGAGTTATACCATGGCTGTTCATATGGGCATGAAAATAAATTATTATTTTAAAATTACCAACAGGTAATCCAATGAATTTGTGTGTATTTCTACTTATTACTGAATCGATATCGAAGCAGTTAAATCAATATCGAATTGAATCGTGAGATTCTTAACAATACCCAGCCCTACTATAAATGCAGACATGCAAGTCAATACAAATCCTCCATTTTTATCTGCACATATATGATATTTATTATCAGAACTGATGATGTTATAAATAATTCATTGAAAGTAGACTTTCAAAGAATATTAATTTATATTTTTTAAATTTATGGCAGTCCCTCAACAAGCATTTTCTTAAAAATATATAAAAAATATCTGCATGTATGTATTATAATAGCTCTTATAGGACATACATGCACTGTAGTGTTAAAAAACCCAAATATATAATAAATAAATCGCTGCACATTAATGTTTTATTTTATAGTTAATCTGCCTGATAATATGTTTAAACAAGAATCACCTTCGGATTTAGAAAATTAAAAATGCTTAAATAAAATAAAATAACAATTGATGTTGTATAAAGACTAAAGACACTATTTGTTTGCTCTCCTTGTTTGTTCAGTATTTCTCTTTAGATGTAAAAGCAACTTAGCACAAAAAAGTTGGCTCAACTTAAATCTGTACATTCACTCAGTATGTATCCTCCCATATTTTAACATCACAATATAACATGTTGTCTCAACTAATTCAGTTACAAAAAGTTGCCCCAACAATATAAAGTTAAGTCAACATTAATCAAGTTGACGTTAAATGTTTGCTCATAATGTACTCAGAGGCATTTACTAAAGGTAAGCCAATCAAATGTGACTCTGTATTAGTTAACAGAGCATTATGGAGAGAGATTAAAAAAGATGTGTTTTAATATCAGTGGGCAACAACTTTGTTTCCATGTCCAGAACAATGTGTCTGAGCTCTAATTCATTTAAAACCATCTTTGTAATATTTAATGAATATTATTTATTACATTATAAGAAGAAAAGAAAAAAAGAAAATATTGACAGTCCATGTGTTGCTTTATGGGATAGCACTTATATTCTTAAATAATGAAGCCCTTGCAAATAATATATTTCATTATTACTGGTCAACTTTTTTGCACATGTAGTTTTTAAAATATAGATGTGTCATATTTTAGTCTTTTTGCACTTTTTAACTTGTGTTTGGCTGCACAACATGAGTTTGTATAGATGGAGTCAGTGGTGGAGCTGCAGAGTTTAAGAGGTGAAGTCACTACGTCTTTATTGAAGTAGCAGCATGTTGTCATTAATATCAATGAGATCTCTTTTTCACTGTTTGTATTTGACAGTTTTTAACCTGCATCCTGTTGGGTTCAGCTGTTTGGAGTTTCCATTTTCTAAACTTCTACATTTAAACCTTCTTCAGCTCTGAACAGATTATGAAACACTGAATGATTTCAAGCATGAACTTTGTCTTCTAAAGTAACATCATTTATTCTTTATTCAGAGTGTGGAAGTGCAGTTTGTCAGAGATCAGCTGTGTTTCTCTGGTCTCAGCTCTGAAGTCCAACCCCTCCCATCTGAGAGAGCTGTATCTGAGTAACAACAAGCTGCAGGATTCAGGAGTGAAGCTTCTGTGTGACTTTCTGGAGAGTCCAGACTGCAGACTGGAGGAACTGGGGTCAGTTCACTGACAGTCTGTTACTGTTATTGATCTTAATGTTTAACAACTGAACCTAATTCATGTACATTTATCATTTACATCCATTATGTTGTTTGTCTGATTACCATATTTATTTTTTACTTTACAGTTTAGTCTGTAGTTATAAAGAATTAAAGTTGTTTTAAAGAGTCACATCTGTAAAAAGAAGATCCTCAACAATGTTTTAAGATGGGGTTGTCAAACAACACATTTTTTTAATCACTGAATTTCAATAGTTATTCCTGATTAATCACATTTTTTAAAATCACGTTTTAACTTCTCTTATTTTGCATTTCACATCAGTTTTTAAGTCCATATTACCAATGTGAAGTAATTCTTACCAGTGTATCTTGATTGGGAATCAAATCAATGCGAAGAAAGTTACTTTATGAACTTTGACTTTTGATAACAAACAGAAAAACTCCATAGCTCCAATATCTTTGAGTTCAGATGAAAACTGAGGAAAACTTCCACATTGAGAAATGTGCAGCAGTGAACGACACTCTGCAGAAACATGAGCAGCACTTCTCTGAAGCTGCAGAGCGATGGGACATTGAAGGTGCAGACAGTGCAGGAATATGACAGCAGCAGCAAGACTCCTCCATACCAACACATGCTGTGGACTGTGCACAGTTTACAGAGTCAGTCTGTGACAGTGCTTTAGAGTCAGTGAGTCAGAGAGCAGCATGATTAACATGATTAACACCATTAACACCATTAACACCATAAAAAAGACAACACATTATGCTCAATCCTTAATCACATCGAGATTAATGCGTTAACATTGACAGCTCTAGTTTTAAATTGATCAAGTTCAAAGTTCAAACTAGATCATTTAAAACCTGAACACATCTGATTGACCATAAATTAATTTTTATCTCGTCATTTCTTTATTCAGGTTGGCGGACTGCGGTTTGTCAAAGACCAGCTGTGCTTCTCTGGTCTCAGCTCTGAAGTCCAACCCCTCCCATCTGAGAGAGCTGGATCTGAGTGAAAACAACCTGAAGGATTCAGACATGAAGCAGCTGTCTGATCTTCAGAAGAGTCCAGACTGCAGACTGGAGACTCTGAGGTCAGTAGAAAGTTGGAGTCAGTCTGTGCTGGTTTCAGCAGTTTAGTATTAAACACAGTCAGTATCAAAGCAAAGATCCAGTATTTCCTGGTGAACGTCCAACCTTCTCAGTGCTGCTTTCCTCAGTGAAGCTGTGAGAGGAGAATGGTGACAGGCTTCAGGATTGGACAGAAAGACAGAGAGAGTCAGCCAATCAGATGAGCCAGAAGCTTGTTGTGATCATGTGTTTGAGTTGATGTGAAGACGACTGTTGTTGTTGTTGTGTTGATGTCTGCAGGAAGGCTGCTGCTCTTTATACTGGATGTGCTGCATCACTGACTGACAGCTGATGAAGTGAGTCTCACTAAACACTCATTTATCACCTCTGTTGTTTCTTCTTCTCTCATCAGCTGGAAGGATTGATGATCTCTGTCAGAGTGAGAGTTAACATCCAGGAGTGTTGAGAGAGGATCAGCTGGATCCTGATGATCCATCTGGAGTCTGGATTTTGTCGTCTTCACTTAAGTCTCTGAACATCAGCTGTTTGATGCAGAGAAGATAAAGTAAATCAGGTGTTATAAGTCAGACTCTGAGCCTGGGCTCATATTGATCAAGCGTCTCAGAATCACACTGAGAGTTAACGAGGACTAAAACTAATGAATGAAGCAGAAGAGAATTGACTGTGACTTTCAGCAGAAGAAGGATTACTGCTGGGAGAGAGTGAGACGTCGCTGTTTTACCACAGTCAGAGCAGCAAAGTAGAAATAATGATGACGTGTTGTAGTTTTCTCACAGTCTCAGCTGGAAACATTAAACAGTGGTAATTTGGTATATTATGTGTATAGACAGGTAACCAGACAGGTAACTTACCAAGGTTATGGAACAAAACTATGATACCAAAATTCAATGTAAGATATTTACAAACTACTAACCAACTACTGATTGGACATCAAGTATAGGAGGATTAGTTTCTATATGATTTATACTTGTTGTGGCTTGTGATAAGGATTATATTTATATGTATGTTTGGTGTAAATAATATTGATTAATGCTGATTCATTCACTCAAGTAGTGAACAAATGTAGATGAAGTACTTTTAATCAACTTGAGTATTTCCACTTTATACTTTCTGTGAAATATTATGTTGCAGCCATTACACATTTATGGATTTTTTTAATTTTAATGTTGTGTAACAGTCTGTTTTAACACTGGTTGGTGTATGGAGGAGCTCACCAGGACAGGCTCATTATTCATTCATTATTATAAGGATTTCTTTTCTTATTTTAGGTGACAGCATGATAATATGTTGGATTAACTCATGTTGACCTGAGTATTTTTGATGAATCGCTGCCCTCTAGCGGTCACTGGGAGGAACTGCACTGATTCAATTTATCAAGTTAACTTCATTTAAGGCCTGCTTGATAGCATACTGCCACTTCTGCTTATTTTCAAAGTAGTGACATAAATTAGGAAATAACAAACTGTTTTTACAAATTTGTTTTTCCCCTTCATTGACAAATAAAACATTTTCAATGTCTTCTCCCACTAAATGATCAAATACAAAATATGAAAAATATTAATTTGAGGTTTAGCGGAAGAAAAGTTTCTCCTAATGACTTGCATCATTTTTTTCATCACATTGGCAGAAGTGGTCTTCCATAATCACCCGATATGTTTTAAAGTTTTTGAAAGCAACGGGATTAGATAAAAGGATTTGTTTTGTTTATTGTTGTTGTGTTTTTCTTTTAATAATGCATTTTTGTATTTGGGTCAATGACGTTTTTTTTGTCTCCATGTGGTTTAGTTTAAATGTAAAGGGTTAAAATGTGAAAATAGACGTATGAATAACTTGCACATATTCTTTTTTTGTGGACCCAGCATCACATTTCTGCTTTTAATCCATTTAAAGAGAATATATTAGAGGATTATGGCAAAAATGTCTAAGTGGTGTAACCATAAAAACTTTGTACCAAATAATTCAACTTGCTTAATAACAGTAAATTCTCAATAAAACACCATATCAACTAGTTTGGCATGATCTTACATTATAACTTTATATTAAATAAAGGTAATGGAATACAATTGTTCTAAGTATTACATTTAATCTGGGGAAGCATGGAGATCAGGAAACATTTACATTGTTTTTTAAATGAAGTAATTATTAGTATAAGTCCACTTAGGAGGTTTCATTCTTTTGTGGTTACACCATTTGACATCAGCAGCATTCAGTCTTACTTTTGGTAAAAAAAAATGTTGCAAATGTTTCAAATGAAACCATCACAAATACAGAATGTACATCTTAAGAAAACCTGATGCTGCACATTTTTAAGATATGTTCCAATTGCTAATCTTGCCAACCCTTATTTGTCACTGATCTGTAAACTTGAAGGAAACAAGTTTCATCACAAACTGGTGTGAAAAAGTATGAGTAAGTTTGTAAGTTTACAGTGAACATATAAATCCTGATTTGGTGAACAAGTACTACTAGGCTACTAATAAGAACAATAAGTATTTGAATAGCAGTTGTCATACAAGAAATGCAGTTCAAAGTGCTTTACAACAAAATAAATTATATCAATCACAAAGTGCTTCACATTAAAATGACCTAAAAGAAGCATAAAACAATGTTTAAAAAAAAAAAAAAAGATAAAAAGAAATATTGTATATTAAATAGTAATAATAATAATATATTTAACATAAGATGGAAAATTAAGAAAACCACAATAATTTTAAAATAGTAAAAAATAGTACACAGTAAGCTAAAAACAGGAGCATTCAGTCTTACTTTTGGTAAAAAATGTTGCAAATTCTCATTTCAAATGATATAAAACCAACAAAAATACTAAATGTACATTTTAAAAAACCTGATGCTGCTTTTAAAACAAATCAGATTTTAAATTGCTCATCTTACCAAACCTTATTTATCACTGACCCATTAATGAAATGTTAGTCTGTGAGCTGTTGCAGTAATCATTACTGACCAGAAGGTGGAGCTTAGGCACTGTTATAGACTGCTACCAGCACAAAGACAAGGAAGAAGAAGATGATGATGACGAGTATGATGATATGGGAGTATGTATTTTTATTTTATTTTTATTTTATTTTATTCATATGTACAATAATAAAACAAACATTATATTTCACAGTACAAAGGCAAATAACTGCAGGAGAGGAAAAGAAAAGTAGTATAAAACCAAATAAGAAGAGAGACAGAAGCAGAAAGGGACAAGAGACAAAGAAAATACAAAAACAAGCAACAAAGAGAAAAGAAAGAAAGAGAAAAAACCATTTGGGTTCCAAAACAATGAAGGTGACAATATGTACTATTTAACCAATCTTGTATTTTTTTGTGTGTGTGTGCAAAGTTTCACATTCATAAGAACACATGTTTAAACACTGCTCCCTTTATTCCTGTTCTAATGCTAGAAATGTGAAAATACACCTCCACTATTTACAAAAGTTTAAACAAAACACAATCAAAACATGTAATTCCTGCTTGCATTATAATATTTTCTTGTCATGTGAACTTTGGCCTTCTCCCTGGCGAATGAATCCTTTGTATTATTTATCTTCTCCCTTTTAAAAAATGTGTTTTTATTTTTTAATGAATGTTTGCTTTTCCTGTGTCCTTACAAACTCATGCTGATATACAGCCTGATACATGGATTTATGAGTCATTGCAGAGTTAGACCATTATGATGGTTCTGGACATATTGGACCAATATTGACCTTTTAGTAAATATCTGTTGGTTTTGATGTCTGCCTGGGTTGTGATGGTGTTTTTTTAAAGTTAGCTTGTGAATCATTTCATTGAAAAGGAAAAACCTGACAATAAAACCTGACCTGACAAATATGAGTGATGGTCCTTCATGCACATATAAAGGATGCAGGATGGGTTAGTTGAACTTACCCGTGACAGCTTGTATAATGTCCTCTAAATGCAGTCGTGTTATCCTTTTCGTCTGATGGAAGCGTTTAGTGTTACAGCCTGGACGAGCACAGTGTAAAGTGCAGTTTCTCACATGACACTGTGATGTCTTCTCCGCTGATGATGTTAAAGATTAATAGCATCGCAGAGAAGTGGAATTGTTTACAAAGCTAACACTGCAAAAAGAGACTTGTTGGGTAGAATTTTACAACATGTGGCGAGTGTGCTCAGGGACTACACACGTGTTAAAGTTAATACAATCACTGTGTGAGCCATTTAACCTTTGTGTCGTCCTCCCGGGTCAAATTGACCCCGTCTGTTTTGACTGTTGCTTCTTTCCTCCCTTCCTTCTTTCCTCCCTTACTTCCTTCCGTCTGTCCTTCCTCCCTACCTCCTTTCCTTCCTTCTTCCTCCCTTCATTCCTTCATCCCTCCTTTCCTTCCTTCCTTTCTCCTTTCATTCCTTCCTTCCTTCCTCACCCCCTCCTTTCCTTCCTTCTTCCTCCCTTCCTTCCTCCCTCCCTCCTTTCCTTCCTTCTTCCTTCCTTCATCCCTCCTTTCCTTCCTTCCTCCTTTCATTCATCCCTCCTTTCCTTCCTTCTTCCTCCTTTCCTTCCTCACCCCCTCCTTTCCTTCCTTCTTCCTCCCTTCCTTCATCCCTCCTTCCCTTCCTTCTTCCTCCTTTCCTTCCTTCCTTCCTCCTTTCCTTCATTCCTTCCTTCCCTCCTTCCTTCCTCCCTCCCTCCTTTCCTTCCTTATTCCTCCCTTCCTTCCTTCTTCCTCCTTTCCTTCCTTCCTCCTTTCCTTCCTTCCTTCCTTCCTTCCCTCCTTCCTTCCTCCCTCCCTCCTTTCATTCATTATTCCTCCCTTCCTTCCTTCTTCCTTCCTTCCTCACCCCCTCCTTTCATTCCTTCCTTCCTCCTTTCTTTTCCTTCCTTCCTTCTTTCCTTTCCTTCCTTCTTCCTCCGTTCCTTCCTCCCTTCCTTCTTTCCTTCCCTCTTTCCTTCCTCCCTCCTTTCCTTCCTTCTTCATCCCTTCCTTCCTTCATGCCTCCTTTCCTTCCTCCTTTCCTTTCCTTCCTTCCTTCCTTCCTTTCCTTCTTCTTCCCTCCTTCCTTCCCTCTTTCCTTCCTCCCTCCTTTCCTTCCTTCTTCGTCCCTTCTTTCTTCCTCCCTTCCTTCCTTGGCTAGAGGACAACAGGAGGGTTAAACACACAAATCATGTCAGGTATGTTATATTTTAAACCTCTGTCCAATGAATAGCTTCCTCTGACATTGTTTGTTCCATCAGGTGTTCTGTATTTTTCTCTATTGTAGATTTTCCTGGAGAAGTCTCCATCAGCCGGTCACAAGACATCAGTCTTCCTCATTCATTTGCAGCAGCTCAATAGAAATAAAAATATAATTTAATTTAAACTACAATTTTAAACATTATTCTTTTTAAACTCTTAACACTTAAAATCTGCTGACTATTTAAACAGATTTCCAATCATCCTCAGACTGTTTCCATTCAATCTCAAAGTGCGTTTCATTCTCAGATGAGATGAGCTCGGTGGATCTAGTAGCCGCACTGAAACGTTCACTGTGTACGTTGAGGCTCAGTTCCCGCCCGAGCGGCGATATCCGACTTTTCTCATCAAGCGCTCCTCAAACAGTTTGTCCCGCCCACTTGGTCCAAGCTGATTGGTCGATGTGGCTCAGGTTGCACACGGCTCAGCTCAACCGTTACACTTGGCTCGCTGCACTCGGCTCGGCTGCTCTCCACATTTCCAGGTTATATTTCCAGGGATATTATTCATTATTCGGCTCTGCAGGTAAGTTAACTGATCTTTTACTGTGTTGGTAACGTTTTAAAACTAATTTGTGTTGCAAGAATAAAATAGCACCTAAAACACCATAACCAACAGGGGAGCTAACATGCTAACAGGCATTTATAAATGAACGTTATTTTTTAATATAACGTTTACATTGATGCGATGTAACATTAATGTAACTTTAATGTTCCAGTTGTGGGTTAAAATCCTCCTACTGTTACTCTAACATGATTTAACCCTCCAGGGCTAATGCTCCGCCCTTATTTAAGTGTTCGCGGTCAAATTTGAGCGACTGTTTTAACTGCTCTGATGTTAACACAAAAACCATAAATCATCACCAAATTTCATTTAACACTTTTTTTTTAAAAGGTTTGAAACAATGTCTCAGAGTAGTGGTTTCACTGGATTTGTAATATCAAATTAGAAGCGTGTTGTTTTATTTGTCAGGTTTCCCACAGTCATGAAATTCCTGGAAAAGTTATGAAATGAGAAAAAACAGTTTCCCAGGCTTGGAAATGGTTTGGAATTAGGTGAATGTTTTGGAAAACTTTTGAATTAGGGATGACCTGCTCTTATATCAAAGATAACAGATATAAGACAGGCTGCATGAACTTGGACCCCCCAATGTTACCATGTCAAAAATGAGTAGATTCATTTAATATTATATACTAATAATCAATTACTATATTTAGCTTTTTAATATCTATACTGCAGAGAGGAACACCTGGAGGAGAGAGAGAGCGCTCAGGTGGGCGACTGCCGGGAGGGGAGTTTGCTGAAGTGTACGACAGAAAACAGACAAACAACAAAGAGAAGAGAGGAGAGTTTTTTACCCGAAACCTGAGTGTTTGTAGTCAGAAGAAAACCATCCAGGAGCTCCTAAACCAGAGCGGTAAGATCTTATTCATCTCCTCCCTCCTCCTCCGTCTACCTGGATTAAAGGATGAAGCTATGATGTAGTTTTCTATCAGCAGGTCTTAAAAAGGCGCTGAGTTCACTTCCCTCTAAAAAGTCTTGAGAATGTATTAAAGGCTTAAAATTGATTCACAAAAGTGGACATGTGTCAGTAATAGCAAAGCATGTCTTATCTCGTGAATCCATCAGTTTTCTGCCGCCTGTCTGGTCCATGTCATGTTAATTAATTCATAATTATATGATTACATTTAAACATGCTGCTCTTTTAGAGTTTGTACACTTTATATTTCAGGCAAGGAAGATTTATTTGTATTGCACATTTCAAAGTGCTTTACATAAAACATAAAATGCATCAAGACAGGATATAAAAGCAACATGTGGCAAAATAAAAAAGACAGTTTAATATGATTTAAAAAGTGTTAAATTGGTAATAAGATTAAGCTAAAAGAATAAGAGATAAACCAGGAGATTAAAAAGCACTTTAACATACTCAAACATAAGGAACAGAAAGACAGACCACTAACCTAACTTTTACTGTAGCAAGAACAGGAGGAACATTGAATGAAACTAAACTTGTACACACCAGCCAATCTACACACCATATTTTACACTGAAACATGTTGGTTGGGATGGAGAGAGGTGAGCCTGCAGAAAGCTGGCCTTAAAAACTGCACGCTTGGAAGCTGGAACCAATCAGCTCTCAGGAAGCTACAGCTCATCAAACACACACACACACACACACACACACACACACACACACACACACACACACACACACACACACACACCTGCGGCCCATCAAACACACACACACACACACCTGCGGCCCATCAAACACACACACACACACCTGCAGCCCATCAAACACACACACACACACACACACATCTGGTGTCAATCAAACACACACATACACACACACTTACACACACCTGCGGCCCATCAAACACACACACACACACACCTGCGGCCCATCAAACACACACACACACACCTGCAGCCCATCAAACACACACACACACACACACACATCTGGTGTCAATCAAACACACACTTACACACACCTGCGGCCCATCAAACACACACACACACACACACACCTGCAGCCCATCAAACACACACACACACACACATACACACACCTGCTGTAAATCAAACACACACACACACACACCTGTGGCCCATGAAAAACACACACACGCAGACCTGCAGCCCATCAAACACACACACACACCTGCAGCCCATCAAACACACACACACACACCTGCGGCCCATCAAACACACACACACACACACACACCTGCGGCCCATCAAACACACACAAACACACACACATCTGCTGTCAATCAAACACACACAAACACACACATCTGGTGTCAATCAAACACACACACACACCTGCGGCCCATCAAACACACACACACACACACACACACACACACACCTGCAGCCCATCAAACACATACACACACCTGCTGTCAATCAAACACACACACACACCTGCGGCCCATCAAAAACACACACACGCAGACCTGCAGCCCATCAAACACACACACACATACACACACACCTGCAGCCCATCAAACACACACACACACCTGCGGCCCATCAAACACACACACATACACACACCTGCTGTCAATCAAACACACACACACACCTGCAGCCCATCAAACACACACACACACACACACACCTGTGGCCCATCAAACACACACACAGACCTGCAGCCCCTCGATCAATCAAACTTTATTAATATAGCAGCTTTTCTAGGTTAATGTTGTTCAAAGTGCTTCACAGTTGATTGACAAGCTGATGATAAGACAGAAAGAGTGTAGACTGAGGACAACATAAACAAAAGGAACAAAGACAAAGGACAAAATTGTGCACACGAGAAAATAAGAATGATAAAAATGTTTTACAAATTTAAATAAAGTAAAATAAATATGAGAAAATAATAAATAAATAAAAGTTGGTTAAAACTGATTAAAAAGACATCACACACACACCTGCAGCCCATCACACACACACACACACACACACACACACACACACACACACACACACACACACACACACACACACACACACACACACACACCTGCAGCCCATCACACCCTCCTCTCCTTTGCTCTCTCTGCCACATTCAGTATTACAAAACATAAACTTAAACTTTCTCCTCATAAATATAAAGAGAGCTTGTGTGTGCAGTCAAAATACATTTCTGATCTTTTCCTTCTCATCATGAGTTGTCAAGAGTTCAACCCACCTGTCTCCAATGACTCATTCATTCATAGGATCTGTCACTCCCACCTCCCTACCACAGATGCAATACATATAAAGGCCAGCAGGGGGAGACCAAACCATTCAACCATACATACACATACATAATATCAAAATAATTAGGTGAGTGCTCTAACACCCATCAAAATAATTAATTACATAATAATATAATATAATGAAGTAAATTATAATAAAGTAAATGTTAGTAGATCAGTTCATTGTTGGTTTGGATTTGTTGACAATAAGAAAATGTGGAAAAGTTGCAGCCATGTCCTTTAGCTTTGTTTCTTGTTGAACACACCTTTTGTCTCTCTCTCACAACCACACACACACACACACACACACACACACACACACACACTACTTACAGGAAGAAGAAGGTGGGAGGAGCAAACAGGCAGAAACTCTGTTTCCTCATCAAACATAAAGTGAAAGCATTCACTGGGTTCAGACGACATTTTAGAGTCATGAGAGCAGAAGGAGGAAAACATCAAGTGTGAATCAGGGTGAGTGTTAATGTTACTGTAGACCTGGAAATATTGAGTATCTATTGATCATTGCTGATTACTTTTCAGATTAAAAAAGATCCGATCAGAAAAGTATGAAACTCAAGCTCTCTTATAACTGCTAGTCTTTGGGAGTGACACAGGGCATAACAAACATCCCTGCCAACTTTTAAGCTCAATGTGTATGAAGTGTGTGTACGTGCGCCCGCCTCTACTCAGACAATCGTGGATCAGACAGATAATTTCCCCTTTGCTCTGCTCACGTTTGGGACTTTTAGCGTGCATGGTAGTATAAAGTTCTTAATTGTAAAAAGTCTTTTAAAATTGTAATCCTGATAAATAATCCCCATTTTTAAAAAATGTACCTGTAATTAGATCTATTTTGTCTGTAACTGTTACCTTTTTATTATATCCTAATCGCGTAACGCCGTTACATGTATTCCATTCCCCCCCCCATTCTGGTTATGAAATAGAAACTCATACCCATATGTTAATTTCTTAGAATGATGTTATACTACCTTATAGTCAGAAACACATAATAAGACTTTATGATCTCTGCTTCCTGAGTGAAAATGTTCCTAACAGAAATCATCAAAGCTGAACTTTGGTCTTCAGTCACTGTAACTTTACTGCTCATTAGACAGAGACAGAGAGGTAAAGTCCAGGGAGGAAAGGCAGATAAAGATTCAGCCTTCAACTCCTTATTCTCAGCAGAGACTGAAAGAAACTTCCTATAGATACAGTGAATTAATAAAAGATAATAACTGTTAGTACCAACAGTAGATTTAAATGACAAATCCAGTTATCATACAATATACTACATGCTGGATTGTTGTACTATTGATCAGATATTGTAGCTACATTACTTATAAATGTGTTTCAGTAAATTCTCTTGTACCTGAGGAGCTGCAGTATGAACTGGGCCGTAGATTATTTTCATCTGAAGATAAAAAAGATCTGAAGTGAATTTATTAAAAAAACATTTTTTAGTTAATATTCATGTACAGAATGATTTCTCTTCAGTGTTTCATTAACTAACACACACACACACACACACACACACACACACACACACGCACCCACGTACACACACGACTTCCTGTAAAGACGAAGGGGGGAGGACCAAACAGGCAGAAACACTCTGCTTCTTCCTCAAACAGGAAGTGAAAGCATTCAGTCAGTTCAGACGACATTTTACAGTCAGTAGACTAGAAGGAGGAAAACATCAAGTGTGAGGCAGAGTGAGTTTTAATATTACTGTAGGGCTGTAAATATTGATTACTATGTATTGATCATTGCTGATAACTTTTCAGATTAATTGTTAAATTGATTAAACTGTGTCAGAAAAGTATGAAATCAGTTTTGACGTCTTCAAATGTTGTTTCCTTTTTTCTTTTCCTGGTTTCTGCGTCCTCACAGTGATGTAACGTGACTCACTGGTTCTGTTAAAATAGAGAGAAGTCACAGTTAAGAACAACACAGATGTTTATCTGAAGTCTGTTTGTTGGATTTAAACCAGAGTCAAAGTTTATCTTTGTGATGGACAGAAAACACACATGGTTGTAGTTAAAGTCATGTAAACTAATAAGAAGATACAGAACTAACATGAGAGGCAGGACTGGGTTTATTATACTGTGTGTGTGTGTGTGTGTGTGTGTGTGTCTCCAGTGTTACTGGTTTACCTCTCAGACTCCAGAAGATGAATGAAGAGGAGGAAGAGGACGGAGCAGAGTCTCTAATATCCAGCTGTCCCTCTATGAAGAGTGACCGGTCTAAAGATGAACCTCCAGTCTTCAGTAATGAACCTGGACCCTCAGACACAAAGTAAGAGACTGTTTCTACTGTAAACTGACCTGAAGATGATTCAGTGTTGAAATGTCATTTAAAATCAAACACCACTGACTGACAACACACACTCTATTAAACCATCTTCATCAGTTATTAGTGATTGTCTGAAGATCTGCAGCAGGTTACACCATCTAGATATAAAGTAACAGCTGATGTGTTTAATGAAGCTGTGCAGCTCATGAAATGTCTGTAAATGATTCAGTCAAACTACCTGCATGAAACAGATTCTACAAACAAACTGAGTTTACAGGAGATAAATGTTCAGGATATGTTTCATATTCATTCAGTGTTTTCACATGTTCAGATCTCTTTGCTCTCACATCTGTTTTCAGCTGTAGATACAACATGCAGAAGGAGACTTGAACATACTTGTTGTCATTATTAAATCATGATCATGTGCCATGTTTCATGTGAGATCTGCTCTTTATAAGAACTAATGATATGTGTAAAATGATTGTTGTTTCTACAGACAGAGAGCAGAGTCTCTAATATCCAGCTGTCCCTCTATGAAGAGTGACCGGTCTAAAGATCGTGATCCTACCTTCAGTAATGAACATGGACCCTCAGACATAAAGTAAGAGACTGTTTCTACTGTAAACTGACCTGAAGATGATTCAGTGTTGAAATGTTATTTAAAATCAAACCACTGTGAGTAGAACATGTTTAAGTTCAGTGAATAATTAGCATGTCACCTGCAGCTATGTGAATGATCTTTATAAATATACAGAGGACAGAGGAAAAGAGAGAAACTGGAGAGAAATAACAACAGTTTGTCTGTTTCTAGCTAAGTTAAAGCTAATGTAGTACAGTTGGTACTGTGACTGTTTGGGGCAAATAAACATGAATGATCCAACAATCAAACTTTCGCAAATGAGGCTAGATTCACTTTATATTCTGTCTGAATAAACTCTACAAGTATTGTCTGTGTATCTAAAGCCTGATATATCTTATACCTCTGTGCTGTTGACCTCTGTTGTTGCATATAAACTGTTAAAAACACATTAAGGAGTCACAGCTCTGCACTGGGTGACATTTTCTTTGGTCACAGAAGAGTTTGAGTTTGTTGAGAAATGACTCCAAAGACTTGATGACTTAAGTTATTTGAGAAACTTTGAATCCTCCTTTCCCCACTCCATGTATGTAGGAGAACCAACATTGGCTGCAAAATCATGTAAGCCCCTCTGTAGAGCCAGTGTTTGGTTTGTCCATTCTGGGCTTCTGTAGAAACATGACACTGCAACATGGCGGCCTCTGAGGAAGAGGAGCAGCTTCCTATGTAGATATAAAAGGCTCATTTTATACTTACTAAACACAATGATTCTTATTTTCACTGAAATAAATGTCTGTTTAGACATAAAATAGAAACTCATACCCATATGTTAATTTCTTTGAATTATGTTATACTGCCTTATAGTCAAAAACATAATAAGACTTTATGATCTCTGCTTCCTGAGTGAAAATGTTCCTAACAGAAATCATCAAAGCTGAACTTTGGTCTTCAGTCACTGTAACTTTACTGCTCATTAGACAGAGACAGAGAGGTAAAGTCCAGGGAGGAAAGGCAGATAAAGATTCAGCCTTCAACTCCTTATTCTCAGCAGAGACTGAAAGAAACTGCCTATAGATACAGTGAATTAATAAAAAATAATAAGTGTTAGAGTGGTGAATATTAGATGATTATGACACACTGTGTAGAAATACTGACACTGAGCTTCATACAGGATCTCTTCAGTCCAGCAAACTGAGAGATCCACATTAGTGAATGTGTGATCTGGTTATTGCAATAAAAAAAGATACATTAACAATGTAGTATAAAGTCCAGAGGTTGTTATGAAGAACAAACTAAGGAAGCTGTAAACAGAATCGTGTTCCTGCACATGCTCAGTTGCTTCTGCTCAACACTGTCTCCTAGATAATACATTTATATATTATTAAATAGATTAGACAATTAGAAAGACGTTGCATTGTGTGAGTGTGTCTGTGCTGCTTAAAAGACCAACATGTAGGATTTTAGTGGCATCTACCAGTGAGGCAAACAAACTGAACTGCTCCATGCACCATTTCAAGTCTGTTAGAGAACCTATGGAGGCTGTGAAACTAGTAAAAGGTCCTCTGTAGAGTCAGTGTTTGTCCATTCTGGGCCCCCGTAGAAACATGGCAGCCTCCATGGAAGAAAACCTGCTCCCTAAGTAGATATAAAGGGCTCATTATAAGGTAATGAAAACACAACCATTCTTATTTCCAAGTGATTATACACTAATTAAAACATGCATATGAAAGTTATAGTCTGCTCCACTGGATGTCATTAAATGGTTCATGTGTGATGTTGAGTGCTTTACAGGCCAGGTGTGTTGTAGATGTCCAGAAGGGAGGGGAGAGAGGCACCAATGATCTTCCCTGCTGCATTCACTATGTGCTGGAGGGTTCTCTTGTTGGAGGAGAGGTGCAGCTTCCAAACCACACAGTGATGCAGCTGGTCAGGAAGCTCTCAATGATACCATGGTAGAAGGAGCACATGATGGGTGTGGGGGCTCTTGCTCTCCTCAGTTTGCAGAGGAAATAGAGGCGTTGCTGAGCTTTCTCGGCCAGTGATGTGGTGTTGTTGGTCCAGGAGAGGTCCTCTGTTATGTGCACACCCAGAAACCTGGTGCTGCTCACCCTCTCCACAGCAGCACTGTTGATGGACAGAGGATGGTGCTGGGTGTGTGCTCTCCAAAAGTAGACAATCATCTCCTTTGTCTTCTCCACATTTAGAGAGAGATTATAGTCGCTGCACCACGTGGTCAGTTGGCTCACCTCCATCCTGTAGCTTGTTTATCATTGTTAGTGATGAGACCCACCACAGTCGTATCATCCACAAACTTTATGAAGAGGTTGGAGCTGTGCTTTGGTGTGCAATCATGGGTCAGCAGGGTGAAGAGCAGGAGGCTGAACACACATCCCTGGGGGGGCCCCGTGTTCACTGTGATTTTGCTGGATGTGTTGTTGCTAACCCAAATTGCCTTTGGTCTACCAGTAAGAAAGTCTAATAACCAGTTGCACAGGGAGGTGTTGAGGCCAAGACTGTCTGGGTTCTGAATGAGCTGCTGGGGGATGATTGTGTTGAAGGCTGAGCTGAAGTCTATGAACAGCGTTCTCACATATGAGTCCTTCTTGTCCAAGTGGGTGAGGTCTGAATGGATGGCAGTAGAGATTGCATCATTGCAAACTGGAAGGGATCCAGAGAGGGAGGGAGGAGGGATTTAATGTGCTGCACAGATATCCATTCAAAGCACTTCATGACGATGGGAATCAGTGCAACAGGATGGTAGCGATTGAAACTGGATGGAGATGGTTTCTTTGGCACTGGTATAACTGTGGTATAACATTTAATTCATACATTCAGTATCACAAGTGGACTTTTCTGTTTGGCTCAGTTGTCTCCTGCTTATTTTTCCTCATTTTTAGGAGTTTTCTTGTTAACAAACAAAAGTCATGTTTACATTTACTTATTTACCAGAACACATTGTGTGTATCCTTGTGCTCTAACAGATGTGTTGACTCTACTTCCCTCCTTAAAAGCCAACTTTTGAACATAGTATTGTAAATCCTGCATTGTGTAACATCCATGTTTGCTAGTTTGCAGTCTTCTTCTTCTTCTCTGCCTTTTCTGGCACATTGTTTTGTCTCTCTATTTACTTTTGAACCCTTGTAATTGTAGTATATTGCATTTTATTTAAAATTGAATGTACTGAAGCCCAGAGCCTGAAGAACAAAGAACTGCACAACTGTCCAAATTCTGACAGTCTGGACTGTTTATGTGGGAAAGAGCTGCAACTTGTGAGCTGTTGGTTGGTCTCCACTAATGTCATGTGTCATAAAGAATGTTTTCATGTCCGCAGAGAGAGGAAGAGGAAGGCTGTTTCTGTGGAGGAGCAGCTGTCCTGCTGTTCTTTGTGTCAGGACGTCCTGAAGGATCCAGTCTCTACCAGCTGTGGACACTGGTTCTGTAGACAGTGCATCACCTCATACTGGGACCAGTCTGCTTCATCAGGAGACTCCTCCTGTCCCCAGTGTGCAGAAAGATCCAGAACCAGACCTGGACTGCAGACAGACAGTCAGACCAGCACTGTACAAAGTAAGACTGAGATCTGTCTGCTGATGTCATCATCTCTGAAAACAGATGAAAATCTACCTCCTCTGTACTGAACACAGTGAGTCATTTTTCATTTGAATTATAATTTGTTCTTCTCCTCTTTCAGTAGAAAGTGGTCTGCAGGAGGTTTTAGATGAACATCAGATCAAACTGAGCAGCAGATGTGAATCTGTGACTGATGTAGCAGGAAATGAAATCCTCCTCATCAGCATCTTCACTGAGGTCCACATCATAGAGGGACTGCGTGAAGAGGTTAATACCCAACATGAAGTGAGGCAGCTTGAACTAGCTTCGAAGATGGAGACCTTTCATGACGCTCCAATCAAGTGTCAGGACATCTTTAAAGTCTTACCTGACCAACAGAAACACATCAGAGTCGTTATGATGAACGGCATCGCTGGTGTTGGAAAAACCTTCACAGTACAGAAGTTCACTCTGGACTGGGCACAGCGCTCCGAAAACCAAGATATCAGTCTGCTGATTATGTTTTCGTTCAGGGCGCTGAACTTTTTCAAAGATGAGCAGTACAGTCTGCTCATGCTGATCCATGTTTTCTATCCAACATTACAGAAGCTCACAGCAGAGAAGCTTGCTGTCTGTAAAGTTTTGTTCATCTTTGACGGCCTGGATGAAAGCAGACTTTCACTGGATTTCAACAACAGTGAGGTCGTGTCTGATGTCACACAGAAGTCATCAGTCAGTGTGCTGTTGACAAACCTCATCAAGGGGAAGCTGCTTCCATCGGCTCTCATCTGGATAACTTCCCGACCTGGAGCAGCCAATCAGATCCCTCCTTCATGTGTTAGCAGGGTAACAGAAGTACGAGGCTTCACTGACGCCCAGAAGGAGGAGTACTTCAGGAGGAGATTCAGTGATGAAGAGCAGTCCAGCAGAATCATCTCACACATTAAGACATCCAGGAGCCTCCACATCATGTGTCACATCCCAGTCTTCTGCTGGATCTCTGCTACAGTTCTGAAGGACATGTTGACTACAGACCAGAGAGGAGAGCTGCCCAAGACCCTGACTGACATGTACTCACACTTCCTGCTGGTTCAGATAAAGAGGAAGAAGAACAAGTATGATGAAAGAAAAGTGAAGAGTCCACAGGGGCTGACAGAGGCTGACAGTGAACTTCTTCTGAAGCTGGGGAGGCTGGCGTTTGAACAACTGGAGAAAGGAAACATCCTGTTCTACCAAGAAGACCTGGAGCAGTGTGGTCTTGATGTCACAGAGGCCTCTGTGTTATCAGGATTTTGTACAGAGATCCTCAAAAGAGAGAGTGTGATCTTCCAGAAATCAGTCTACAGCTTTATTCATCTGAGCGTTCAAGAGTTTCTGGCTGCAGTCTACATGTACCACTGTTACACCAACAGGAAGACAGAGGTACTGAAGGACTTCCTGGGAGAAGACAACAAACACAGAGAATCAGAACCAAAGTCTTTCATCAAGAACAATTCTACTCATTTCAGAAACATTAATACCCATGATCCACCTGATAGTAAGCATGATTACAAATCTCTGGACGTCTTTCTGAAGGGAGTCATGGAGAAATCTCTCAGAAGTAAAAATGGCCACCTGGACCTGTTTGTCCGCTTCCTTCATGGCCTCTCTCTGAAGTCCAACCAGAGTCTCTTAGGGGGCCTGCTGGGTCAGACAGACAACAGTCCAGAAACCATCCAGAGAGTCATCAACAACCTGAAGAAGATGAACAGTGAGGATGTCTCTCCTGACAGAAGCATCAACATCTTCCACTGTCTGATGGAGATGAACAACCGTTCAGTACATCAGGAGATCCAAGAGTTCCTGAAGTCAGAGAACAGATCAGAGAAACTCTCTGATATCCAGTGCTCAGCTCTGGCCTACATGCTGCAGATGTCAGAGGAGGTTCTGGATGAGTTGGACCTGAAGAAGTACAACACATCGAAGGAGGGACGACGGAGACTGATCCCAGCTGTGAGGAACTGCAGAAAGGCTCAGTAAGTCCAGATGTGATTAACATTATAAATCAGTGTAGATCAGTAGATTTAATCTTCAAATATAAATTATATAAAACTCTTATTATTGTTAAAATAGTTCTCTACTTGTTTATATCTGCAATAACATGTCAGTTATATTTCATCACAGAGGTACTTGAGTTTATTCAAATATGAGAGCAAACAATCTTGATTTTACAGTTGGTTGTATTAATGTTGCTAACTTAATGAACACAATTATTCAATGTATTCGTTTGTTAATCATGTTTTTGTGCTGAATCAGTTTTTAGATTCTCAGAAAATAATGTTGACAACTAAACATAATGCAGTCATCTGTTATGCACATCTAAATATTTAATTACATGAATATTTAATTGTCTACAGGTCTAACACTTTCGAGCCATTTGTTTCATTTGTGTTCAACAGTCACTACTGTTCACTGAGTTGAACTGAATACAATTTAAAATCAAATTAAAATTAAAAATAGTGGACAATAAAACTGTTTTTCTAACCCAAATGTCGTCATGTTAACTTTGTGGAGACAGACATGGGATCAGATCACACAGACAGACTGTGAACATTATGGAAGCCCCAATGTAACTTCATTGTCTTTCCTTCATCTACAAGATGCAGGTCTGACAGAGAGTGATGAGAATTATTGTTTCATTCAAACACAATGAGACACCATCAGCTGAACTGGGACTGTTCTGGTAGCTTACTGGTTAAGATGCCATATAACTGCAATATCTGCTGATCTCTCCTCTTGTTTCCTGTTATCTCTCAACTGTTGCTGTCTATTAAATAAATAGAAATGCTCCTGAAACACAAAGATTATTTGATCCACTCATGTGAAGAGTAAATGTTAATAAAAATAAAGAATATCAAACTGTTTTATTATCAAATGCATGAAGTAAATGTAAAGTGTCCTCTTTCATGATAACATATGTTGTAATATATGTGTCATTACAGACTTTCTGGCTGTGGACTTTCAGAGTCTCACTGTGAAGTTGTGGCCTCAGCTCTGAAGTCCAACCCTCATCTGACAGATCTGGACCTGAGTGAAAACTATCTGTCTGATTCAGCAGTGAAGCTTCTCTCTGCTGGACTGGAGAGTCCAAGCTGTAAACTGGAGACTCTGAGGTCAGTTCACTGACTGTAGCTTTACTAGTTTTTTCCTTTGTATTTAATTGAAATCTTTCACTGATGTTTCAAAAGTTAATTATTTTGTGAATTTAAAATCCACAGTCTTGTTCTGTGTATAAATGACGTCCAGACTTTAAACTAATTTGAGGCTTCAGCAGTCTGAGTTACACATATCAAGTTAGTATCTTTGAGTTTCTTCAGTGTTTCCTGAGCTGCAGTGGAGGGATAGTGGTGTAACTCAAAGAGGGAATTTTATTCTAAATATTCTGAAACTTTGAGTCAGATAAATCAAGTGTGAGTCTACCAGACTGTCAAAGCCTCATATTAGCTTTAACTGAACTTATGAAGTCATTTCCTGCAGTGTAGCTGTGTTAGGAAGAGACCACTTCACAGTCAGTATGGACAGGAGGAATGATTACTGCCACCAATAACATGTTTAAATTACACATACCTACTAAACTACCAAATACAGGAAGGAGGTCATGTTATAAATAATTAACTGGGTTTTAGTCCAACATGTCTGATTTCATATTGATCCTCTAATTAAAGACTTGACTGAGTTCAGCAGCATTTAATGACTCAGTGACATGAATATGTCTGAATGTTGTGGTGACATTTGGATGATGTCTATAGAAAGCTGACATTATGATGATTCACAATAACACAATGATAAAGTCACTCTGCTCATTTTAGAGAAAAGTACTATAACTATAATATATAACTATAACTATAATATCCAGTATTTACTTGTTCCAACACTTTTATGAAGGTGTGCAGTGTTTATACTGACTGAAATATTTAAACACAACATGCTGTGATTTTTTTATGGCGACACCATTAAATGTAAATATTGTAGATATATTGAACATCCTTTTCCTCCTATTTTCCCCAAATCCATCCTGACATATTAGCTATCTTTGTAAATGTTGGTATCTTGAGTAGAATCTGAAATACATTTCTGTGGGTTTTTGAACTTGTGTTTGGCTGCACAACATGAGTTAGTATAAGAGGTGAAGTCACTACGTCTTTATTGAAGTAGCAGCATGTTGTCATTAATATTAATAAGAGCTCTTTTTCACATTTTGTATTTGACAGTTTTTAACCTGCATCCTGTTGGGTTCAGCTGTTTGGAGTTTCCATTTTCTAAACTTCTACATTTAAACCTTCTTCAGCTCTGAACAGATTATGAAACACTGAATGATTTCAAGCATGAACTTTGTCTTCTAAAGTAACATCATTTATTCTTTATTCAGGTTGATGGACTGCAGTTTGTCAGAGACCAGCTGTGCTTCTCTGGTCTCAGCTCTGAAGTCCAACCCCTCGCTTCTGAAAGCGCTGTATCTGGATAAAAACAAGCTGCAGGATTCAGTAATGGAGCAGCTGTGTGATCTTCGGAAGAGTCCAGACTGCAGACTGGAGACTCTGGGGTGAGTTCACTGACAGTCTGTTACTATTGTTGATCTTACTCTTCAACAACTGAGCCTAATTAAGTGTTTCCCATGAATTATATAGACTGTGGCAGCCCGCCTTAGTATAATTCGTGCCGCCACAATCTGAGCTGAACATGTCTGGACACTCTCCAAAACGTTACATTGTTTCAGGGCTGAGCCGTATATTGAGTTTTTAAGATATATCAACGGATTTTCAAACAAGATACAGGACAAGACATTATCTTCTTTTGTGTGGATTATATTATTAAATTACTGAATGAAGTTGTGACAACTCTCTACTGTCTGACTCTTCTGCATGGAGGGTTCAGCTCCGCCTCTCCTGAGACAGAGAGAAGCAGCTAACGTTAGCCTCTGCTGCTATTTGCTGTCACTCCATTTTTTTATGGTGACAGCACTAAAGGTAAATATTGTAGATATATTGAACGTCCTTTTCCTCCTATTTTCCCAAAAATATATCCTGACATATTAGCTATCTTTGTAAACGTTGGGATCTTGAGTAGAATCTGAAATACATTTCTGTGGGTTTTTTAACTTGTGTTTGGCTGCACAACATGAGTTAGTATAGATGGAGTCAGTGGTGGAGCTGCAGAGTTTAAGAGGTGAAGTCACTACGTCTTTATTGAAGTAGCAGCATGTTGTCATTAATATTAATGAGAGCTCTTTTTCACTGTTTGTATTTGACAGTTTTTAACCTGCATCCTGTTGGGTTCAGCTGTTTGGAGTTTCCATTTTCTAAACTTCTACATTTAAACCTTCTTCAGCTCTGAACAGATTATGAAACACTGAATGATTTCAAGCATGAACTTTGTCTTCTAAAGTAACATCATTTATTCTTTATTCAGGTTGAATGACTGCAGTTTGTCAGAGATTAGCTGTGCTTCTTTGGTCTCAGCTCTGAAGTCCAACCCCTCCCATCTGAGAGATCTGGGGCTGAGAGGAAACAAGCTGCAGGATTCAGAAATGAAGCTTCTATGTGATTTTCTGAAGAGTCCAGACTGCAGACTGGAGGAACTGGGGTCAGTTCACTGACAGTCTGTTACTATTGTTGATTTTAATGTTTATCAACTAAACCTAATTTATGTACATTTATAACTTAAATCCATCCATTGTCTGCCACTTATTTGGGGCTTGATGCCACCGTGGCCCGGCCCCGGATAAGCGGCAGACAATGGATGAATAACTTACATCCTTGAACTGATTTTTCTGATTGTCATATTTATTTTTTACTGTACAGTTTAGTCTGTAGTTATAAATGAATGAGTCAAGTTATATCTTAAGAATCTGTGCAGCTTCTCCACTTGAAAGAGATAGATCATCTACTCAGAGTTTTTAACTGGATTTCACTCAATGACCAAACAGCTTTTCCTTTTTTTCTTCTTTTATTTGCAGGTGCAGTTTAGTTGACAGATGAATGACTTTAGTTGTATTTCATTAGTTTCATTAGGTGAAAAACCTTTAAACAAAGAAACACAGAAAAAGAAAATATTATAAATACTGTACATACTGTATATGCTATTGCAAATAAATACAATGAAATAAATATAAGAAGGAAAATATACACATTTGCAAATATTGTGAAACCCAAAGTGTCCTATTTCCTTTAACCCTTTAATGCATAAATTATGATAACCTCAGTCAGGATGTTTTCGTAAGTGTTTTATTTCTCTTCAGGCATGAGAAAAATATTTGAACTCTATTTTCTTTGTCATCCAATTACATTACATTATAATAACATAAATTAACTGATTTACAACTAAAAACCTTACTGCAGATGAAGTGGTAGTGTATGGGATGACGTACTAGTGTCCACTGTGGAGGCTGAAGTGCAACTATGCATCAAAATCCATCATCATGCATATATAAGAAAACATCTTCTGAATAGCTTTCCACTGTAGTGACACTATGCATGAAAGGGTTCAATTAAACATTAAGAGCAAATAAAGTTACTCACTGTCATTATTTATAAGCTTCACATCAGGTAATGAATTAATTCACTTTTTCTAAACTTCTACATTTAAACCTTCTTCAGCTCTGAACAGATTATGAAACACTGAATGATTTCAAGCATGAACTTTGTCTTCTAAAGTAACATCATTTATTCTTTATTCAGGTTGAATGACTGCAGTTTGTCAGAGATCAGCTGTGCTTCTCTGGCCTCAGCTCTGAAGTCCAACCCCTCGCTTCTGAAAGCGCTGTATCTGGATAGAAACAAGCTGCAGGATTCAGTAATGCAGCAGCTGTGTGATCTTCTGAAGAGTCCAGACTGCAGACTGGAGACTCTGGGGTCAGTTCACTAACAGTGTGTTACTATTGTTGATCTTAATGTTTAACAACTGAACCTAATTTATTTACATATATAACTTACATCCATGAAGTTATTTTTCTGATTGTCATCTTTATTTTTTTACTGTACAGTTTAGTTTAAAGTTATAAAATATGACTGATGGACTGTGAAAAATGTCCACTGTTTAAAGTAAAATAATATAATTTGTTATATAATTTATCGTTTTTGATAAAGAGTCACATCTGTATACAGATGATCGTCTCAACTAATATCTGTTTTAAATTGATCAACTTTACTTACTGAGGGAGAAGTTTACATTAATTTTAATTTGTTTCAACCTTCACAAAACACACACACACACACACACTCTCTTCATTTTTATATTACATTTTACCATCACTTTAATTGCTGTTCTTTAAATTTACACAACAAACTCAAACAGAACAAATATAATATACACACAGTCAAGTTATATCTTAAGAATCTGTGCAGCTTCTCCACTTGAAAGAGAAAGATCATCTACTCAGAGTTTTTAACTGGATTTCACTCAATGACCAAACAGCTTTTCCTTGTTTTATTATTTTATTTGCAGGTGCAGTTTAGTTGACAGATGAATGACTTTAGTTGTATTTCATTAGTTTCATTAGGTGAAAAACTTTTAAACAAAGAAAAACACAGAAAAAGAATTTATTATAAATACTGTACATACTGTATAAGCTATTGAAAATAAATACAATGAAATAAATATGAGCAGGAAAATATAAACATTTACAAATATTGTGAAACCCAAAGTGTCCTATTTCCTTTAACCCTTTAATGCATGAATTATGATAACCTCAGTCAGGATGTTTTATCTTAAGTGTTTTATTTCTCTTTAGGCATGAGAAAAATATTTGAACTCAATTTTCTTTTTCATCAAATTACATTACATTATAATAACATAAATTAACTGATTTACAACTAAAAACCTTACTGCAGATGAAGTGGTAGTGTATGGGATGACGTACTAGTGTCCACTGTGGAGGCTGAAGTGCAACTATGCATCAAAATCCATCATCATGCATATATAAGAAAACAGCTTCTGAATAGCTTTCCACTGTAGTGACACTATGCATGAAAGGGTTCAATTAAACATTAAGAGCAAATAAAGTTACTCACTGTCATTATTTATAAGCTTCACATCAAGTAAATAATTAATTTTACTACCTTTTAATGTTAACTGCATTTTAATATTAACTGAATTTTAACATTAATGTAAAAAAAAAAAAAAAAAATTCTGTCATATTCATTTAATTTAATATTTAAATTACACAATGTTTTAAACCAACCTTCCACACATGAATTAAAAAGTCCCCCATTAATAAATACAGTCACAATCAACAGATTGAGAAATAAAGCATCAAGTAAACCCTGGCATTTAAAGAGTTACATCATCAAGACACGCGTTACCAGGCAACCAACCACGTGGGTAACCAGCAGCAACAGTTGAGCTGCAGTAATAATTCAGTGCAGACAGTCTTTAAAAGTTATCCGTCTTACCGGCTGCCTCTCTGGTGTTTGTAGATGTTTCTGCTCTGCACAAACAGGCGAGCAAACAGTCTCTCTTCCTGACGCTGTGTCGTTGTCTTTTCACCTGCTCTGCTTCTGCAGGGACACTGTGTGCCGCTTTTTTTATGGTCCGTGCTGCACAGAGCGACTGTCAATGGTTCCTTCCGGCTGGCTCAACAGCCTGTGGATACTTGATATTTGTTTGTTTATTTGTTCATTTTTCCTCCAATTTATCCATTTAAACAGTTTATATTCCTTTAGGTTGGAGGTTTAGATTTCCTCTTTCTCTAGATTACACATACACACACACACACACACACACACACACACACACACACACACACACACACACACAAACACACACACTCACACACACTAAAACTCTTCATCTTAACATTAAATCTTAGCTTCACTTTAAATTTCATTCTTTAAATTTAAATAAAAACTCAAACAGTAACAAATATAATGTCCAGTATTTACTTGTTCCAACACTTTTATGAAGCTGTGCAGTGTTTATACTGACTGAAATATTTAAACTCAACATGCTGTGATTTTTTTATGGCGACACCATTAAATATAAATATTGTAGATATATTGAACATCCTTTTCCTCCTATTGTCCCAAAATCCATCCTGACATATTAGCTATCTTTGTAAACGTTGGAATCTTGAGTAGAATCTGAAATACATTTCTGTGGGTTTTTTAACTTGTGTTTGGCTGCACAACATGAGTTAGTATAGATGGAGTCAGTGGTGGAGCTGCAGAGTTTAAGAGGTGAAGTCACTACGTCTTTATTGAAGTAGCAGCATGTTGTCATTAATATTAATGAGAGCTCTTTTTCAATGTTTGTATTTGACAGTTTTTAACCTGCATCCTGTTGGGTTCAGCTGTTTGGAGTTTCCATTTTCTAAACTTCTACATTTAAACCTTCTTCAGCTCTGAACAGATTATGAAACACTGAATGATTTCAAGCATGAACTTTGTCTTCTAAAGTAACATCATTTATTCTTTATTCAGTTTGAAGGACTGCAGTTTGTCAGAGATCAGCTGTGTTTCTCTGGTCTCAGCTCTGAAGTCCAACCCCTCCCATCTGAGAGGGCTGGTTCTGAGTAACAACAAGCTGCAGGATTCAGTAATGAAGCTACTGTGTGACTTTCTGGAGAGTCCAGACTGCAGACTGAAGACTCTGGGGTGAGTTCACGGACAGTCTGTTACTATTGTTGATCTTAATGTTTAACAACTGAATCTAATTCATGTATATATATAACTTACATCCATTAAGTTATTTATCTGATTTTCATATTTATTTTTACCGTACAGTTTAGTCTGTAGTTATAAGAGATGACTAATTCTTAAATAAACTGTAGAAAATGTTCAGTTAGTTGTTAAAGTAAATTAATAATAATTTGTTATATAATTCATAATTTTTGATTAAGAGTCACATCTTTATCAAGAAGATCTTCTCAACTAATATCTGTTTTAAACAGATCATTTTACTTTCTGAGGGAGAAATATTTTCTAAGTTTACATTAATTTTAATGTGTTTCATTAATAATGTTTGTTTACTGAAAGTCATCCTTCACAACACACACACACACACACACACACACACACACACACACACACACACACACACACACACACAGTCAAGTTATATCTTAAGAATCTGTGCAGCTTCTCCACTTGAAAGAGATAGATCATCTACTCAGAGTTTTTAACTGGATTTCACTCAATGACCAAACAGCTTTTCCTTTTTTCTTCTTTTATTTGCAGGTGCAGTTTAGATGACAGATGAATGACTTTAGTTGTATTTCATTAGTTTCATTTGGTGAAAAACCTTTAAACAAAAAACCCATAAAATGAATATATTATAAATACTGTACATACTGTATATGCTTTTGCAAATAAATACAATGAAATAAATATAAGCAGGAAAATATACACATTTGCAAATGTTGTGAAACCCAAACTGTCCTATTTCCCTTAACCCTTTAATGCATGAATTATGATAACCTCAGTCAGGATGTTTTATCTTAAGTATTTTATTTCTCTTTAGGCATTAGAAAAATATCTGAACTCTATTTTCTTTTTCATCAAATTACATTACATTATAATAACATAAATTAACTGATTTACAACTAAAAACCTTACTGCAGATGAAGTGGTAGTGTATGGGATGACGTACTAGTGTCCACTGTGGAGGCTGAAGTGCAACTATGCATCAAAATCCATCATCATGCATATATAAGAAAACAGCTTCTGAATAGCTTTCCACTGTAGTGACACTATGCATGAAAGGGTTCAATTAAACATTAAGAGCAAATAAAGTTACTCACTGTCATTATTTATAAGCTTCACATCAGGTAAAGAATTCATTTTACTACCTTTTAATGTTTACTGCATTTTAATATTAACTGAATTTTAACATGAATGTAACATTTTACTGTTATATTCATTTAATTTAATGTTTAAATAACACAATGTTTTAAACCAACCTTCCACACATGAATTAAAAAGTCCCCCATTAATAAATACAGTCTCAATGAACAGATTGAGAAATAAAGCATCAAGTAAACCCTGGCATTTAAAGAGTTACATCATCAAGCCACGCGTTACCAGGCAACCAACCACGTGGTTAACCAGCAGCAACAGTTGAGCTGCAGTAATAATTCATTGCAGACAGTCTTTAAAAGTTAGCCGTCTTACCGGCTGCCTCTCTGGTGTTTGTAGATGTTTCTGCTCTGCACAAACAGGCGAGCAAACAGTCTCTCTTCCTGACGCTGTGTCGTTATCTTTTCACCTGCTCTGCTTCTGCAGGGACGCTGTGTGCCGCTCTTCTTTGGTCCGTGCTGCACAGAGCGACTGTCAATGGTTCCTTCCGGCTGGCTCAACAGCCTGTGCATACTTGATATGTGTTTGTTTATTTGTTCATTTATCCTCCAATTTATCCATTTAAACAGTTTATATTCCTTTAGGTTGGAGGTTTAGATTTCCTCTTTCTCTAGTTTACACATACACACACACACACACACACACACACACACACACACACACACACACACACACACACACACACACACACACTAAAACTCTTCATCTTAACATTAAATCTTAGCTTCGCTTTAAATTTCATTCTTTAAATTTAAATAAAAACTCAAACAGTAACAAATATAATATCCAGTATTTACTTGTTCCAACACTTTTATGAAGCTGTGCAGTGTTTATACTGACTGAAATATTTAAACACATGCTGTGATTTCTTTATGGCGACACTATTAAATATAAACATTGTAGATATATTGAACATCCTTTTCCTTGTATTTTCCCAAAATCCATCCTGACATATTAGCTATCTTTGTAAAAGTTGGGTGATTCTTGAGTAGAATCTGAAATACATTTCTGTGGGTTTTTTTTAACTTGTGTTTGGCTGCACAACATGAGTTTGTATAGATGGAGTCAGTGGTGGAGCTGCAGAGTTTAAGAGGTGAAGTCACTACGTCTTTATTGAAGTAGCAGCATGTTGTCATTCATATTAATGAGAGCTCTTTTTCACTGTTTGTATTTGACCGTTTTTAACCTGCATCCTGTTGGGTTCAGCTGTTTGGAGTTTCCATTTTCTAAACTTCTACATTTAAACCTTCTTCAGCTCTGAACAGATTATGAAACACTGAATGATTTCAAGCATGAACTTTGTCTTCTAAAGTAACATCATTTATTCTTTATTCAGATTGGAGGACTGCAGTTTGTCAGAGATCAGCTGTGCTTCTCTGGTCTCAGCTCTGAAGTCCAACCCCTCCCATCTGAAGCTTCTTAATCTGTGTAACAACAAGCTGCAGGATTCAGTAATGAAGCTTCTGTGTGATTTTCTTGAGAGTCCAGACTGTAAACTGGAGGATTTGGAGTAAGTTCACTGACAGTCTGTTACTATTGTTGATCTTAATGTTTAACAACTGAAAGTTATTTTTATATTTTCATATTTATTTTTACTGTACGGTTTAGTCTGCAGTTATAAAAGACGACTGATTCTTGAAGAAACTATAGAAAATGTTCACTGTTAGTAGTTAAAATAAATGAATGTTTATAATTTTTGGTAAGGAGTCACATTTATTTACAGAAGATCCTCTCAACTAATATCTATTTTAAAATTAACTTTACTTTCTGAAGGAGAAATATTTTCTAAGTTTACATTAATTTTAATGAGCTTTCATTAATTGTGTTTTATTGATATTGAAAGGGTTCAAACTCTTCTCTTGAAATCATTTTCCAGGACATTTTCAGCTGCTATTCATCTTTCATTATTTCTTTTATCACTATTATAGTTTTTATGTTTTATTCTTTATCTCGTATTATTTTATCTACACATTTTATAGCTCAGTGTGCATTAGTTACCAAATACATTTCTACTTTAGTTGTTTTTCAATCAAACTGTAAAGCACTCTGAATTGCATTAGATTTGTTTGAAAGTTGCTTTATAAAGAAAATGTGTCTGATTGATAGCTGTGATGCTAATTTCTCCATGTTTCACATTCATTTATGCTAACAACATTAGCAATAAGAACCCTTCTAGACCGTTTACGTTCACTCACAAGGCAGAGACAAGCAGAGGGAGGAGAAATCATTTATCAGGATGTTTTCTCTCGTTTTCCATGACTGGAAAATTGGTCAATCATGTTCTAGGTTTTCCAGGACGCGTGGGAAACCTGATTGATCCTTCAGAACACACACACACACACACACACACACACACACACACACACACACACACACACACACACACACACACAGAAAACCTGAATTCATCTGATTTGACTATAAAATACATTTTTATATCCATCATTTATTCTTTATTCAGATTGGAGGACTGCAGTTTGTCAGAGATCAGCTGTGATTCTCTGGTCTCAGCTCTGAAGTCCAACCCATCACATCTGAGAGAGCTGAATCTGGGAGGAAACAAGCTGCAGGATTCAGGGATGAAACTACTGTGTGACTTTATTAAGAGTCCAGACTGCAGACTGGAGGCTCTGATGTAAGACAACATTATTACTTCTGGTTTTCATGAAATGTGTTTGTTTACTGATATTGATTCTTCAGAACACACACACACACACACACACACACACACACACACACACACACACACACACACACACCCACACACAAACACACACACACACACACACACACACACATATCAATGCAGGTATTAAAACATTATTCATGACTCAGTGACATGAATATGTGTCTGAATGTTATGGAGACATTTGGATGATGTCTGTAGAAGGCTGACATTATGATGATCCACAATAACACAATGAAAAAGTCACTCTGCTCATTTTAGAGAAAAACTCATTGATTAGGATATAGTAATATTTAATTACACATTTAAAACCTGAATTCATCTGATTGGATTATAAATTATTTTTTATCTACATCATTTATTCTTTATTCAGGTTGGATAGCTGCAGTTTGTCAGAGATCAGCTGTGCTTCTCTGGTCTCAGCTGTGAAGTCTAACCCCTCCCATCTGAGAGAGCTGATTCTGGGAGGAAACAAGCTGCAGGATTCAGGGATGAAACTACTGTGTGACTTTCTGGAGAGTCCAGACTGCAGACTGGAGGATCTGAGGTAAGACACCATTATTACTTCTGTGCTGACATTAATAAGATGTGACAGTTGTGATGACACTAAACTGCAGACATAAAGCTGATATTAGGCTGATCCACACTGAGTATATTAATGATAAAGTCTATTTTCTTCATCAGTGGTTTAGTCCATCAGCTGTGTGAGATTAATGTTGAGCTGCACATTTAAAACCTTTATATAACAAGAAGAATTCAACACTGGATAATTCACTCTGAACCTCTTCATCTCTTTTTTTCTTTTATATTTAAAAGTTTTAACCTGCTTCCTGTTGGGTTCAGGTGTTTGGAGTTTCCATCTTTTAAACTTGAGAGCTAGACAAAAAAATACTTCATCTGATTAATCGTGATTCTTATTTGAATGATAAATAATCGATTGTTGAAATCCAGAGATGGATCTTTGCATTTACACCTTTACTCAGTAAATGTGAACATGTGCACTGTGTTGTGTGTCTGCAGTGGTTACTTGTTGTAAATGGTTCAGTTACAGCAGCATGATGAGTAAAATGTCTGCTGGGTGGAAATCCAGTTATTACAACATGCACTTAAATGTTATTTTAAGTTAAAAAGCAACATAGATGCTAGCTGCTATATTAGCTGCCTAGAGCCGTGGTCTCCAGGATAGCTCTTATGTTTATTAAATATAATGATGAAGCCCTTGGAAGTGATACAGGTCTTTCATTATTATTGTTCAACTGTAGGGCTGCACAATTAATCACATTTTAATCACGATCTCGATTTTTGCTTCCCACGATCAAATTAATGTGATCGAGCGATATTGAAAATGCGTCCTCTGTCCATAGAGCGCCCCGCATCAAAGCATTTATTCCACTGCAAAGCAAATCAAGCGCTCCTTAAACCACTGTCTGATCTGAGCCTGTGTGAGCCAATCAGAGCTGCTCCCTGCACCGCGCAGCCTGAAGTTTCTTGGTTGCAGTCTGAAAGAGTAACGCATGAAAAATACATCAGCAGAGGGTGAGGAGTCTTTCCCTCGAAGTGGATCATCATGCTTTGTCTGGAAATGACCCATACTGAAAAAGTGAACACATTGTCAGAAATGTATGCAAATGTGTCAAGAGAAAAAAAAAAGAAAGTTCATATTTTTAATATATTTGCAAAAACGTGTTAGATGTGTTTTCACTTTGTCAGTATGGCTTATTGAGTGTAGACTGATGGAGAACATATTTATTCAACATTAAATTGACACTATAACATTATACAGTATGTAATAATAGAGGAAGGGGTCTGAATACTTTCTGAAGTGACTGTTCATAGCTAAATACCACTGGATGGACACAGCAAACATTATGACGTCATAGCAGGAAACTGACAGGTGTATTAATGATTGAGCCTTCCACTTAGAGAGGTCTGCTATTGATTCTGGTTTCACTCTGAGAGCAACATTAACAGGTTATATCTAGAAATGTTTTAGTGCTTTAGTAATTTAACTACTGGTTGAACAGTGATGACACCCACAAAACACAGGAAATACATTTTACCAGTTAATAAATGTTTGAAACAAACCATCAAAAAGACTAATGTCCATATTTCAGCTCTGAAACAAAGAAAGCAGAAGTGATTATCTAAGTTCAACTAGTTTATTACTGAGGAACATATAAATACTGTTTCACTAAATATATGTTTCTACATCGTTTCTTCTAATAACTAAACTAACTGTCTGCTGATCAATAAAAGACTTCCAGATGTCTTAGAAGTGGATCAGGATCAGAGTTGATTTATTATACAGATGGAAATAAAGAAGATCTCTCATTAAGACTTTTTAAACTGAACCAACTATATAAATAAAATCAAATATATATATATAATTATATATTATTTATATATTAATATAAATCAATATATGGGCTACTAAAACTCAGCATACAGAATGGCAACATGAGATATATGTATACTTGTATAATAGGAATATGACTAATATAATACAATTATTTAAATTATTACATGTTTAGTTTAAACAAGTAATAATTAGTCATATTCCTATTATAAAAGTGACATCTATTTGCAATTTTAAAAAAGCTGCAATATTTCCCTTTACAAATATACATCAAGAAATGCTGCATGTTGAAATCCCCACCTTCTAGAGAACACTAGACTACTGTGGAGGTTTACATGGAGGACAGAGATAAAAAATCATCTATGTAAAAAAATATGATGAAATCAATAAAAATATTTATTAAATGATTAAATGATAAGGATTAACAATAACAATACATATAAAGTATATATATATAAAGAATAAGAATAAAGCGCAGTCATAGGGATGGGACTTCAGGTCTGAGGACTGGTAATGGTTTACCTCACAAGTGAGGTAAGGGGTAAGAGAGAGAGATATAGAGTGGGTTAGTATTGCTATGAGTTTCATGATGGTTAGTATTAATAAGTGTATGAATGGTACTATATAGTGTTATACTATAGAGAGAAAAGGTAAGAGGGGGAGTTGAGAGAGAGAGAGAGAGATAGGGAGACACAATATGCACACTGAAGGCATGATGCCACCAAGCTGTAAAATGAATGAGTAGCTAGTAGCCTAGCCGTGATACACAACTAAGCTGCACGATTAAGTCGTTTTTCGAAGAGAAAAGCTGGATTTATTGTACAGATGGAAATAAAGAAGATCTCTCATTAAGACGTTTTAAACTGAAGCAACTAAAGCAGCATGAAGCTGCTGCTGTGTGTTAAACAGCAGGCAGGTGTTTCAGATTCAGAGGTTTGAGGCTGAGCTGCAGGGTTGAGTGGAGGAGTGTGAGGAAGTTTATTAGTGCTGTTGAACGTAACCGCTGTAAAACAATCAGAAAATAACGTTTTATTGATCTGATTCACCGACTTTCTTACTGTCAGCGCTCCCTCTCTTCATTCACTCTCTAGCTCGCTCGCCCACAGCTAACACAACAGCGTCCTGTAGCCGCTTACTGACGGAGCAACCCCCCCCAGTGGTTCCCATTAACTACATAGACTGTGGCGGCCCTCCATAATCTAATTTGTGCCTCCACAGTCTCATAGTGAGCTGAACACGTCTGTACACTCTCCAAAACGTTCAGTAAAGCATCTCACTCTGCACCAGAGCTGCTCTGCCCTTTGTTTCACAGCTGAAATATGGACATTAGTCTTTTTTTGATGGTTTGTTTCAAACATTTATTAACTGGTAAAATGTATTTCCTGTGCTTTGTGGGTGTGACCTTTTACTGTGTCATCAATGTTCAACCAGGAGTTCAATTATTAAAGCACTAAATAGTTTAGAACACAATTTATTTCTTTTTAAATAGATGTAAGCTCTTAATGTTGCTCTCAGAGTGAACCAGAATGATGCATTTGACTTAAAAACGTGCCCCGGACCCCCCTAGAGGGTCGGACTGAGGTCTCACCACCATAGTCTCTCAAGATTCAGTGTCCAGACCTTTTATACAGTGAGGAGGAATAAAGTAGTAATATTCCTGCATTGAACAGACTGAGAGCAGAGGAGAGCGACGGGACGAGAAGTGACAGCAAACAGCAGCAGAGGCTAACGTTAGCTGCTCCTCTCTGTCTCAGCGGGGCGGAGCTGAGCCTCCGTACAGCAGAGACAGAGACGCTGGGAAATGATCACAACTTCAGTAATTTAACAATATAATCACACAAAAGAAGATAACTAGTCCTATATCACTCAGCCCTAAAACAACGTAACGTTTTGGAGAGTGTACAGACGTGTTCAGCTCACTGTGAGACTGTGGAGGCACAAATTAGACGATGGAGGGCCGCCAGTCTATATAATGAATGTAAACACTGTGTTAGAGTCCTACAGACACCACTGCAGCTCCACACCTCCCCTCAGCACACACACTGGTTTTACTGCTTCATTTCAAAGTTAAAAAACTCATATTTATGTGAGTGTGTTCAGTGGCTGAATATGTGAAGCAGCGTCATAGATTTGTAAAGAGGACACAGGAAGTAGCAGGCGGGCGTCTTAAATACTATTAGCTTAACTGAGTGTACATTAACCATGGTGCCTCACTAAGGACATTTTTGGCTTTTCATTTTTAATTTTCTTGATCATTTGGGCTGTGTTCATGCTTATGGCATCACATTCTCCAAGGTCTTTTAATATATATATTTTTATTTTAATCAATCACTTATAATAGATCTATAATACACTGTATAAACTCAATTGTTCCTCTGGGATGCTTAGGGACAAAAACGTCTCCATTATAACTGTGTGTGTGTGTGTGTGTGTGTGTGTGTGTGTGTGTGTCTTACAGGTCTGCATTTAGAGCATTATGTGTAAATCTCTCTCACACACAACCACTTTCACGCATGCACAGTTCATCAGACTCAGTATAATATAATATATAACACTTCAAATGTGCTTTATACATTTACTGTATAAGTTTGTGAGCTTTGAAGGTGTGTGAGATTTAGACATAATGCTATAAATTAGGGCTGGGTAAAAATATCGATTCATCAATGCATTACAATATATTTTTTCCCAATTCAATATCGATTCATTAAATCCTCTGAATCGATTCAAGCCCCTGGCCAGTGGGGGGCGCAGTGAGCAACACCTTTGTGTGATTCGTGTTGTACGGACGGAGGCAGCACTCGACCAAACAACAACAACAACAACAACATGGCAACCGTAGCAAACTTGTTGAAGGCATAGATATATATATAGAACACTAAATGTCTCATGGCGGCCATCTTGCTAAGGGCAGCTCTCTCACCTTAACATTGTGTTAGTAGTGATACATGTACTTTTTAAATAACCATAACTTGCTCGATTTTCAAACGGTTTGGTTTGTTATAAACTTCAGGGATGTAGTTATGACACTACATACGTGTGAATAATTATGTTATGTTCTAAAACATAGAATAATGTTCTAAAATAGGTACAAGATTTCCCTTTACAAATATACATCAAGAAAGGCTGCATGTTAAAATCCCCACCCTGTACAGAGATGTATTTATGTAATTATAACCATGGGTTTTCATATGAAATTAACATTAAACAGAACAGATAGGTGCAATAAATACACACATGCACAAGGTATTTATGTTAAATCAATATGGGCTACTAAAACGTACAGAATGGCAACATGAGATATATGTGTACTTTTATAATAGGAATATGACTAATATAATACAATAATTTAAATTATTACATGTTTAGTTTAAACAAGTAATAATTCAAATTATAATAATTCATAACCAATAATAATTCATAATTCATATTCCTATTATAAAAGTGACATCTATTTGCAATTTTAAAAAGGTGCAACATTTCCCTACAAATATACATCAAGAAATGCTGCATGTTGAAATCCCCACCTTCCAGAGCTGGGGACTCGGACTCGCGACTCTGACTCGAGTTGCACTTAAGTCTCACTAAACTGTGACTTTGGACTCGACCTCAAAAGACTTCAGACTTGACTTCGACTCGAGACTCGCGAACCACCTTTATTTCATGTTATTATTATTATTCTCATTATTTATCTGTCATTCATCTTTTTGTATGATCTCTGGCTCTGAGCTAGATGTAAACACCAACGTCATGCCACGCGCATGCGCCATGTGTGAAGCGCGCATCTTCAGTATCAGACATTGACAATGGCGAGTGCGACAAGTTCAGCAGGAGTGCCTCAGATCATTACGTTTGGATACAATGCCTTCACACTCCCGTTTTTCCCTGGTTCTCCCATATTTCGAAACCATCTCCCGCCGCCCTCCCGTCATTTCTCCTGTAATTTACAAGCCCCAAATTTGTTTGTTAATAATAATAAGAAGCGCACAATAGCAAAGGTTTTATTTTGAAAGCTCAGACAGGAAACCACCGCAACTCCGTTATTTAGTGCCACTAACTTAGTGGCTCCGCTACTAATTATTAAAAAACACAACGTTGCGTCAACTATGGTCATTTTATATATATATATTTTATAATATCCCCACACATTCCCTGCTGTGTGTTGTGTTAAGCAGCAGATAAAAGGCAGCTTGGAGAAAAAAATAATGAACATATGTTTGTACCACAGTGTTAAACTGCAGTGTTTCTGTGATGTTCATGTTTTGTTCATTTTGTTGTATTTTACAACATTGTTAAAATAATTATTTTATGGTTGAAGAAAATACAGTTATGGAATTGAAATAATTCTTAGTGTATGTTTCTTCACATCACATTGCAGTAGATTCTCTATAGTGAACCTACAATTGGTACATTTTCATACTGTCCTATATCAAGGTCTAGGTCAAGGTAATAGCCGAAGGTAGATTTGGTTACAGTTTCAGGAGAGGGCATCTCAACATACAAACAGATACATACATACAAACTTCAGTGACAGCAGACAGTTAAAACACCACAAAAACAGACATGGGCAGGTGCTCGCAAGGCTAACTGATCAGGATGAAGGATTGTACAGCTCTAAGGTCAGAATTTGAATTTGATTTAGTGTTGGCGAGAGACTTGAGACTTGACTCGGACTCTTGACCAGAGACTTGAGACTTGACTTGGACTTGACCCTCAAAGACTTGAGACTTGACTTGGACTTGACCCTCAAAGACTTGAGACTTGACTTGGACTCTAGCTCAAAGACTTGAGACTTGACTTGGACTTGTAAAAAATGACTTGTGAACAGCTCTGCCACCTTCTAGAGAGAACTAGACTACTGTGGAGGTATACATGGAGGACAGAGATAAAAAATCATCTATGTAAAAAATTATGATGAAATCAATAAAAATATTTATTAAATGATTAAATGATAAGGATTAACAATAACAATATATATAAAGTATATATATATTAAGAATAAAGGGCAGTCATAAGGATGGGACTTCAGGTGCCAATCCCTATGTTCAGTATTTCTCTTTAGATGTAAAAGCAAGTCAGCACAAAAAAGTTGTCTCAACTTAAATCTATACAATCACTCAGTATGTATCCTCTGATATTTTAAAAACACAATATAACATGTTGTCTCAACTAATTCAGTTACAAAAAGTTGCCCCAACAATATAAAGTTAAGTCAACATTAATCAAGTTGACGTTTGATGTTTGCTCATAATGTACTCAGAGACATTTACTAAAGGTCAGCCAATCAAATGTGACCTATGTAGTAGCTAACAGAGCATTATGGAGAGAGATTAGAAGAGATGTGTTTTAATATCAGTGGGCAACAACTTTGTTTCCATGTCCAGAACAATGTGTCTGAGCTCTGATTCATTTAAAACCATCTTTGTAATCTTTAATGAATATTATTTATCACATTACAAGAAAAAAAACAAAGCAAACAGCAAATATTGACAGTCCATGTGTTGCTTTATGGCAGGGGTGTCCAAACTTTTTTCACTGAGGGCCATATACAGCAAAATATACGAGGGGCTGGGCCACTTACTAGAGGTGAGGTATATAGCCTCACATCTATTGTATTAAAGTAAGAAAAATCCTTTAAAAGTTGGTCAAATTTGCTATATTGTTGAATATATTTACAGAAAAAATCAGCCGTCATCACAGCTTTCCATAAATGGATTTTTATTGATTTATTCAGAAAAAGGGTTGGTAGCTAATTCTCAGAACAGCAGCCTCAGATTTCTTCTTAGTCATGATGGTGATCCCATTCACAGTACAGCGAAAGAAAAAATAAAGGGGAAAATGGGATGGGTACCAGGGTTTCCCACAGAAAATGTGGTCTTACTAAGAGGTGGTGGTGTACTTGGGTGCATTATATTGAAAGGTGTTCCTAATATTTTGCCCTCCTCATGTATGTTGATGGAATGGACAAAATATTAAGAACACCATTCAATATAATGCATCCTAATACACCTCAATCACTCAATAATGAACATAAAGCAGAATTTTCACCTTCTTGTAAAAAAAATGTAGTATAAGCTTCATAAATGTAGAATTTATAGCAGAGCTGCTGTATTGGATTAAATTAGATTACACAGGTTAGGCCAGTGAGTATCTTATATAGTTAACTCATTCTCTGAACTATATTTTATAGTAATTACAAGTTATATAGTATTATACAGTTAAGTAGTGATATTCAGCTTCAGTAGCATCACGTTTTTGTTGAATCTGCCTCACTCTCTCTCTTCAGGTCTGCTGAATGAGAAAGCCTGAAACGTGTTGCTATAGTAACGTCACAGTTACCTGTCTGAGGATTAACGTTGTTAATGATGACATCACATGGCGCTGTTTTCATTAGTTTTTCTGAGCAGGTTCTCCCTCAGATGATGTAGATTTGTTTTAACCAGCGGTCTGTGTTTGTTTCCTTAAACTTAGTATCACTGTTAGCGTTCCTGTGTTATGCTAGCGGGAGGTACAGCGAGAGCTACAGATGTGTTCAGGGTCGAAGTCAGACAGTCGGACATAGCGGTTCCGGCCAGTCGTCCTGCAGTAAACACCGCTGCAGACGTTGGTTGAACATTAATATACATCGCTGTAAATGTGTGCGGGAATATAAGTGTTGGATTTGCGGGAATCAATTAAATTGTGCGCAATACCTACAATCCCGCGCTGAAATTCAGGCCCTGATCATATATATATATTTATTTTTGTTTTTTATTTTTTACTTTTTTAAGACGTTAGTTAAGGCGGCAGGCGTGTGTTGCTAAGGCGGCCGCCTTAACTGTAAAGTGCTGTGGGAAACCCTGGGTACATTTCAAGCTTGTTATTTAAGTTATTATGCTTAATAACACACGGATACTGTGTAATATATTTTTAACTCACCTAAAACGGGAACGGCATTGCACTCAGTGGGAGCATTGATGCTGCGTTTTGGACTCAAGGATGGCTGGAAGGTCAGGAGTAAACTTGGTGGTTGAGATGCAAAGCAGTGCGGGCCATATTCTATTCTAATTATAAAATTTCCTGCGGGCCAATTAAAAATGGACTGCGGGCCGCAGTTGGCCCGCGGGCCGTAGTTTGGACACCCCTGCTTTATGGGATAGCACTTATATTCTTAAATGATGAAGCCCTTGCAAATAATATATTTCATTATTATTGGTCAACTTTTTTGCTTAAGAGGTGAAGTCACTGTCTTTATTGAAGTAGCAGCATGTTGTCATTAATATTAATGAGAGCTCTTTTTCACTGTTTGTATTGGACAAATTGTATTTTAACCTCCATCCTGTTGGGTTCAGCTGTTTGGAGTTTCCATTTTCTAAACTTCTACATTTAAACCTTCTTCAGCTCTGAACAGATTATGAAACACTGAATGATTTCAAGCATGAACTTTGTCTTCTAAACTAACATCATTTATTCTTTATTCAGAGTGTGGCGCTGCAGTTTGTCAGAGATCAGCTGTGCTTCTCTGGTCTCAGCTCTGAAGTCCAACCCCTCCCATCTGAGAGAGTTGCATCTATGGGGAAACAAGCTGCAGGATTCAGGAGTGGATCTACTGTGTGACTTTCTGAAGAGTCCAGACTGCAGACTGGAGGGTCTTGGGTGAGTTCACTGACAGTGTGTTTATTATAATTAATGTTAATGATTAACAACTGAATCTAATTTCTGTACATATATAACTTACATCCATTAAGTTACCTTTCTGATTGTCATATTTATTTTTTTACTTTACAGTTTAGTCGGTAGTTATAAAAGATGACTGATTTTTAAATAAATTGTAGAAAAGGTCTACTGTTAGTTGTTAAAGGAAATTGATGTCAATACATTTTGGTAAAGGGTCACATCTGTATACAGAAGATCGTCTCAACTGATGTTTTAAGATGGGTCTGTCAAACAATTATAATGTGATTAATCACATTTTTTTATCACTTTTAAAATTATCTTATTTTGCATTTCACAACAGTTTTTAGTCCATATTAACAATTAAAGCAATTCTTACCAGTGTATCTTGATTGGGAATCAAATGAACGCAAAGAAAGTTACTTTATGAATGTTGACTTTTTATTTATTTCAAATTTAAAAAAAGAAGTGCAATGAGCCTGAGGTAACAATGTCTACTTCAAACATATAGAAAAGAAATGCTACGATGCTCCATTATCTTTGAGTTCAGATGAAAACTGAGGAAAACTTCCACATTGAGAAATGTGCAGCAGTGAACGACACTCTGCAGAAACATGAGCAGCACTTCTCTGAAGCTGCAGAGCGATGGGACATTGAAGTTACAGACAGTGCAGGAATATGACAGCAGCAGCAAGACTCCTCCATACCAACACATGCTGTGAACTGTGCACAGTTTACACAGTCAGTCTGTGACAGTGCTTTAGAGTCAGTGAGTCAGAGAGCAGCATGATTAACAGCATCACCCCCCCCCCCCCCCCCAAAAAAAAAAAAAAAAAAAACGACGTTAACGCTGACAGGTCTAGTTTTAAATTGATCAAGTTTACTTGTTGAAGGAGAAATATTTTCTATATTTAAATTAATTGTAATGTGTTTTTATGAATTGTGTTGTTTTTTGTTTTTTTTACTGATATTGATCCTCCAGAACACACACACACACACACACAGGTACACAGATAGATCATTTAAGACTTCTGATTGACCATAAATACATTTTTATCTCCATCATTTATTCTTTTTTCAGATTGTATGAATGCGGTTTGTCAAAGACCAGCTGTGCTTCTCTGGTCTCAGCTCTGAAGTCCAACCCCTCCCATCTGAGAGAGCTGGATCTGAGAAAAAATAACCTGAAGGATTCAGACATGAAGCAGCTGTCTGATCTTCAGAAGAGTCCAGACTGCAGACTGGAGACTCTGAGGTCAGTAGAGAGTTGGAGTCAGTCTGTGCTGGTTTCAGCAGTTTAGTATTAAACACAGTCAGTATCAATGCAAAGATCCAGTATTTCCTGGTGAACCTCCAACCTTCTCAGTGCTGCTTTCCTCAGTGAAGCTGTGAGAGGAGAATGGTGACAGGCTTCAGGATTGGACAGAAAGACACACAGAGAGAGAACAGTCAGCCAATCAGATGAGCCAGAAGCTTGTTGTGATCATGTGTTTGAGTTGATGTGAAGACGACTGTTGTTGTGTTGATGTCTGCAGGAAGGCTGCTGCTCTTTATACTGGATGTGCTGCATCACTGACTGACAGCTGATGAAGTGAGTCTCACTAAACACTGATTTATCACCTCTGTTGTTTCTTCTTCTCTCATCAGCTGGAAGGAATGATAATCTCTGTCAGAGTGAGAGTGAACATCCAGGAGTGTTGAGAGAGGATCAGCTGGATCCTGATGATCCATCTGGAGTCTGGATCTGGATTTTGTCGTCTTCACTTAAGTCTCTGAACATGAGCTGTTTGGTGCAGAAAAGATAAAGTAAAACAGGTGTTATAAGTCAGACTCTGAGCCTGGGCTCATATTGATCAAGCGTCTCAGAATCACACAGAGTTAACGAGGACTAAAACTAATGAATGAGGCAGAAGAGAATTGACTGTGACTTTCAGCAGGAGAATGATTACTGCTGGGAGAGAGTGAGACGTCGCTGTTTTACCACAGTCAGAGCAGCAAAGTAGAAATAATGATGACGTGTTGTAGTTTTCTCACAGTCTCAGCTGGAAACATTAATCAGTGGTAATTTGGTATATTATGTGTATAGACAGGTAACCAGACATGTAACTTACCAAGGTTATGTAACAAAACTATGATGCCAAAATTCAATGTAAGATATTTACAAACAAAGAGTGTGAAAAAGCTCTGCTATACATGATTCTGTGTGATTACATCATTTACTATTTTTTACTATATTGTATTTGATATGTTTGTTGACATTTCATTTTTTTCTGTGCTACTTACCAACTACTTCCTGTATTTATACACTGGTTGGACATCAAGTATGGGAGGATTAGTTTCTAGTTTGGTTTCTATATGATTTATACTTGTTTTGGCTTGTGATAAGGATTATATTTATATTTATGTCTGTTGTAAATAATGTTGATTAATGCTGATTGATTCACTCAAGTAGTGAACAAATGTAGATGAAGTACTTTTAATCAACTTGAGTATTTCCACTTTATACTTTCTGTATAATATTGAAATATTATGTTGCAGCCATTATACATTTATGGATTCTTTTTTTAATGTTGTGTAACAGTCTGTTTTAACACTGGTTGGTGTATGGAGGAGCTCACCAGGACAGGCTCATTATTCATTCATTATTATAAGGCTTTTCTTATTTTAGGTGACATAGCTCAATAATATGTTGGATAAACTCATGTTGACCTGAGTATTTTTAATGAATCGCTGCCCTCTAGCGGCCACTGTGAGGAACTGCACTGATTCAATTTATCAAATTAACATCAATTAATGTTGGCTTGATAACATACTGCCACTTCTGCTTTATATAAGTACAGTGACATAAATTAGGAAATAACAGAAACAGTTTTTTCCCTGTTATTGACAAATAAAACATTTACAATTTCTTCTCCCACTAAATGATCAAATACAAAATATGAAAAATATTCATTTGATGTTTAGCAGAAGAAAAGTTTCTAATTATAATGACTTGCATCATTTTTTTTCATCACATTGGCAGAAGTGGTCTTCCATAATCACCCGATATGTTTTAAAGTTTTTGAAAGCAACGGGATTAGATAAAAGGATTTGTCTATTGTTTTTGTGTTTTTCTTTTAATTAATGCATTTTTGTATCAGTGCCAATGACGTTTTTTGTGTTCATGTGGTTTAGTTTAAATTTAAAGGGTTAAAATGAGAAAATAAATGTATGAACATTCTTTTTTTGTGGACCCAGCATCAAATTTCTGCTTTTAATCCATTTTGAGAGAATATATTAGAGGATTATGGCAAAAATGTCTAAGTGGTGTAACCATAAAAACTTTGTACCAAATAATTCAACATGCTTAAAAACACTAAATTCTAAATAAAACACCATATCAACCTGTTTGGGATGATCTTACATTATAACTTTTATATTAAATAAAGGTAATGGAATACTATTGTTCTAAATATTACATTTACTCTGGTAACCATGGAGATCAGGAAACATTTACATTATTTTTTTAAATGAAGTCATTATTAGTATAAGTCCACTTAAATACACTGTAGGTGATAAAATATGTAATATGTATCATTCTTTTGTGGTTACACCATTTGACATTTTCAGGAGCATTCAGTCTTACTTTTGGTAAAAAATGTTGCAAATGTTTCAAATGAAATCAACACAAATACAGAATGTACATCTTAAGAAAACCTGATGCTGCACATTTTTAAAATTTTAAAATTGCTCATCTTGCCAACTCTTATTTGTCACTGATCTGTAAACTTGAAAGAAACAAGTTTCATCGTTTGGCTCGGCACAAGTTGGTGTGAAAAAGTATGAGTAAGTTTGTAAGTTTACAGTGAACATATAAATCCTGATTTGGTGCACAAATACTACTAGGCTACTAATAAGAACAATAAGTTTGTATAGCAGTTGTCATACAAGAAATGCAGTTCAAAGTGCTTTACAACAAAATAAATTATATCAATCACAAAGTGCTTCACATTAAAATGACCTAAAAGAAGCATAAAACAATGTTTAAAAAAAAAGAACCATAAAAAGAAATATTGTATATTAAATAATAATAATAATATATTTAACATAAGATGGAACATTTAAAAAATAATAATAATTTCAAAATAGTAAAAAATAGTACATAAAGCTAAAAACAGGAGCATTTATCTTACTTTTGGTTTAAAAAAATGTTGCAAATTCTCATTTCAAATGATATAAAACCAACAAAAACACTAAATGTACCTTTTAACAAACCTGATGCTGCTTTTAAAACAAATCAGATTTTAAATTGCTCATCTTACCAAACCTTATTTATCACTGAACCATTAATGAAATGTTAGTCTGTGAGCTGTTGCAGTAATCATTACTGACCAGAAGGTGGAGCTTATGCACTGTTATAGTCTGCTACCAGCACAAAGGCAAGGAAGAAGAAGAAGAGGGAGTATTTATTTATTTATTTTTCATATGTACAATAATAAAACAAACATTATATTTCACAGTACAAAGGCAAATAACTACAGGAGAGGAAAAGAAAATCCTCCCATTAGTATAAAAAAATCACCAAAACATATCAACCAAATAAGAAGAGAGAAAGAAGCAGAAAGGGGCAAGAGACAAAGAAAATACAAAAACAAGCAACAAAGAGAAAAGAAAGAAAAAAAAAAAAACATTTGGGTTCCACAACAATGAAAGTGACAATATGTACTATTTAACCAATCTTGTATTTTTTGTGTGTGTGTGCAAAGTTTCACATTCATAAGAGTACATGTTTAAACACTGCTCCCTTTATTCCTGTTCTAATGCTAGAAATGTGAAAATACACCTCCACTATTTACAAAAGTGCAATCAAAACACAATCAAAACATGTAATTCCTGCTTGCATTATAATATTTTCTTGTCATGTGAACTTTGGCCTTCTCCCTGTCGAATGATTCCTTTGTGTTATTTATTTGTATTATTTGTCTTCTCCCTTTTAAAAAATGTGTTTCTATTTTTTAATGAATGTTTGCTTTTCCTGTGTTCTTCCTCCCTCCTTTCCTTCCTCACCCCCTCCTTTCCTTCCTTCTTCCTCCCTTCCTTCCTTCATTCTTCCTTTTCTTCCTTTTCTTCCTTCCTCCCTCCTTTCCTTCCTTCTTCCTCCCTTCCTTCCTTCCTTCCTCACCCCCTCCTTTCCTTCCTTCTTCCTCCCTTCCTTCATCCCTCCTTTCCTTCCTTCTTCATCCCTTCCTTCCTTCCTTCCTCCTTTCCTTCCTTCCTTCCTTCCTTCCTTCCTTCCTTCCGGCTTCAGCTGAACCGTTACACTTGGCTCGCTGCCCTAGGCTCGGCTGCTCTCCACATTTCCAGGTTATATTTCCAGGGATATTATTCATTATTCGGCTCTGCAGGTAAGTTAACTGATCTTTTACTGTGTTGGTAACGTTTTAAAACTAATTTGTGTTGCAAGAATAAAATAGCACCTAAAACACCATAACCAACTGGGGAGCTAACATGCTAACAGGCATTTATAAATGAACGTTATTTTTTAATATAACGTTTACATTGATGCGATGTAACATTAATGTAACTTTAATGTTCCAGTTGTGGGTTAAAATCCTCCTACTGTTACTCTAACATGATTTAACCCTCCAGGGCTAATGCTCCGCCCTTATTTAAGTGTTGGCGGTCAAATTTGAGCGGGCTGTTTTAACTGCTCTGATGTTAACACAAAAACCATAAATCATCACCAAATTTCATTTAACCCTTTTTTTTTTTAAGGTTTGAAACAATGTCTCAGAGTAGTGGTTTCACTGGATTTGTAATATGAAATAAGAAGCGTGTTGTTCTATTTGTCAGGTTTCCCACAGTCATGAAATTCCTGGAAAAGTTATGACATGAGAAAAATCAGTTTCCCAGGCTTGGAAATGGTTTGGAATTAGGTGAATGTTTTGGAAAACTTTTGAATTAGGGGTGACCTGCTCTGATATCAAAGATAACACATATAAGACAGGCTGCCTGAACTCGGACCCCCCAATTTTACCATGTCAAAAATCAGTAGATTCATTTGATATTATATACTAATAATCAATTACTATATTTAGCTTTTTAATATCTATACTGCAGAGAGGAACACCTGGAGGAGAGAGAGAGTGCTCAGGTGGGCGACTGCCAGGAGGGGAGTTTGCCGAAGTGTACGACAGAAAACAGACAAATAACAAAGAGAAGAGAGGAGAATGTTTACCCCGAAAAATAGAGTGTTTGTAGTCAGAAGAGGAGCTCAGTGGAAAACCAACCAGGAGCTCCTAAACCAGAGCGGTAAGATCTTATTCATCTCCTCCCTCCTCCTCCATCTACCTGGATTAAAGGATGAAGCTATGATGTAGTTTTCTATCAGCAGGTCTTAAAAAGGCGCTGAGTTCACTTCCCTCTAAAAAGTCTTTAAATGTATTAAAGGCTTAAAATTGGTTCACAAAAGTGGACGTGTGTCAGAAATAGCAAAGCATGTCTTATTTCGTTAATCCATCAGTTTTCTGCCGCCTGTCTGGTCCATGTCATGTTAATTAATTCATAATTATATGATTACATTTAAACATGCTGCTCTTTTAGAGTTTGTACACTTTATATTTCAGGCAAGGAAGATTTATTTGTATTGCACATTTCAAAGTGCTTTACATAAAACATAAAATGCATCAAGACAGGATATAAAAGCAACATGTGGCAAAATAAAAAAGACTGTTTAATATGATTTAAAAAGTGTTAAATTGGTAATAAGATTAAGCTAATAGAATAAGAGATAAACCAGGAGATTAAAAAGCACTTTAACATACTCAAACATAAGGAACAAAGAGACAGACCACTAACCTAACTTTTACTGTAGCAAGAACAGGAGGAACATTGAATGAAACTAAACTTGTACACACCAGCCAATCTACACACCATATTTTACACTGAAACATGTTGGTTGGGATGGAGAGAGGTGAGCCTGCAGAAAGCTGGCCTTAAAAACTGTACGCTTGGAAGCTGGAACCAATCAGCTCTCAGGAAGCTACAGCCCATCAAACACACACACACACACACACACACACACACACACACACACACACACACACACACACACACACACACACACACACACACACACACACACACACACACACACACACACACACACCTGCAGCCCATCAAACACACACACACACACACACACACACCTGCGGCCCATCAAACACACACACACACACACACACATACACACACCTGCTGTCAATCAAACACACACACACACATACACACACCTGCAGCCCATCAAACACACACACACACACACACCTGTGGCCCATCAAACACACACACACACCTGCAGCCCCTCGATCAATCAAACTTTATTAATATAGCAGCTTTTCTAGGTTAAACACATCACACACACACCTGCAGCCCATCACACACACACACACACACACACACACACACACACACACACACACACACACACACACACACACACACACACACACACACACACACACACACACACACACACACACACACACACACACACACATCTGCAAAATTAAGTGCATAGTGGGGACAGACAGCCAGTGATTATTGTGCATTCAGTAGTCTAACAGCAGATGGGAAGAAGCTGTTTCGTAATCGAGAAGTCCTTTTCCGAATGCTCCTGTATCTCCTTCCTGACTGCAACAGAGAAAAGTGTCAGTGAGAGGGATGAGAGGAGTCCTGGATGATGCATTTCCCTCTGCGTGTGCATCTTTTGTTGTAGATTTCCAGCATTCAGAGAGCTTTATTGTCCTTCACCATCATAATGTTCAAGTATTACAAAACATAAACGTAAACTTTCTCCTTATAAATATAACAAAAGGCCTCGTGTGCAGTCAAAATACATTTCTGATCTTTTCCTTCTCATCATGAGTTGTCAAGAGTTCAACCCACCTGTCTCCAATGACTCATTCATTCATAGGATCTGTCACTCCCACCTCCCTACCACAGATGCAATACATATAAAGGCCAGCAGGGGGAGACCAAACCATTCAACCATACATACACATACATAATATCAAAATAATTAGGTGAGTGCTCTAACACCCATCAAAATAATTAATTACACAATAATATAATATAATGAAGTAAATTATAATAAAGTAAAATGTTAGTAGATCAGTTCATTGTTGGTTTGGATTTGTTGACAATAAGTAAAATGTGGAAAGTTGCAGCCATGTCCTTTAACTTAGTTTCTTGTTGGACACACCTTTTGTCTCTCTCTCACAACCACACACACACACTACTTACAGGAAGAAGAAGGTGGGAGGAGCAAACATTAAACAAAGTGAAAGCATTCACTGGGTTCAGACGACATTTTAGAGTCATGAGAGCAGAAGGAGGAAAACATCAAGTGTGAATCAGGGTGAGTGTTAATGTTACTGTAGACCTGGAAATATTGAGTATCTATTGATCATTGCTGATTAGTTTTCAGATTAATCGTTAAATTGATTAAACTGTGTCAGAAAAGTATGAAATCACCATGTTGACGTCTTCAAACGTTGTTCCCTTTTTTCTTTTCCTGGTTTCTGCGTCCTCACAGTGATGTAACGTGACTCACTGGTTCTGTTAAAATAGAGAGAAGTCACAGTTAAGAACAACACAGATGTTTATCTGAAGTCTGTTTGTTGGATTTAAACCAGAGTCAAAGTTTATCTTTGTGATGGACAGAAAACACACATGGTTGTAGTTAAAGTCATGTAAACTAATAAGAAGATACAGAACTAACATGAGAGGCAGGACTGGGTTTATTATACTGTGTGTGTGTGTGTGTGTGTGTGTGTGTGTGTGTGTGTGTGTGTGTGTGTGTGTGTGTGTGTGTGTGTGTGTGTGTGTGTGTGTGTGTCTCCAGTGTTACTGGTTTACCTCTCAGACTACAGAAGATGAAGGAAGAGGAGGAAGAGGAGGACGGAGCAGAGTCTCTAATATCCAGCTGTCTGTCTATGAAGAGTGACTGGTCTAAAGGTTTACCTCCATTCTTCAGTGATGAACCTGGACCCTCAGACACAAAGTAAGAGACTGTTTCTACTGTAAACTGATCTGAAGATGATTCAGAGTTTAAATGTCATTTAAAATCAAACCACTGTGAGTAGAACATGTTTAAGTTCAGTGAAACTTAGCATGTCACCTGCCGCTTTATGAATGTAAAGAGGAAGAGACAATAACACTGTTCTTATTTTCATTTAAATAAATGTGTTCAGTTAAGAAATAACTTAAACCCTTATGTGATTATATTTTGATAATCTCATAGTCAAAAGCACGTTGTAAAACTTTATAACTTCATGAGGGAAAAAAAACAGAAATCATCAAAGCTGAACTCTGGGCTTCAGTCACTGTAACTTTACTGCTCATTAGACAGAGACAGAGAGGTGAAGTCCAGGGAGGAAAGGCAGATAAAGATTCAGCCTTCAGCTCCTTATTGTACAAACAAACTGAGTTTACAGGAGATAAATGTTCAGGATATGTTTCATATTCATTCAGTGTTTTCACATGTTCAGATCTCTTTGCTCTCACATCTGTTTTCAGCTGTAGATACAACATGCAGAAGGAGACTTGAACATACTTGTTGTCATTAAATCATGATCATGTGCCATGTTTCATGTGAGATCTGCTCTTTATAAGAACTAATGATGTGTAAAATGATTGTTGTTTCTACAGACAGAGAGCAGAGTCTCTAATATCCAGCTGTCCCTCTATGAAGAGTGACCGGTCTAAAGATGATCCTCCAGTCTTCAGTAATGAACCTGGACCCTCAGACACAAAGTAAGAGACTGTTTCTACTGTAAACTGACCTGAAGATGATTCAGTGTCAAAATGTCATTTAAAATCAAACCACTGTGAGTAGAACATGTTTAAGGTCAGTGAATAATTAGCATGTCACCTGCAGCTATGTGAATGATCTTTATAAATAGGCAAGGCAAGGCAGTTTTATTTATATAGCGCATTTCATACACAGTTGCAACTCAATGTGCTTTACATAAAACAAACATTCAACAGAATTTTCTTTTTTTTTTAAAACATGGAATTTGAGAAATAAAAATACAACCCAATCATAGTAAACACGTACATACCACCCCCCCCCCCCCCACACACACACACACACACTAATAATAAAAACAAAGTACAGAAACATAGAAAGAGAGAGAAATAAAATACTATAATAGAGCATTAAAAATAAGATTGCAGCATAAAATAATGATTTGCTTTAAAATCATTAAAAGGACATAGAGTGCAAATGAAAGATTAACATTTAAAGTGCTTTGAAAGAGCTCAATCATAAGCAGAGGAGAAGAGACGTGTTTTTAACCTGGATTTAAAAATATTCACAGTTGGGGCTGATTTCAGTTCTGCTGGTAGTTTGTTCCAGTTGTGTAAAAGCTGCTTCACCATGTTTAGTCTGAACTCTGGGCTCCACTATCTGACCTGAGTCAGTAGATCTCAGAGCTCTACTGGGTTTATATTCTACTAACATGTCATTCATGTATTCTGGACCTAAACCATTCAGTGATTTGTAGACCAGTAGCAGAACTTTAACATCTATTCTATAGCTGACTGGGAGCCAAAGGACAGAGAGGACAGAGGAAAAGAGAGAAACTGGAGAGAAATAACAACAGTTTGTCTGTTTCTAGCTAAGTTAAAGCTAATGTAGTACAGTTGGTACTGTGACTGTTTGGGGCAAATAAACATGAATGATCCAACAATCAAACTTTAGCAAATGTTCTGTCTGAATAAACTCTACAAGTATTGTCTGTGTATGTAAAGCCTGATATATATTATACCTCTGTGCTGTAGACCTCTGTTGTTGCATATAAACTGTTAAAAACACATTAAGGAGTCACAGCTCTGCACTGGGTGACATTTTCTTTCAGAAAGAGTTTGAGTTTGTTGAGAAATGATTCCAAAGACTTGATGACTTAAGTTATTTGAGAAACTTTGAATCCTCCTTTCCCCACTCCATGTATGTAGGAGAACCTACATTGGCTGCAAAATCATGTAAGCCCCTCTGTAGAGCCAGTGTTTGGTTTGTCCATTCTGGGCTTCTGTAGAAACATGACACTGCAACATGGCGGCCTCTGTGGAAGAGGAGCAGCTTCCTATGTAGATATAAAAGGCTCATTTTAAACTTACTAAACACAATGATTCTTATTTTCATTTAAATAAATGTCTGTTTAGACATAAAATAGAAACTCATACCCATATGTTAATTTCTTTGAATGATGTTATACTGCCTTATAGTCAAAAACATAATAAGACTTTATGATCTCTGCTTGCTGAGTGAAAATGTTCCTAACAGAAATCATCAAAGCTGAACTTTGGTCTTCAGTCACTGTAACTTTACTGCTCATTAGACAGAGACAGAGAGGTAAAGTCCAGGGAGGAAAGGCAGATAAAGATTCAGCCTTCAACTCCTTATTCTCAGCAGAGACTGAAAGAAACTGCCTATAGATACAGTGAATTAATAAAAAATAATAACTGTTAGAGTGATGAATATTAGATGATTATGACACACACTGTGTAGAAATACTGACACTGAGCTTCATACAGGATCTCTTCAGTCTAGCAAACTGGGAGATCAACATTAGTGAATGTGTAATCTGGTTATTGCAATAAAAAATATAAATTTACAATGTAGTATAAAGTCCAGAGTTTAAAATAAAAAAACAAACTAATGAAGCTGTAAACCGAATCATGTTCCTGCACATGCTCAGTTGCTTCTGCCCAACCCTGTCTCCTAGATAATACATTTATATATTATTAAGTTGTTTTCCCCAAAAACGTGGCATTGACAAACACAAACACTGAGTCTGTGTGCGTTCGTGCTGCTTAAAGGACCAACATGTAGGATTTAGTGACATCTAGAAGTGAGGCTTCACATTGCAACAAACTGAAGAGCCTCATGCCCCATTTTAAGTCTGTAAGAGAACCTATGGTGGCTGTGAAACTAGTAAAAGTAAAAGGCCCTCTGTACACTCTAAAAAATAAAACATTGGGTCAACAAAATAAAAGATGTTAACGTTTTCCACTAGAATTTTTAAGTTAAGCCAACTGCTGGCAGAATTACATTAATTCAAAGCAATGTTTTGACTATGGTGAAGTAGCTTTTTGGCCACAATAAAACGCATTTCTAAGTAACATGAACTTAATAATAGTCAACATGAATGCAAGTATTTAAATTGATCCAACATAATAGTTAGCATTATGCTAACTGGCCAACGTTAGCTAGACATGATTAGACTATTATTCAGATGAGAAGAAATACTAAAGATAACTCGCTAACACACAACCTATTTGTGTGCTAATTTGTTAGTCAGCTAGCGAAAGTAAATTAGGTAGCTACTTAAAGTTTATAAACGTAGCTAGCCTACATGCTAATCGGAGCGGTGGCTAATGGGTAATCCCATATTAAATTAGCTTGCCAAGACGTTTTCCCTGACTACCTGGCCACCTATTACTCCTGCATTTAAGCCTACTCATCAGTAACAGGCTACAGCTACTAGCTAACGTTACCTCAGCACGCAGACTGTCGGCTAACGTTACTATCAACACTGCTCAAATTTCAGAGTAAGGACTTCCAGATTTCGGTATTCAGTTACAGTAGGCTATCGCCAACAGAATCCTGAGTGAATGCACATATATCTTATTAAGCATAAAATGACTTACCATTCACCACAATGCTTCGATGAGTTTCAGCTGTGGTCACCATGTATTGTGGTCACTCGTTTGGCCTTGAACATGCCCACGCGCATGCAGTAGAGGGAAACATGTCATCAAATTGTATTTAACATTAACATAACTTAAAATTAAATTATTTTTTGATTAACTGAAAATGTTAAACTCAGACAAGTGAGGCACCAATGATCTTCCCTGCTGCATTCACTGTGTGCTGGAGGGTTCTCTTGTTGGAGGAGAGGTGCAGCTTCCAAACCACACAGTGATGCAGCTGGTCAGGAAGCTCTAAATGAGACCATGGTAGAAGGAGCACATGATGGGTGTGGGGGCTCTGGCTCTGGTCCAGGAGAGGTCCTCTGTTATGTGCACACCCAGAAACCTGGTGCTGCTCACCCTCTCCACAGCAGCACCGTTGATGGACAGAGGATGGTGCTAGGTGTGTGCTCTCCAAAAGTCGACAATCATCTCCTTTGTCTTCTCCACATTTAGAGAAAGATTATAGTCGCTGCACCACGTGGTCAGTTGGCTCACCTCCATCCTGTAGCTTGTTTATCATTGTTAGTGATGAGATCCACCACAGTCGTATCATCCACAAACTTTATGAAGAGGTTGGAGCTGTGCTTTGGTGTACAATCATGGGTCAGCAGGGTGAAGAGCAGGGGGCTGAGCACACATCCCTGGGGGCCCCTGTGTTCACTGTGATGTTGCTGGATGTGTTGTTGCTAACCCAAATTGCCTTTGGTCTACCAGTAAGAAAGTCCAATAACCAGTTGCACAGGGAGGTGTTAAGGCCAAGACTGTCTGGGTTCTGAATGAGCTGCTGGGGGATGATTGTGTTGAAGGCTGAGCTGCAGTCTATGAACAGCATTCTCACATATGAGTCCTTCCTGTCCACGTGGGTGAGGTTTGAATGGATGTCAGTAGAGATTGCATCATTGCAAACTGGAAGGGGTCCAGAGAGGGAGGGAGGAGGGATTTAATGTGCTGCACAAGTATCCGTTCAAAGCACTTCATGACTGGGACTGGGAATCAGTGCAACAGGTCAGTAGTTATTGAAACTGGATGGAGATGGCTTGTTTGGCACTGGTATAATTGAGGTGGCATTAAAGCATGTAAGGAGAACAGCCTGCCTCAGAAAGGTGTTAAAGAAGTCTGTGAGGACATCTTTGAGCTCTTCTGCACAGTCCTTTAGCACACAGCCAGGTATGTCTGGACCTGTTGAGCTTCAAGTCACTGCAGACTTTTTCTTATTCTTGGTATTAAACCAACATAACAATCTTTTCCTAACCTTAACTAAGTGCTGCCAGTGTATAAACAACCATAACAAGTATAATGCTTCTAATAGCAGATGTTTTACTGAAAGATATTTTGTTGGGAAAAAAATAAAATGGATACATTGTCAGAACATTTCATTCATACACTCAGTATCACAAGTGGACTTTTCTGTTTGGCTCAGTTGTCTCCTGCTTATTTTTCCTCATTTTTAGGAGTTTTGTTGTTAACAAACAAAAGTCATTTTTACATTGACTTATTTGTATGTGTCCTTGTGCTCTAACAGATGTATTGACTCTACTTCCCTCCTTATGAATAATCTACAAAGCCAACTTTTGAACATAGTATTGTAAATCCTGCATTGTGTACATCCATGTTTACTAGCTTGCAGTCTTCTTCTTCTTCTCTGCCTTTTCTGGCACATTGTTTTGTCTCTCTATTTACTTTTGAACCCTTGTAATTGTAGTATATCATATGTAATTTAAAGTTGAATGTAGTGAAGCCCAGAGCCTGAAGAACAAAGAAATGTGTAACTATTTAAATACTGACAGTCTGGACTGTTTAAGTGGGAAAGATCTGCAGCTTGTGAGCTGTTGGTTGGTCATAAAGAATGTGTTCATGTCCACAGAGAGAGGAAGAGGAGGGCTGTTTCTGTGGAGGAGCAGCTGTCCTGCTGTTCTTTGTGTCAGGACGTCCTGAAGGATCCAGTCTCTACCAGCTGTGGACACTGGTTCTGCAGACAGTGCATCACCTCATACTGGGACCAGTCTGCTTCATCAGGAGACTCCTCCTGTCCCCAGTGTGCAGAAAGATCCAGAACCAGACCTGGACTACAGACAAACAGTCAGAACAGCGCTGTACAAAGTAAGACTGAAGATCTGTCCGCTGATGTCATCATCTCTACCTCCTCTATCCTACTGAACATTAACACAGTGAGACATATTTTCTTCTTCTCTTTCAGCAGAAAGTGGTCTGCAGGCGGTTTTAGATGAACATCAGATCAGTCAGAGAAGCAGATGTGAACGTGTGACTGATGAAGCAGGAAATGAAATCCTCCTCATCAGCATCTACACTGAGGTTTACATCTTAGAGGGACTGAGTGAAGAGGTTAATACCCAACATGAGGTGAGGCAGCTTGAATCAGTTTTCAAGATGAAGACCCTCCATGACGCTCCAATCAAGTGTCACGACATCTTTAAAGTCTTACCTGACCAACAGAAACACATCAGAGTCGTTATGATGAACGGCGTCGCTGGTGTTGGAAAAACCTTCACAGTGCAGAAGTTCACTCTGGACTGGGCACAGGGCTCCAAAAACCAAGATATCAGTTTGCTGATTCTGTTCTCGTTCAGGTCGCTGAACTTGATCAAAGATGAGCAGTACAGTCTGCTCATGCTGATCCATGTTTTCTATCCAGCATTACAGAAGCTCACAGCAGAGAAGCTCGCTGTCTGTAAAGTTTTGTTCATCTTTGACGGCCTGGATGAAAGCAGACTTTCACTGGAATTCGAGAACAGTGAGGTAGTGTCTGATGTCACACAGAAGTCATCAGTCAGCGTGCTGCTGACAAACCTCATCAAGGGGAAGCTGCTTCCATCGGCTCTCATCTGGATAACTTCCCGACCTGCAGCAGCCAATCGGATCCCTTCTTCATGTGTTAGCAGGGTAACAGAAGTACGAGGCTTCACTGATGACCAGAAGGAGGAGTACTTCAGGAAGAGATTCAGTGATGAAGAGCAGTCCAGGAGAATCATCTCACACATCAAGACATCCAGGAGCCTCCACATCATGTGTCACATCCCAGTCTTCTGCTGGATCACTGCTACAGTTCTGAAGGAAATGTTGACTACAGACCAGAGAGGAGAGCTGCCCAAGACCCTGACTGACATGTACTCGCACTTCCTGTTGGTTCAGACAAAGAGGAAGAAGAACAAGTATGATGAAAGAAAAGTGAAGAGTCCACAGGGGCTGACGGAGGCTGACAGCAAACTTCTTCTGAAGCTGGGGAGGCTGGCGTTTGAACAACTGGAGAAAGGAAACATCCTGTTCTACCAAGAAGACCTGGAGCAGTGTGGTCTTGATGTCACAGAGGCCTCTGTGTTATCAGGATTTTGTACAGAAATCCTCAAAAGAGAGAGTGTGCTCTTCCAGAAATCAGTCTACAGCTTTATTCATCTGAGCGTTCAGGAGTTTCTGGCTGCAGTCTACATGTACCACTGTTACACCAACAGTAACACAGAGGTACTGAAGAACTTCCTGGGAGAAGACTACAAACACAGAGAATCCGGATCAAAGACTTTCTTCGAGAAGATTTTTGATTATTTCAGAAACAGTGATAGCCATGAACCACCTGATAGTAAGCATGATAGCTCATCTCTGGAGGTTTTCCTGAAGGGAGCTATGGAGAAATCTCTCAGCAGTAAAAATGGCCACCTGGACCTGTTTGTCCGCTTCCTTCATGGTCTCTCTCTGGAGTCCAACCAGAGTCTCTTAGGAGGCCTGCTGGGTCAGACAGAGAACAGTCCAGAAACCATCCAGAGAGTCATTAACAACCTGAAGGAGATGAACAGTGAGGATTTCTCTCCTGACAGAAGCATCAACATCTTCCACTGTCTGATGGAGATGAACGACCGCTCAGTACATCAGGAGATCCAAGAGTTCCTGAAGTCAGAGAACAGATCAGAGAAACTCTCTGAGATCCACTGCTCAGCTCTGGCCTACATGCTGCAGATGTCAGAGGAGGTTCTGGATGATTTGGACCTGAAGAAGTACAACACATCAGAGGAGGGACGACGGAGACTGATCCCAGCTGTGAGGAACTGCAGAAAGGCTCGGTAAGTCCAGATGTGATTAACATTATAAATCAGTGTAGATCAGTAGATTTAATCTTCAAATATAAATTATATGAAACTCTTATTATTGTTAAAATAGTTCTCTACTTGTTTATATCTGCAAAAACATGACAGTTATATTTCATCACAGATGTACTTGAGTTTATTCAAATATGAGCGCAAACAATCTTGATTTTACAGTTGGTTGTATTAATGCTGCTAACTTAATGAACACAATTATTCAATGTATTTGTAGTAATTATAGGATTTTACAGTTTTAATAATTCAGCCGTATTTATTTGTTAATCATGTTTTTGTGCTGAATCAGTTTTTAGATTCTCAGAAAATAAAGTTGACAACTAAACATAATGCAGTCATCTGTTATGCACATCTAAATATTTAATTACATGAATATTTAATTATGTTCAGGTCTAATACTTTCGAACCATTTGTTTCATTTGTGTTCAACAGTCACTATTGTTCACTGAGTTGAACTGAATACAATTTAAAATCAAATTAAAATTAAAAATAGTGGACAAATGTCGTCATGTTAACTTTGTGGAGACAGACATGGGATCAGATCACACAGACAGACTGTGAACATTATGGAAGCCTCAATGTAACTTCATTGTCTTTCCTTCATCTACAAGATGCAGGTCTGCAGGTCTGACAGAGAGTGATGAGAATTATTGTTTCATTCATACACAGTGAGACACCATCAGCTGAACTGGGACTGTTCTGGTAGCTTACTGGTTAAGATGCCATATAACTGCAATATCTGCTGATCTCTCCTCTTGTTTCTATTAAAGAAATAAAATGCTCCTGAAACACAAAGATTATTTGATCCACTCATGTGAAGACTAAATGTTAATAAAAATACAGAATATCAAACTGTTTTGTTTCCAAATGCATGAAGTAAATATGAAGTGTCCTCTTTCATGATAACATATGTTGTAATATATGTGTCATTACAGACTTTCTGGCTGTGGACTTTCAGAGTCTCACTGTGAAGTTTTGGCCTCAGCTCTGAAGTCCAACCCTCATCTGACAGATCTGGACCTGAGTGAAAACAAACTGTCTGATTCAGCAGTGAAGCTTCTCTCTGCTGGACTGGAGAGTCCAAACTGTAAACTGAAGACTCTGAGGTCAGTTCACTGACTGTAGCTTTACTAGTTTTTTCCTTTGTATTTAATTGAAATCTTTCACTGATGTTTCAAAAGTTAATTATTTTGTGAATTTAAAATCCACAGTCTTGTTCTGTGTATAAATGACGTCCAGACTTTAAACTAATTTGAGGCTTCAGCAGTCTGAGTTCCACATATCAAGTTAGTATCTTTGAGTTTCTTCAGTGTTTGCTGAGCTGCAGTGGAGGGATAGTGGTGTAACTCAAAGAGGAAATTTTATTCTAAATATTCTGAAACTTTGAGTCAGATAAATCAAGTGTGAGTCTACCAGACTGTCAAAGCCTCATATTATCTTTAACTGAACTTATGAAGTCTTTTCCTGCAGTGTAGCTGTGTTAGGAAGAGACCACTTCACAGTCAGTATGGACAGGAGGAATGATTACTGCCACCAATAACATGTTTAAATTACACATACCTACTAAACTACTAAATACAGGAAGAAGGAGGTCATGTAATAAATAATAAACTGGGTTTTAGTCCAATGTGTCTGATTTTATATTGATCCTCTAATTAAAGACTTGAGTTCAGCAGCATTTAATGACTCAGTGACATGAATGTGTCTGAATGTTGTGGAGACATTTGGATGATGTCTGTAGAAGGCTGACATTATGATGATCCACAATAACACAATGATGAAGTCACTCTGCTCATTTTAGAGAAAAAATGACAAGAAAAATGTGACACTGGATAATTCACTCTGAACCTCTGAAACTCTTGATTTTTACATTAAATTTCACCTTCACTTTAACTTGTTCTTTAAACTTAAACAAAGAAACTCAAACTGTAACAAATATAATATCCAGTATTTACTTGTTCCAACACTTTTATGAAGCTGTGCAGTGATTATACTGACTGAAATACATTTCTGTGGGTTTTTTAACTTGTGTTTGGCTGCACAACATGAGTTTGTATAGATGGAGTCAGTGGTGGAGCTGCAGAGTTTAAGAGGTGAAGTCACTACGTCTTTATTGAAGTAGCAGCATGTTGTCATTAATATTAATGAGAGCTCTTTTTCACTGTGTGTATTTGACAATTTTTAACCTGCATCCTGTTGGGTTCAGCTGTTTGGAGTTTCCATTTTCTAAACTTCTACATTTAAACCTTCTTCAGCTCTGAACAGATTATGAAACACTGAATGATTTCTTCTAAAGTAACATCATTTATTCTTTATTCAGGTTGATGGACTGCAGTTTGTCAGATATCAGCTGTGCTTCTCTGGTCTCAGCTCTGAAGTCCAACCCCTCCCATCTGAGAGTGCTGAATCTGAGAGGAAACAAGCTGCAGGATTCAGTAATGAAGCTTCTGGGTGATTTCCTGAAGAGTCCACACTGCAGACTGAAGATTCTGGCGTGAGTTCACTAACAGTCTGTTACTATTGTTGATGTTAATGTTTAACAACTGCACCTAATTTATGTACATTTATAACTTACATCCATTAAGTTATTTTTCTGATTGTCATCTTTATTTTTTTACTGTACAGTTTAGTCTGTAGTTATAATGATTCATCTAGTCTGTAAATGACTGATTCTTAAAGAAACTGTAGAAAATGTCCACACACACACACACACACACACACACACACACACACACACACACACACACACACAGTCAAGTTATATCTTAAGAATATGTGCAGCTTCTCCACTTGAAAGAGAAAGATCATCTACTCAGAGTTTTTAACTGGATTTCACTCAATGACCAAACAGCTTTTCCTTTTTTTCTTCTTTTATTTGCAGGTGCAGTTTAGTTGACAGATGAATGGCTTTAGTTGTATTTCATTAGTTTAATTAGGTGAAAAACCTTTAAACAAAAAATACAGAAAAATAATATATTATAAATACTGTACATACTGTATATACTATTGCAAATAAATACAATGAAATAAATATAAGCAGGAAAATATACACATTTGCAAATATTGTGAAACCCAAAGTGTCCTATTTCCTTTAACCCTTTAATGCATGAATTATGATAACCTCAGTCAGGATGTTTTATCTTAAGTGTTTTATTTCTCTTCAGGCATGAGAAAAATATTTGAACTCCATTTTCTTTTTCATCAAATTACATTACATTATAATAACATAAATAAACTGATTTACAACTAAAAACCTTACTGCAGATGAAGTGGTAGTGTATGGGATGACGTACTAGTGTCCACTGTGGAGGCTGAAGTGCAACTATGCATCAAAATCCATCATCATGCATATATAAGAAAACAGCTTCTGAATAGCTTTCCACTGTAGTGACACTATGCATGAAAGGGTTCAATTAAACATTAAGAGCAAATAAAGTTACTCACTGTCATTATTTATAAGCTTCACATCAGGTAAAGAATTCATTTGACTACCTTTTAATGTTAACTGCATTTTAATATTAACTGAATTTTAACATTAATGTAACATTTTACTGTCATATTCATTTAATTTAATATTTAAATTACACAATGTTATAAACCAACCTTCCACACATGAATTAAAAAGTCCCCCATTAATAAATACAGTCACAATCAACAGATTGAGAAATAAAGCATCAAGTTAACCCTGGCATTTAAAGAGTGACATCATCAAGCCACGCGTTACCAGGCAACCAACCACGTGGTTAACCAGCAGCAACAGTTGAGCTGCAGTAATAATTCATGGCAGACAGTCTTTAAAAGTTATCCGTCTTACCGGCTGCCTCTCTGGTGTTTGTAGATGTTTCTGCTCTGCACAAACAGGCGAGCAAACAGTCTCTCTTCCTGACGCTGTGTCGTTGTCTTTTCACCTGCTCTGCTTCTGCAGGGACGCTGTGTGCCGCTTTTTTATGGTCCGTGCTGCACAGAGCGACTGTCAATGGTTCCTTCCGGCTGGCTCAACAGCCTGTGCATACTTGATATGTGTTTGTTTATTTGTTCATTTTTCCTCCAATTTATCCATTTAAACAGTTTATATTCACTTAGGTTGGAGGTTTAGATTTCCTCTTTCTCTAGATTACACACACACACACACACACACACACACACACACACACACACACACACACACACACACACACACACACACACACACACTAAAACTCTTCATCTTAACATTAAATCTTAGCTTCACTTTAAATTTCATTCTTTAAATTTAAATAAAAACTCAAACAGTAACAAATATAATATCCAGTATTTACTTGTTCCAACACTTTTATGAAGCTGTGCAGTGTTTATACTGACTGAAATATTTAAACACATGCTGTGATATTTTTATGGCGACACCATTAAATGTAAATATTGTAGATATATTGAACATCATTTTCCTCCTATTGTCCCAAAATCCATCCTGACATATTAGCTATCTTTGTAAACGTTGGGATCTTGAGTAGAATCTGAAATACATTTCTGTGGGTTTTTTAACTTGTGTTTGGCTGCACAACATGAGTTAGTATAGATGGAGTCAGTGGTGGAGCTGCAGAGTTTAAGAGGTGAAGTCACTACGTCTTTATTGAAGTAGCAGCATGTTGTCATTAATATTAATGAGAGCTCTTTTTCACTGTTTGTATTTGACAGTTTTTAACCTGCATCCTGTTGGGTTCAGCTGTTTGGAGTTTCCATTTTCTAAACTTCTACATTTAAACCTTCTTCAGCTCTGAACAGATTATGAAACACTGAATGATTTCAAGCATGAACTTTGTCTTCTAAAGTAACATCATTTATTCTTTATTCAGGTTGAAGGACTGCAGTTTGTCAGAGATCAGCTGTGCTTCTCTGGTCTCAGCTCTGAAATCTAACCCATCACATCTGAAGCTGCTGAATCTGAGTAACAACAAGCTGCAGGATTCAGGGATGAAGCTTCTGTGTGACTTTCTTGAGAGTCCAGACTGTAAACTGGAGGATTTGGAGTAAGTTCACTGACAGTCTGTTACTATTGTTGATCTTAATGTTTAACAACTGAACCTAAGTTATTTTTATAGTTTCATATTTATTTTTTACTGTAGTTTAGTTATAAAAGACGACTGATTCTTGAAGAAACTGTAGAAAATGTTCAATTAGTTGTTAAAATAAATGAATGTTTATCATTTTTGGTAAAGAGTCACAATTATTTACAGAAGATCCTCTCAACTAATATCTATTTTAAAATTAACTTTACTTTCTGAAGGAGAAATATTGTCTAAGTTTACATTCATTTTAATTTTTAATGAGCTTTCATTAATTGCGTTTTACTGATATTGAAAGGGTTCAAACTCTTCTCTTGAAATCATTTTTCAGGACATTTTCAGCTGCTATTCATCTTTCATTATTTCTTTTTATCGCTATTATAGTTTTTATCTTTTATTTTTTATATTGTATTATTTTATCTACTCATATTTTATAGCTCAGTGTGCATTAGTTACCAAATACATTTCTACTTTATTTCCTATGTTTTTGTTCTTCAATCAAACTGTAAAGCACTTTGAATAACATTAGATTTGTTTGAAAGTTGCTTTATAAAGAAAATGTGTCTGATTGATAGCTGTGATGCTAATTTCTCCATGTTTCACATTCATTTATGCTAACAACATTAGCAATAAGAACCCTTCTAAAACATTTACGTTCACTCACAAGGCAGAGAGAAGCAGAGGGAGGAGAAATCATTTTCCAGGAAGTTTTACTTTTTCTCTCGTTTTCCATGACTGGAAAATTAGTCAATCATTTTCCAGGTTTTCCAGAATGCGTGGGAAACATGATTGATCCTTCAGAACACACACACACACCAACACATACACACACACACACACACACACACACACACACACACACACACACACACACACACACACACTTCCTGTAAGGATGAACCAAACAAGATGACCAAACAGCAAGGAACACACACAGAAAACCTGAATTTGTCTGATTTGACTATAAATTATTTTTTTATTTCCATCATTTATTCTTTATTCAGATTGGAGGACTGCAGTTTGTCAGAGATCAGCTGTGTTTCTTTGGTCTCAGCTCTGAAGTCTAACCCATCACATCTGAGAGTGCTGATTCTGGGAGGAAACAAGCTGCAGGATTCAGGAATGAAACTACTGTGTGACTTTATTAAGAGTCCAGACTGTAGACTGGAAGAACTGAGGTAAGACACCATTATTACTTCTGGTTTTCATGAAATGTGTTTGTTTACTGATATTGATCATTCAGAACACACACACACACACACACACACACACACACACACACACACACACACACACATACACACACACACACACACACACACACAAACACACACACACACATATCAATGCAGGTATTAAAACATTATTTATGACTCAGTGACATGAATATGTGTCTGAATGTTATGGAGACATTTGGATGATGTCTGTAGAAGGCTGACATTATGATGATCCACAATAACACAATGATGAAGTCACTCTGCTCATTTTAGAGAAAAACTCATTGATTAGGATATAGTAATATTTAATTACACATTTAAAACCTGAATTCATCTGATTGGATTATAAATTAATTTTTATCTCCATCATTTATTCTTTATTCAGGTTGCAGGACTGCAGTTTGTCAGAGATCAGCTGTGCTTCTCTGGTCTCAGCTGTGAAGTCTAACCCCTCCCATTTGAGAGAGCTGATTCTGGGAGGAAACAAGCTGCAGGATTCAGGGATGAAACTACTGTGTGACTTTCTGGAGAGTCCAGACTGCAGACTGGAGGATCTGAGGTAAGACACCATTATTACTTCTGTGCTGACATTAATAAGATGTGACAGTTGTGATGTCACTAAACTACAGACATAAAGCTGATATTAGGCTGATCCACACTGAGTATATTATTGGTAAAGTCTATTTTCTTCATCAGTGGTTTAGTCCATCAGCTGTGTCAGATTAATGTTGAGCTGCACATTTAAAACCTTTATATAACAAGAAGAATTCAACACTGGATAATTCACTCTGAACCTCTTCTTCTCTTTTTTTCTTTTATATTTAAAAGTTTTAACCTGCTTCCTGTTGGGTTCAGGTGTTTGGAGTTTCCATCTTCTAAACTTGAGGGCTGGACAAAAAAATACTTTATCTGATTAATCGTGATTCTTATTTGAATGATAAATAATTAATAGTTGAAATCCAGAGATGGATCTTTGCATTTCCACCTTTACTCAGTAAATGTGAACATGTGCACTGTGTTGTGTGTCTGCAGTGGTTACTTGTTGTAAATGGTTCAGTTAGAGCAGCATGATGAGTAAAATGTCTGCTGGGTGGAAATCCAGTTATTACAACATGCACTTAAATGTTATTTTAAGTTAAAAAGCAACATAGATGCTAGCTGCTATATTAGCTGCCTAGAGCCGTGGTCTCCAACCTGCTCCTGGAGAGCTACTGCCCTGCATGTTTTACATATCTACCCACTCTAACACACCTGATTCTAAGTATTAACTCATTATCAAGCAGCTGAAGCTCATCAAAGGGTTTGATAATGAGCTCATTATTAGATTCAGGTGTGTTAGAGTGCAGAGATACCTAAAACATGCAGGGCAGTAGCTCTCCAGGAGCAGGTTGGAGACCACCGGCCTAGAGTCACAACAGTCCCAGAAACAGAGCCATGAAGCTTCAGTCGGTGGACCCGCTGCAGTTTACGGGACTGTGATGACTCAGGATGGTCAGCTGACTCTGGCTGTCTTGTAGGGGATCTAAGGATCACATCTACAAGAGGAACAGACTGAAACAAGACTCCACACACTGATCTGAGCTCTCTGATTGTGTTTGTTAACAAGATATAATCTGTGACTCTGAGATGTGAAACTGTGGAAGTGGACTGAACAGTGATCAGATTCTACTGTATTCAGTGTGTCTCTAGCTGCCGGGGAGCTAACAGCAGCCAGCAGCTGTCTGCAGTATCAGACTGATGTCAACACTAATACAAACAGTGCACATTAACTAATGAGCAGACTTTCAGTTTCTGCTGTCTGTGCTCAAAGTGATAAAGTTTAAACAGCAGCTACTGACAGTCCATGTGCTGCTTTACAGGATAGCTCTTATGTTTATTAAATATAATGATGAAGCTCTTGGAAGTGATGCTGGTCTTTCATTATTATTGTTCAACTGTAGGGCTGCACAATTAATCACATTTTAATCACGATCTCGATTTGGACTTCCCACGATCAAATGAATGTGATCGAGCGATATTGAAAATGCGTCCTCTGTCCATAGAGCGCCCCGCATCAAAGCATTTATTCCACTGCAAAGCAAATCAAGCGCTCCTTAAACCACTGTCTGATCTGAGCCTGTGTGAGCCAATCAGAGTTGCTCCCTGCACCGCGCAGCCTGAAGTTTCTTGGTTGCAGTCTGAAAGAGTAACGCATGAAAAATACATCAGCAGAGGGTGAGGAGTCTTTCCCTCGAAGTGGATCATCATGCTTTGTCTGGAAATTACCCATACTGAAAAAGTGAACACATTTTCAGAAATGTATGCAAATGTGTCAAAAAACTTTCATATTTTTAATACATTTGCAAAAACGTGTAAGATGTGTTTTCACTTTGTCAGTATGGCTTATTGAGTGTAGACTGATGGAGAACATATTTATTCAACATTAAATTGACACTATAACATTATACAGTATGTAATAATAGAGGAAGGGGTCTGAATACTTTCTGAAGTGACTGTTCATAGCTAAATACCACTGGATGGACACAGCAAACATTGTGACGTCATAGCAGGAAACTGACAGGTGTATTAATGATTGAGCCTTCCACTTAGAGAGGTCTGCTATTGATTCTGGTTTCACTCTGAGAGCAACATTAACAGGTTATATCTAGAAATGTTTTAGTGCTTTAGTAATTTAACTACTGGTTGAACAGTGATGACACCCACAAAACACAGGAAATACATTTTACCAGTTAATAAATGTTTGAAACAAACCATCAAAAAGACTAATGTCCATATTTCAGCTCTGTAACAAAGAAAGCAGAAGTGATTATCTAAGTTCAACTAGTTTATTACTGAGGAACATATAAATACTGTTTCACTAAATATCTTTTTCTACATTGTTTCTTCTAATAACTAAACTAACTGTCTGCTGATCAATAAAAGACTTCCAGATGTCTTAGAAGAGGATCAGGATCAGAGTTGATTTATTATACAGATGGAAATAAAGAAGATCTCTCATTAAGACTTTTTAAACTGAACCAACTATATAAATAAAATCAAATATATATATATATATATATATAATTATATATTATTTATATATAAATATAAATCAATATATGGGCTACTAAAACTCAGCATACAGAATGGCAACATGAGATATATGTATACTAATATATATGACTAATATAATAAAATAATTAAAATATTACATGTTTAGTTTAAACAAGTAATAATTCAAATTATTGTATTATATTAGTCATATTCCTATAATAAAAGTGACATCTATTTGCAATTTAAAAAAAGGTGCAAGATTTCCCTTTACAAATATACATCAAGAAATGCTGCATGTTGAAATCCCCACCTTCTAGAGAGAACTAGACTACTGTGGAGGTATACATGGAGGACAGAGATAAAAAATCATCTATGTAAAAAATTATGATGAAATCAATAAAAATATTTATTAAATGATTAAATGATAAGGATTAACAATAACAATACATATATATATATATATATAAAGAATATAAGAATAAAGCGCAGTCATAGGGATGGGACTTCAGGTCTGATGACTGGTAATGGTTTACCTCACAAGTGAGGTAAGGGGTAAGAGAGAGAGAGAAATAGAGTGGGTTAGTATTGCTATAAGTTTCATTATGGTTAGTATTAATAAGTGTATCAATGGTACTATATAGTGTTATACTATAGAGAGAAAAGGTAAGAGGGGGAGTTGAGAGAGAGAGAGAGGGAGACACAATATGCACACTGAAGGCATGATGCCACCAAGCTGTAAAATGAATGAGTAGCTACTGTAGTAGCCTAGCCGTGATTAAGTCGTTTTTCGAAGAGAAAAGCTGCCATTTCAACATGTTTAAGCATCCAGAATTATAACCACGTTAATAACGTTTGTAAGAAACCAAACCGTTTATCAAGATTTCAGCGAGATAAGAGTATTAGCGTTTGTGTAGGCTGACCAAACGTCCTCTTTTCCCCGGACATGTCCACTTTTTACGTCCCGTCCGGGGCGTCCGGGTTTTTTTTATTAATTGATGATAATGTCCGGTTTTCCTTCTGTGTGTGTATATGTGTGTGCCCCCTCTACCCCGGTTGTCATTGTTTGGGTTAGCGTGTGTAACGTAATCCCCGAGAGGCTGCCCTGTGGGTGGATCTCCAAAACTCACAACAAGAGAGCAGCAGACACCGGCGGTGCAGCTGAAGCGTTCAGATGCCAAAGCGCAAATGCACGTTCACAGATGAACTGCGAAAAATTCCCAGTTTACTGACCCGGTCGGGACTGGCCGAGTGCACCGTGTGCGAAGCTGGTACATATGTGTCTGTGTCCAATAAAGGTGCCGGGGACCTCACAGCTCATATGGACACAGAGAAACATAAAAAAGCAGTGGGAGGTGAGAGTAGTTCAGCAAAGTTGACAAAAAGTTCTTTGTGAAACCCGGAAAAACAGAGGATGCTGTGAATGCAGCGGAGGGTGCGTTGGCATTTCATACTGTGATACACCACCACAGCTACAGGTTTTTCTAATACAGAAGAGGTATTATTTAGAACATTATTTCATATTATTTATTTATTTATTTATTTGTCCACTAAGACTTGAAAAGAGAGCTATTATTTTACAAGAACATTACTTCTATCATTATTTTATTCCAGCGATTTTACTTTTTTTTTTTTACATTTGTATATATATATATATATTTTACAATTGAGGCATAATAAAAAAAAGTTCAGTAACCTATGAGAAGCCTATCTGAATTTCTGTCTTTGAGAGATATTATTTTGTAATATAACAAAATATTCTATCCATACATATAACTTTAAATATATTAAAATTATAAGGAATCTTTGAGTAAACTGCGAGTATCATTTAAGTAGGCTATCTCGTGGCCGGGCTGAGTGTCCTCTTTTTTGCAAATCAAAATATGGTCACCCTACGTTTGTGCAGATCACTGATTTACCTCAGGTACCACAGACACCACCAGAAAGCTTGCCCGTAGCAAGATGGCCGCCAGTGCGGACGCTCTACATCTAGTGTTCTATATATATCTATGGTTGATGGAGTCAATAAATGAATGGGGATTAACGGAGAAAGTACCGGCAATTGTCACCGACAATGCCGCCAACACGAGACATCCGGGAGTCTCCCGCATATTGATAGCGGCTCCCTGACGTCCGCAAATGAGACGTAATGTCCCGGAATCTGGAGCGTGCACTACAGAGTGACTGCATGTGTGTGTGTATGTGTGACTATAAATGCAGCGCGTGATAGCAAAGCGTCTTTATAGCTCTGTGTTACCGTTTATTCGCGCGATCGTGCGCACACCCCCCCCCCCCCGACCAACACCTAGTATAACACCGCCCCGCCGAATGGACCTCCCAGATATGACTTTCTGCAGGTTGGGATGTCTGCAACATGCTACTTGCGGTCAGTCTCATTGAGTCATTGCATTATGGCTGCTATGCCCACATACTCAATGTGGCTTCACAGGCTGCTCTTAAAATCCCTGCAGTCACGCGGCTTCTCGGCAGAGTGAGGCGCATCTCCTATTGTTTTCAACGAAGCACCTTAGCCACTCGCTAAAATGTTATGTGAGTTTTATCACAATTGCCAAGAGAAAAGAAATATAATTTAAGTTTACATGCACTTTACTTCAGTGTTAATTCAGTAATGTCATATATGTTTACTTTTGTACTCCGTTTTCAGTATTATTGTGCTAATGCTTTATTTTCAGATGTTTTATTGCTCATAAATGTTATGAGTTATACCATGGCTGTTCATATGGGCATGAAAATAAATTATTATTTTAAAATTACCAACAGGTAATCCAATGAATTTGTGTGTATTTCTACTTATTACTGAATCGATATCGAAGCAGTTAAATCAATATCGAATTGAATCGTGAGATTCTTAACAATACCCAGCCCTACTACAAATGCAGACATGCAAGTCAATACAAATCCTCCATTTTTATCTGCACATATATGATATTTATTATCAGAACTGATGATGTTATAAATAATTCATTGAAAGTAGACTTTCAGAGAATATTAATTTATATTTTTTAAATTTATGGCAGTCCCTCAACAAGCATTTTCTTAAAAATATTTAAAAAATATCTGCATGTATGTATTATAATAGCTCTTATAGGACATACATGCACTGTAGTGTTAAAAAACCCAAATATATAATAAATAAATCGCTGCACATTAATGTTTTATTTTATAGTTAATCTGACTGATAATATGTTTAAACAAGAATCACCTTCGGATTTAGAAAATTAAAAATGCTTAAATAAAATAAAATAACAATTGATGTTGTATAAAGACTAAAGACTATTTGTTTGCTCTCCTTGTTTGTTCAGTATTTCTCTTTAGATGTAAAAGCAAGTCAGCACAAAAAAGTTGGCTCAACTTAAATCTGTACATTCACTCAGTATGTACCCTCCCATATTTTAACATCACAATATAACATGTTGTCTCAACTAATTCAGTTACAAGACGTTGGCCCAACAATATAAAGTTAAATCAACATTAATCAAGTTGATGTTTAATGTTTGCTCATAATGTACTCAGAGACATTTACTAAAGGTCAGCCAATCAAATGTGACTCTGTAGTAGCTAACAGAGCATTATGGAGAGAGATTAGAAGAGATGTGTTTTTATATCAGTGGGCTAAAACTTTATTTCCATGTCCAGAACAATGTGTCTAAGTTCTGATTCATTTAAAACCATCTTTGTAATCTTTAATGAATATTATTTATTACATTACAAGAAAAAAACAAAGTAAACAGCAAATATTGACAGTCCATGTGTTGCTTTATGGGATAGCACTTATATTCTTAAATGATGAAGCCCTTGCAAATAATATATTTCATTATTATTGATCAACTGTTTTGCACATGTAGTTCTAAAAATATAGATGTCATATTTTAGTCTTTATGCACTTTTTAACTTGTATTTGGCTGCACAACATGAGTTTGTATACATGGAGTCAGTGGTGGAGCTGCAGAGTTTAAGAGGTGAAGTCACTACGTCTTTATTGAAGTAGCAGCATGTTGTCATTAATATTAATGAGAGCTCTTTTTCACTGTTTGTATTTGACAGTTTTTAACCTGCATCCTGTTGGGTTCAGCTGTTTGGAGTTTCCATTTTCTAAACTTCTACATTTAAACCTTCTTCAGCTCTGAACAGATTATGAAACACTGAATGATTTCAAGCATGAACTTTGTCTTCTAAAGTAACATCATTTATTCTTTATTCAGAGTGTGGAAGTGCAGTTTGTCAGAGATCAGCTGTGCTTCTCTGGTCTCAGCTCTGAAGTCCAACCCCTCCCATCTGATAGAGCTGTATCTGAGTAACAACAAGCTGCAGGATTCAGGAGTTAAGCTTCTGGGATATTTTCTGAAGAGTCCAGACTGCAGACTGGAGACTCTGGGGTCAGTTCACTGACACACTTTTACTATTGTTGATCTTAATGTTTAACAACTGAACCTAATTTATGTACATATATCATTTACATCCATTATGTTGTTTGTCTGATTACCATATTTATTTTTTACTTCACAGTTTAGTCTGTAGTTATAAAGAATGAAAGTTTTTTTAAAGAGTCACATCTGTAAAAAGAAGATCCTCAATAATGTTTTAAGATGGGGTTGTCAAACAACACATTTTTTTAATCACTGAATTTCAATAGTTATTCCTGATTAATCACATTTTTTTAAATCACGTTTTAACTTCTCTTATTTTGCATTTCACAACAGTTTCAAGTCCATATTAACAATGTAATGTAATTGATACCAGTGTATCTGGATTGGGAATCAAATCAATGCAAAGAAAGTTACTTTATGAACTTTGACTTTTGATAACAAACAGAAAATAGTCCATAGCTCCATTATTTTTGAGTTCAGATGAAAACTGAGGAAAACTTCCACACTGAGAAATGTGCAGCAGTGAACGACACTCTGCAGAAACATGAGCAGCACTTCTCTGAAGCTGCAGAGCGATGGGACATTGAAGGTGCAGACAGTGCAGGAATATGACAGCAGCAGCAAGACTCCTCCATACCAACACATGCTGTGAACTGTGCACAGTTTACAGAGTCAGTCTGTGACAGTGCTTTAGAGTCAGTGAGTGAGTCAGAGAGCCGCAAGATTAACACCATAAAAAACAAAAACATGTTATGCTCAATCCTTAATCGCATCACGAATAAGGTGTCAACGCTGACAGGTCTAGCTTTAAATTCCTTTAACAAGTCTACTTGTTAAAGGAGACATGTTCTATATCAACATTAATTGTAATGTGTTTTCATGAATTGTGTTTTTTCCCCCTGATATTGATCCTTCAGAACACACACACACACACACACACACACACACACACACACACACAGAGGGACACATTTAAAACCTGAACACATCTGATTGACCATAAATTATTTTTTATAAAATCATTATTAAATCATTATTTATTCTTTATTCAGGTTGACTGACTGCAGTTTGTCAAAGACCAGCTGTGCTTATCTGGCCTCAGCTCTGAAGTCCAACCCCTCCCATCTGAGAGAGCTGAGACTGGGTAAAAACAACCTGAAGGATTCAGACATGAAGCAGCTGTCTGATCTTCAGAAGAGTCCAGACTGCAGACTGGAGACTCTGAGGTCAGTAAAGAGTTGGAGTCAGTCTGTGCTGGTTTCAGCAGTTTAGTATTAAACACAGTAAGTATCAAAGCAAAGAAACAGTATTTCCTGGTGAACCTCCAACCTTCTCAGTGCTGCTTTCCTCAGTGAAGCTGTGAGAGGAGAATGGCGACAGACTTCAGGATTGGATAGAAAGACAGAGAGAGAGAGAGAGAGAGACAACTGTTGTTGTTGTGTTGATGTCTGCAGGAAGGCTGCTGCTCTTTATACTGGATGTGCTGCATCACTGACTGACAGCTGATGAAGTGAGTCTCACTAAACACTCATTTATCACCTGTGTTCTTTCTTCTTCTCTCATCAGCTGGTGATGAACTCTGTCAGAGTGAGAGTGAACATCCAGGAGTGTTGAGAGAGGATCAGCTGGATCCTGATGATCCATCTGGAGTCTGGATCTGGATTTTGTCGTCTTCACTTAAGTCTCTGAACATGAGCTGTTTGATGCAGAAAAGATAAAGTAAAACAGGTGTTATAAGTCAGACTCTGAGCCTGGGCTCATATTGATCAAGCGTCTCAGAATCACACTGAGAGTTAACGAGGACTAAAACTAATGAATGAAGCAGAAGAGAATTGACTGTGACTTTCAGCAGGAGAAGGATTACTGCTGGGAGAGAGTGAGACGTCGCTGTTTTACCACAGTCAGAGCAGCAAAGTAGAAATAATGATGACGTGTTGTAGTTTTCTCACAGTCTCAGCTGGAAACATTAAACAGTGGTAATTTGGTATATTATTTGTATAGACATGTAACCAGACAGGTAACTTACCAAGGTTATGGAACAAAACTATGATGCCAAAATTCAATGTAAGATATTTACAAACTATAAAGAAAGTGTGAAAAGCTCTGCTATACATGTTTCTGTGTGATTACATCATTTACTATTTTTTACTATATTGTATTTGATATGTTTGTTGATATTTAATTTCTTTCTGTAATACTTACCAACTGCTTCCTGTATTTACACTCTGGTTGGACATCAAGTATAGGAGGATTAGTTTCTAGTTTGGTTTCTATATGATTTATACTTGTTGTGGCTTGTGATAAGGATTATATTTATATGTATGTCTGTTGTAAATAACATTGATTAATGCTGATTCATTCACTCAAGTAGTGAACAAATGTAGATGAAGTACTTTTAATCAACTTGAGTATTTCCACTTTATACTTTCTGTATAATATTATGTTGCAGCCATTACACATTTATGGATTTTTTTAATTTTAATGTTGTGTAACAGTCTGTTTTAACACTGGTTGGTGTATGGAGGAGCTCACCAGGACAGGCTCATTATTCATTCATTATTTTAAGGATTTCTTTTCTTATTTTAGGTGACAGCTCAATAATATGTTGGATTAACTCATGTTGACCTGAGTATTTTTAATGAATCGCTGCCCTCTAGCGGCCACTGTGAGGAACTGCACTGATTCAATTTATCAAATTAACATCAATTAATGTTGGCTTGATAACATACTGCCACTTCTGCTTTATATAAGTACAGTGACATAAATTAGGAAATAACAGAAACAGTTTTTTCCCTGTTATTGACAAATAAAACATTTACAATTTCTTCTCCCACTAAATGATCAAATACAAAATATGAAAAATATTCATTTGATGTTTAGCAGAAGAAAAGTTTCTAATTATAATGACTTGCATCATTTTTTTTCATCACATTGGCAGAAGTGGTCTTCCATAATCACCCGATATGTTTTAAAGTTTTTGAAAGCAACGGGATTAGATAAAAGGATTTGTTTATTGTTTTTGTGTTTTTCTTTTAATTAATGCATTTTTGTATCAGTGCCAATGACGTTTTTTGTGTTCATGTGGTTTAGTTTAAATTTAAAGGGTTAAAATGAGAAAATAAATGTATGAACATTCTTTTTTTGTGGACCCAGCATCAAATTTCTGCTTTTAATCCATTTTGAGAGAATATATTAGAGGATTATGGCAAAAATGTCTAAGTGGTGTAACCATAAAAACTTTGTACCAAATAATTCAACGTGCTTAAAAACACTAAATTCTAAATAAAACACCATATCAACCTGTTTGGGATGATCTTACATTATAACTTTTATATTAAATAAAGGTAATGGAATACTATTGTTCTAAATATTACATTTACTCTGGTAACCATGGAGATCAGGAAACATTTACATTATTTTTTTAAATGAAGTAATTATTAGTATAAGTCCACTTAGGAGGTTTCATTCTTTTGTGGTTACACCATTTGACATCAGCAGCATTCAGTCTTACTTTTGGTAAAAAAAAATGTTGCAAATGTTTCAAATGAAACCAACACAAATACAGAATGTACATCTTAAGAAAACCTGATGCTGCACATTTTTAAGATATGTTCCAATTGCTAATCTTGCCAACCCTTATTTGTCACTGATCTGTAAACTTGAAGGAAACAAGTTTCATCACAAACTGGTGTGAAAAAGTATGAGTAAGTTTGTAAGTTTACAGTGAACATATAAATCCTGATTTGGTGAACAAGTACTACTAGGCTACTAATAAGAACAATAAGTATTTGTATAGCAGTTGTCATACAAGAAATGCAGTTCAAAGTGCTTTACAACAAAATACATTATATCAATCACAAAGTGCTTCACATTAAAATGACCTAAAAGAAGCATAAAACAATGTTTAAAAAAAAAAAAAAGAAATATTGTATATTACATAATAATAATAATAATAATATATTAAACATAAGATGGAAATTAAAAAAAACAATAATTTTAAAATAGTACATAAAGCTAAAAACAGGAGCATTCAGTCTTACTTTTGGTTTAAAAAAATGTTGCAAATTCTCATTTCAAATGATATAAAACCAACAAAAATACTAAATGTACCTTTTAACAAACCTGATGCTGCTTTTAAAACAAATCATATTTTTAAATTGCTCATCTTACCATACCTTATTTATCACTGACCCATTAATGAAATGTTAGTCTGTGAGCTGTTGCAGTAATCATTACAGACCAGAAGGTGGAGCTTAGGCACTGTTATAGTCTGCTACCAGCACAAAGACAAGGAAGAAGAAGAAGAAGAAGAAGAGGGAGTATTTATTTATTTATTTTTCATATGTACAATAATAAAACAAACATTATATTTCACAGTACAAAGGCAAATAACTACAGGAGAGGAAAAGAAAATCCTCCCTTTAGTATAAAAAAATCACCAAAACATATCAACCAAATAAGAAGAGAGAAAGAAGCAGAAAGGGGCAAGAGACAAAGAAAATACAAAAACAAGCAACAAAGAGAAAAGAAAGAAAAAAAAAAACCATTTGGGTTCCACAACAATGAAGGTGACAATATGTACTATTTAACCAATCTTGTATTTTTTGTGTGTGTGCAAAGTTTCACATTCATAAGAGCACATTTTTAAACACTGCTCCCTTTATTCCTGTTCTAATGCTACAAATGTGAAAATACACCTCCACTATTTACAAAAGTACAAACAAAACACAATCAATAACATGTAATTCCTGCTTGCATTATAATATTTTCTTGTCATGTGAACTTTGGCCTTCTCCCTGGCGAATGAATCCTTTGTATTATTTATTTGTATTATTTGTCTTCTCCCTTTTAAAAAATGTGTTTTTATTTTTTAATGAATGTTTGCTTTTCCTGTGTCCTTACAAACTCATGCTGATATACAGCCTGATACATGGATTTATGAGTCATTGCAGAGTTAGACCATTATGATGGTTCTGGACATATTGGACCAATATTGACCTTTTAGTAAGTATCTGTTGGTTTTGATGTCTGCCTGGGTTGTGATGATGTTTTTTTAAAGTTAGCTTGTGAATCATTTCATTGAAAAGGAAAAACCTGACAATAAAACCTGACCTGACAAATATGAGTGATGGTCCTTCATGCACATATAAAGGATGCAGGATGAGTTAGTTGAACTTACCCGTGACAGCTTGTATAATGTCCTCTAAATGCAGTCGTGTTATCCTTTTCGTCTGATGGAAGCGTTTAGTGTTACAGCCTGGACGAGCACAGTGTAAAGTGCAGTTTCTCACATGACACTGTGATGTCTTCTCCGCTGATGATGTTAAAGATTAATAGCATCGCAGAGAAGTGGAATTGTTTACAAAGCTAACACTGCAAAAAGAGACGTGTTAAAAATGACACATGTTGGGTAGAATTTTACAACATGTGGCGAGTGTGCTCAGGGACTACACACGTGTTAAAGTTAATACAATCACTGTGTGAGCCATTTAACCTTTGTGTCGTCCTCCCGGGTCAAATTGACCCCGTCTGTTTTGACTGTTGCTTCTTTCCTCCCTTCCTTCTTTCCTCCCTTACTTCCTTCCGTCCCGCCTTCCTTCCTCCGTCCTTTCCTTCCTTCTTCCTCCCTTCCTTCCTTCATCCCTCATTTCCTTCCTTCTTTCCTCCTTTCATTCCTTCCTTCCTTCCTTCCTTCCTCACCCCCTCCTTTCCTTCCATCTTCCTCCCTTCCTTCCTCCCTCCCTCCTTTCCTTCCTTCTTCTTCCCTTCCTTCCTTCATGCCTCCTTTCCTTCCTTCCTCCTTTCATTCATCCCTCCTTTCCTTCCTTCCTCCTCCTTTCCTTCCTTCCTTCCTTACCCCCTCATTTCCTTCCTTCTCCCTTCCTTCCTTCATGCCTCCTTTCATTCCTTCCTTTCTCCTTTCATTCCTTCCTTCCTTCCTCACCCCCTCCTTTCCTTCCTTCTTCCTCCCTTCCTTCCTCCCTCCCTCCTTTCCTTCCTTCTTCCTTCCTTCCTTCCTTCATCCCTCCTTTCCTTCCTTCCTCCTTTCATTCCTTCCTTCCTTCCTTCCTTCCTTCCTTCCTTCCTCACCCCCTCCTTTCCTTCCTTCTTCCACCCTCCCTTCCTTCTTTCCTCACCCCCTCCTTTCCTTCCTTCTTTCCTCCTTTCCTTTCCTTCCTTCCTTCCTTTCCTTCCTTCCTTCCTCCTCCCTTCCTTCCTCCCTTCCTTCCCTCTTTCCTTCCTCCCTTCCTTCCTCCTTTCCTTCCTTCCTTCCTTCCTTCCTTTCCTTCCTTCCTTCCTTCCCTCTTTCCTTCCTCCCTCCTTTCCTTCCTTCTTCATCCCTTCCTTCCTTCATCCCTCCTTTCCTTCCTTCCTTCCTCCCTTCTATCCTCTTTTCCTTTCCTTCCTTCCTTCCTTTCCTTCTTCTTCCCTGCTTCCTTCCCTCTCTCCTTCCTCCCTCCTTTCCTTCCTTCTTCCTCCCTTCCTTCTTCCTCCCTTCCTTCCTTAATAGCACCGGGTCCTGGGGAAAAAGAGAAGAGGGGGAAATTGGTAAGTATGCTCATTGTATAGTGTGATGACTTTGCTAATAAATCTCAATCCAAAGTTTATCTGATAACACAGAATTCGGGACGGACATCTTTCCTTCACTTAACAAAAATGGTCAGTCAAGTAAAAGCTTTCAAAAGAAGATGTCACCCAATACGATTTCAATGCTACAATAATGTGTAGTGATGAGCTAACAAGAGCATATTTAAATTGCTCAGTCACCTACACAATGAATCAAGTCATTGAATGCTACAGGATTAATAACAATGTTACAAAACACACATATCAAAGTGTTCAAAGACACAGACACATTAAAAGCAACCCAGACTATTAAGAATTGTCTGCCTTCATGTGCTATAATTGCCCCTCCTACTAAAATAATGTGTACACAGCTACACTCTAACAAAATAATACCCTGAGCAATCCCAAAGCCACTGCTTAAATAGAGCCTCCATCAGTTACAAGACATCAGTCTTCCTCATTCATTTGCAGCAGCTCAATAGAAATAAAAATATAATTAAATTTAAACTACAATTTTAAACATTATTCTCTTTAAACTCTTAACACTTAAAATCTGCTGACTATTTAAACAGATTACCAATCATCCTCAGACTGTTTCCATTCAGTCTCAAAGTGCGTTTCATTCTGAGATGAGATGAGCTCGGTGGATCTAGTAGCCGCACTGAAACGTTCACTGTGTACGTTGAGGCTCAGTTCCCGCCCGAGCGGCGATATCCGACAGTTCTCATCAAGCGCTCCTCAAACAGTTTGTCCCGCCCACTTGGTCCAAGCTGATTGGTCGATGCGGCTCAGGTTGCACACGGCTCAGCTCAACCGTTACACTCGGCTCGCTGCACTCGGCTCGGCTGCTCTCCACATTTCCAGGTTATATTTCCAGGGATATTATTCATTATTCGGCTCTGCAGGTAAGTTAACTGATCTTTTACTGTGTTGGTAACGTTTTAAAACTAATTTGTGTTGCAAGAATAAAATAGCACCTAAAACACCATAACCAACTGGGGAGCTAACATGCTAACAGGCATTTATAAATGAACGTTATTTTTTTAATATAACGTTTACATTGATGCGATGTAACATTAATGTAACTTTAATGTTCCAGTTGTGGGTTAAAATCCTCCTACTGTTACTCTAACATGATTTAACCCTCCAGGGCTAATGCTCCGCCCTTATTTAAGTGTTGGCGGTCAAATTTGAGTGGTCTGTTTTAACTGCTCTGATGTTAACACAAAAACCATAAATCATCACCAAATTTAATTTAACACTTTTTTTTTTAAAGGTTTGAAACAATGTCTCAGAGTAGTGGTTTCACTGGATTTGTAATATGAAATTAGAAGCGTGTTGTTCTATTTGTCAGGTTTCCCACAGTCATGAAATTCCTGGAAAAGTTATGAAATGAGAAAAAACAGTTTCCCAGGCTTGGAAATGGTTTGGAATTAGGTGAATGTTTTGGAAAACTTTTGAATTAGGGATGACTTGCTCTGATATCAAAGATAACACATATAAGACAGGCTGCATGAACTCGGACCCCCCCCCCCCCCCCCCCAATTTTACCATGTCAAAAATCAGTAGATTCATTTGATATTATATACTAATAATCAATTACTATATTTAGCTTTTTAATATCTATACTGCAGAGAGGAACACCTGGAGGAGAGAGAGAGCGCTCAGGTGGGCGACTGCCGGGAGGGGAGTTTGCTGAAGTGTACGACAGAAAACAGACAAACAACAAAGAGAAGAGAGGAGAATGTTTTACCTGAAAAATAGAGTGTTTGTAGTCAGAAGAGGAGCTCAGTGGAAAACCAACCAGGAGCTCCTAAACCAGAGCGGTAAGTTCTTATTCATCTCCTCCCTCCTCCTCCATCTACCTGGATTAAAGGATGAAGCTATGATGTAGTTTTCTATCAGCAGGTCTTAAAAAGGCGCTGAGTTCACTTCCCTCTAAAAAGTCTTGAGAATGTATTAAAGGCTTAAAATTGATTCACAAAAGTGGACAAGTGTCAGAAATAGCAAAGCATGTCTTATCTCGTGAATCCATCAGTTTTCTGCCGCCTGTCTGGTCCATGTCATGTTAATTAATTCATAATTATATGATTACATTTAAACATGCTGCTCTTTTAGAGTTTGTACACTTTATATTTCAGGCAAGGAAGATTTATTTGTATTGCACATTTCAAAGTGCTTTACATAAAACATAAAATGCATCAAGACAGGATATAAAAGCAACATGTGGCAAAATAAAAAAGACAGTTTAATATGATTTAAAAAGTGTTAAATTAGTAATAAGATTAAGCTAATAGAATAAGAGATAAACCAGGAGATTAAAAAGCACTTTAACATACTCAAACATAAGGAACAAAGAGACAGACCACTAACCTAACTTTTACTGTAGCAAGAACAGGAGGAACATTGAATGAAACTAAACTTGTACACACCAGCCAATCTACACACCATATTTTACACTGAAACATGTTGGTTGGGATGGAGAGAGGTGAGCCTGCAGAAAGCTGGCCTTAAAAACTGCACGCTTGGAAGCTGGAACCAATCAGCTCTCAGGAAGCTACAGCTCATCAAACACACACACACACACACACACACACACACACACACACACACACACACAAACACACACACACACACATCTGCAGCCCATCAAACACACACACACACACACACACACACACACACACACATCTGCTGTCAATCAAACACACACCTGCAGCCCATCAAACACACACACACACACACCTGTTGTCAATCAAACACACACACACATCTGCAAAATTAAGTGCATAGTGGGGACAGACAGCCAGTGATTATTGTGCATTCAGTAGTCTAACAGCAGATGGGAGGAAGCTGTTTCGTAATCGAGAAGTCCTTTTCCGAATGCTCCTGTATCTCCTTCCTGACTGCAACAGAGAAAAGTGTCAGTGAGAGGGATGAGATGATGCATTTCCCTCTGCGTGTGCATCTCTTGTTGTAGTTTTCCAGCATTCAGAGAGCTTTATTGTCCTTCACCACTCTGTTTCAAACACGGAGATCTCTGTTACATTAAATCACATCCATTTATTTTCATAAATTTCAAGTATTACAAAACATAAACGTAAACTTTCTCCTCATAAAAATACATTTCTGATCTTTTCCTTCTCATCATGAGTTGTCAAGAGTTCAACCCACCTGTCTCCAATGACTCATTCATTCATAGGATCTGTCACTCCCACCTCCCTACCACAGATGCAATACATATAAAGGCCAGCAGGGGGAGACCAAACCATTCAACCAAACATACACATACATAATATCAAAATAATTAGGTGAGTGCTCTGACACCCGTCAAAATAATTAATTACACAATAATATAATATAATGAAGTAAATTATAATAAAGTAAAATGTTAGTAGATCAGTTCATTGTTGGTTTGGATTTGTTGACAATAAGAAAAATGTGGAAAGTTGCAGCCATGTCCTTTAACTTAGTTGTTTCTAGTTGGACACACCTTTTGTCTCTCTCACAACCACACACACACACACACACACACACACACACACACACACACACACACACACACACACACTACTTACAGGAAGAAGAAGGTGGGAGGAGCAAACATCAAACAAAGTGAAAGCATTCACTGGGTTCAGACGACATTTTAGAGTCATGAGAGCAGAAGGAGGAAAACATCAAGTGTGAATCAGGGTGAGTGTTAATGTTACTGTAGACCTGGAAATATTGAGTATCTATTGATCATTGCTGATTACTTTTTAGATTAATTGTTAAATTTGATTAAATTGTGTCAGAAAAAGAATGAAATCACAGTGTTGAAGTCTTCAAACGTTGTTTCCTTTTTTCTTTTCCTGGTTTCTGCGTCCTCACAGCGATGTAACGTGACTCACTGGTTCTGTTAAAATAGAGAGAAGTCACAGTTAAGAACAACACAGATGTTTATCTGAAGTCTGTTTGTTGAATTTAAACCAGAGTCAAAGTTTATCTTTGTGATGGACAGAAAACACACATGGTTGTAGTTAAACTCATGTAAACTAATAAGAAGATACAGAACTAACATGAGAGACAGGACTGGGTTTATTATACTGTGTGTGTGTGTGTGTGTGTGTGTGTGTGCGTGTGTGTGTGTGTCTCCAGTGTTACTGGTTTACCTCTCAGACTACAGAAGATGAAGGAAGAGGAGGAAGAGGAGGCCGGAGCAGAGTCTCTAATATCCAGCTGTCTCTCTATGAAGAGTGACGACTCCAAAGATTTACCTCCAGTCTTCAGTAATGAACCTGGACCCTCAGACACAAAGTAAGAGACTGTTTCTACTGTAAACTGATCTGAAGATGATTCAGAGTTGAAATGTCATTTAAAATCAAACCACTGTGAGTAGAACATGTTTAAGTTCAGTGAAACTTAGCATGTCACCTGCAGCTTTATGAATGTAAAGAGGAAGAGACAATAACACTGTTCTTATTTTCATTTAAATAAATGTGTTCAGTTAAGAAATAACTTAAACCCTTATGGGATAATATTTTGATAATCTCATAGTCAAAAGCACGTTGTAAAACTTTATAACTTCATGAGGGAAAAAAACAGAAATCATCAAAGCTGAACTTTGGGCTTCAGTCACTGTAACTGTACTGCTCATTAGACAGAGACAGAGAGGTAAAGTCCAGGGAGGAAAGGCAGATAAGGATTCAGCCTTCAACTCCTTATTGTACAAACAAACTGAGTTTACAGGAGATAAATGTTCAGGATATGTTTCATATTCATTCAGTGTTTTCACATGTTCAGATCTCTTTGCTCTCACATCTGTTTTCAGCTGTAGATACAACATGCAGAAGGAGACTTGAACATACTTGTTGTCATTAAATCATGATCATGTGCCATGTTTCATGTGAGATCTGCTCTTTATAAGAACTAATGATATGTATAAAATGATTGTTGTTTCTACAGACAGAGAGCAGAGTCTCTAATATCCAGCTGTCCCTCTATGAAGAGTGACCGGTCTAAAGGTGAACCTCCAACCTTCAGTAATGAACCTGGACCCTCAGACACAAAGTAAGAGACTGTTTCTACTGTAAACTGACCTGAAGATGATTCAGTGTCAAAATGTCATTTAAAATCAAACCACTGTGAGTAGAACATGTTTAAGGTCAGTGAATAATTAGCATGTCACCTGCAGCTATGTGAATGATCTTTATAAATAGGCAAGGCAAGGCAGTTTTATTTATATAGCGCATTTCATACACAGTTGCAACTCAATGTGCTTTACATAAAACAAACATTCAACAGAATTTTTTTTTTTAAAAACATGGAATTTGAGAAATAAAAATACAACCCAATCATAGTAAACACGTACATACAGATGAAGCCCCTTGAAAGTTCCCGTTCAAGCTGAAAGCCAGCTGAATGGCAGCTGACTCCCAGCCGGCTGCCAGCCGACTCAGCAACCCCCTCCTTCTCCTGGGCGTGTCTATCTTTTCCTGTAAACCCACCTATTCATTGTAATACAGGGTATGACCAGGTGATGGCACTTCTGTCACAGAATAGCCCACATATTCTATGAATTTTTACTGGTCATCCGAACCAGTAAACTTACTTACTACCTAACGTAACCCACTGACTTTTTATATGCACGCACCACAACTTAGAAAAAATATTTTAAATTTCAAGGAAGACCATGACTGAGCAAACAATTTGCAGACACAGATACATGACTATCTTGAATAAAAAATGCGGAGTGTCTATTTGCACCCTACACGTAGCCTATAACAACGTGAAAACATGGCGGGTATTCATCTTCCACGCCAACAGAAAAGGGCGAATTTAGAAAGGTTTCATATCTTATGTTTGTTCTAAAGACATTTCTGGCGGGAAAGTTGTATTATATTTTCATAATCTTTCCTCAGTGAATGCATACAAGCGTAAGTTTCGCAGTTAGACACGTTATAACGTAGGACCGGAGCGGTGGCGTAACGGGCAGAGTGTCCGTCATTAGTGCGGGAGACCTGGGTTCGAGTCTTTGCAGTAGCAGTTACTTATTGACAATGTTTTCAGCGGAAAAACTCTGCTGCATTTTCATAACTTTGTTAAGTAAATGCATACAACCCGAAAATAACTGACTTTACAACCTTCAGGTTGTTAAATGATGGAAATCAAATCTTGACCGATAATTCTATGGTTCTCTGCTATGTGCCATTAGTTTAATATGTGTTTAATGATGTTCTCTTGGTTAACAGGAAGTGTGTTTGCCTGTAGAGTATTTTAAGAGTGTTTTTATTGTTTAGCAGTGAAGAAAGGAAAATGAATGGGATGTTTGTGCTAGAAAGAGAAACAAAGTGTGCGTGACAGGATTTGGCAAGAGTTCATACTGCAAAAAATCGGAACACATTTTCAAATCAAAAAATTAAATAGCCTACTGACTGATTATTTTGTTATTTGTTTTGAATCTAACACAAAAAAGAAAGACAAATTGCTTTTCATATTTCAATTTTAGGCTCAGATCAATTATACGAAATGGAAAAACGTAAACGACTGTATTTGATTTTAGGCAAGGCAAGACAAGGCAACGCAGCTTTATTTATATGAAAATAAACATTTGACAGTGAGAAATTAGAAACAAACGTAAAAACAAGGAATTTACAGGATGATTAACCTTTCATTTGATGCTGGTTTGAATATTCTCACACAAATTATGCCAGAGTGCTAAAACTGAGAATGAGTAGTTCAGCGTCTGCTAATTTGTGAATTGTAGAATTGTTGAAAAATGTGCAAGCCAACCCCGGTCTATTCAGTGCATGCTGTAAGTCAGGTAAGCCCATCCACTTTATTAGCATTATCATTGCTTAACTTTTTGTTTGGGCTTAATGGGCTATTTGGTTCCATTGCCACACAAATCACGCAAGAGTGTTCATGGCCGTTGCAACTACAGTACTTTCTGAGAAGGGGTGCGGATTTGGCGGGGTGATGATGGGTTTGGGGGGATGGTTGGGAGCCTGTTCCATTGTCTTTCAAAGCGAATGCCCCCCTCCCCCCACACCTGTGCATGTCTCCTGGCAAACTGTGAATCCTTTGAATTTTTCCTCCCACGGCTCTATTACGCCTGCTCTCATTATAATCAAATTATTTTAACTATTATTTTTTATAACATATTGCATATAAAATAAAAATAAATGAATCCCATATTCCTGCATTGAACAGACTCACTGGAGCTGAGGTTAATGTTAGCTGCACGGACAGAGACGTGTTTTCTCAAGCGAGTTCAAAGTTTTATCTATTTTACTTTCTTTTGACAATGACACGCTGGATGATGATTTCGGAGGTAATCCGACAGGAGAAGGATTGTGTAAACCAGTCGGTCTCAACAGGGCTTACGATTGGCTACGAGAAAGTGACGTGTCGGGGGGTGCCTCGAGTGGGAGATCCCCCTCCATTCATAACCCGTTGTGCGCCAACGTCATTCATTTCATTTTGACTTTTGACTTTGTAATTACCGGATAACGGAAACCCAGTATCAGTGTCAGAATATAATAGCAGCAATAAGAAAAGAATAAAGAACAATAAATAATAAATACAAAAAAACAAACGAACAAACAAAAAACTATAAGAACAATAATAGTAAGAAATATGTAGTAAAATAGTCGTGACATTATTTACATTATTTACACCGTCCATTGAAATACTATGTATTACAGTAGGCTAAATAGCGCGTCCTGTTTTGAATCACTAGACGGGGTATGTCACATGGGCTATTTCTTGGTTTGACAGTGACAATGATTTGTCAGAGGTCCTGTAAAATGTACGGTATCTTCAATTGCATCCTTCTAATGAATTAACTCAGTTTATGTCCATGGACATTATAATGAAAAAGCTAAAGGCTTAATATTAGTTTGCATCCAGCGTGCTGCGTGGACTTCATTACATCTGCTGCACCGCTGCTACCACAATTATGAAATGCTAAGTTTATTGTCAGTGACTGTGACCTTCATAAAAGTAATATTTTACAAATCTGCATTATATAAACTAACGAAATTCGTTAAAGTAAGTCATTTGGCGACTTCTAAGTCATTAAACTAAGTCTTACTTTTACTGGAGTAAAGAGTTGAATCAGGACGTCTGCTTTTACTAGAGTCTTTTTTACACCAGTATGTAGTACTGCATACTACACAGGCATGACTCAGAATAACAAGCTTGCACTTTTTAATCATAGTGCGTTTTGTTAATTGATCGGCTGTGTTGTGTTTTACCGGCGCACAGCAGCTTCAATTGCATCCTTCTAATGGATTGAACTATATTGCACCCTTCATTAGATAGATAGATAGATAGATAGATAGATAGATAGATATACGTTATTGATCCCAAGCTGGGAAATTATAGTGTAGCAGCAGCATTACACAGACACATAGTGACGATACAGTGACAATAACAACAACATATAGTATAAGGCTACTTTATGAAGAAGAATAGAAGTAAATACAAGTTATATTAGTGTGTAAAACTAACTCGGGTCTCCTGCACTAATACCTGCGCCTCCCCGTGGAAAAATGAAGCATTGCAACTGGTTTTCACTCAGCAGTTTAGGGGCGTTTCCAGTCGGGGCCTCATTGACACGTCATCGCATTTCCCCCCTGCTTCCATTATCGGCCAGTCAAGGACCTATCAAGGGGCGGTCAAGGAGCCATCACGGAAACAGGGGAAAATTCTAGTGGCTTCATCTGTACCACCCCCCCCCCCCCCCCCCCCACACACACACACACACACACTAATAATAAAAACAAAGTACAGAAACATAGAAAGAGAGAGAAATAAAATACTATTATAGAGCATTAAAAATAAGATTGCAGCATAAAATAATGATTTGCTTTAAAATCATTAAAAGGACATAGAGTGCAAATGAAAGATTAACATTTAAAGTGCTTTGAAAGAGCTCAATCATAAGCAGAGGAGAAGAGAAGTGTTTTTAACCTGGATTTAAAAATATTCACAGTTGGGGCTGATTTCAGTTCTGCTGGTAGTTTGTTCCAGTTGTGTAAAAGCTGCTTCACCATGTTTAGTCTGAACTCTGGGCTCCACTATCTGACCTGAGTCAGTAGATCTCAGAGCTCTACTGGGTTTATATTCTACTAACATGTCATTCATGTATTCTGGACCTAAACCATTCAGTGATTTGTAGACCAGTAGCAGAACTTTAAAATCTATTCTATAGCTGACTGGGAGCCAAAGGACAGAGAGGACAGAGGAAAAGAGAGAAACTGGAGAGAAATAACAACAGTTTGTCTGTTTCTAGCTAAGTTAAAGCTAATGTAGTACAGTTGGTACTGTGACTGTTTGGGGCAAATAAACATGAATGATCCAACAATCAAACTTTAGCAAATGTTCTGTCTGAATAAACTCTACAAGTATTGTCTGTGTATGTAAAGCCTGATATATCTTATACCTCTGTGCTGTAGACCTCTGTTGTTGCATATAAACTGTTAAAAACACATTAAGGAGTCACAGCTCTGCACTGGGTGACATTTTCTTTCAGAAAGAGTTTGAGTTTGTTGAGAAATGACTCCAAAGACTTGATGACTTAAGTTATTTGAGAAACTTTGAATCCTCCTTTCCCCACTCCATGTATGTAGGAGAACCAACATTGGCTGCAAAATCATGTAAGCCCCTCTGTAGAGCCAGTGTTTGGTTTGTCCATTCTGGGCTTCTGTAGAAACATGACACTGCAACATGGCGGCCTCTGTGGAAGAGGAGCAGCTTCCTATGTAGATATAAAAGGCTCATTTTAAACTTACTAAACACAATGATTCTTATTTTCATTTAAATAAATGTCTGTTCAGTCATGAAATAGAAACTCATACCCATATGTTAATTTCTTTGAATGATGTTATACTGCCTTATAGTCAGAAACATAATAAGACTTTATGATCTCTGCTTCCTGAGTGAAAATGTTCCTAACAGAAATCATCAAAGCTGAACTTTGGTCTTCAGTCACTGTAACTTTACTGCTCATTAGACAGAGACAGAGAGGTAAAGTCCAGGGAGGAAAGGCAGATAAAGATTCAGCCTTCAACTCCTTATTCTCAGCAGAGACTGAAAGAAACTGACTATAGATACAGTGAATTAATAAAAAATAACTGTTAGGGTGATGAATATGAGATGATTATGACACACTGTGTAGAAATACTGACACTGAGCTTCATACAGCATCTCTTCAGTCTAGCAAACTGAGAGATCCACATTAGTGAATGTGTAATCTGGTTATTGCAATAAAAAATATAAATTTACAATGTAGTATAAAGTCCAGAGTTTAAAATAAAAAAACAAACTAATGAAGCTGTAAACCGAATCATGTTCCTGCACATGCTCAGTTGCTTCTGCCCAACCCTGTCTCCTAGATAATACATTTATATATTATTAAGTTGTTTTCCCCAAAAACGTGGCATTGACAAACACAAACACTGAGTCTGTGTGCGTTCGTGCTGCTTAAAGGACCAACATGTAGGATTTAGTGACATCTAGAAGTGAGGCTTCACATTGCAACAAACTGAAGAGCCTCATGCCCCATTTTAAGTCTGTAAGAGAACCTATGGTGGCTGTGAAACTAGTAAAAGTAAAAGGCCCTCTGTACACTCTAAAAAATAAAACATTGGGTCAACAAAATAAAAGATGTTAACGTTTTCCACTAGAATTTTTAAGTTAAGCCAACTGCTGGCAGAATTACATTAATTCAAAGCAATGTTTTGACTATGGTGAAGTAGCTTTTTGGCCACAATAAAACGCATTTCTAAGTAACATGAACTTAATAATAGTCAACATGAATGCAAGTATTTAAATTGATCCAACATAATAGTTAGCATTATGCTAACTGGCCAACGTTAGCTAGACATGATTAGACTATTATTCAGATGAGAAGAAATACTAAAGATAACTCGCTAACACACAACCTATTTGTGTGCTAATTTGTTAGTCAGCTAGCGAAAGTAAATTAGGTAGCTACTTAAAGTTTATAAACGTAGCTAGCCTACATGCTAATCGGAGCGGTGGCTAATGGGTAATCCCATATTAAATTAGCTTGCCAAGACGTTTTCCCTGACTACCTGGCCACCTATTACTCCTGCATTTAAGCCTACTCATCAGTAACAGGCTACAGCTACTAGCTAACGTTACCTCAGCACGCAGACTGTCGGCTAACGTTACTATCAACACTGCTCAAATTTCAGAGTAAGGACTTCCAGATTTCGGTATTCAGTTACAGTAGGCTATCGCCAACAGAATCCTGAGTGAATGCACATATATCTTATTAAGCATAAAATGACTTACCATTCACCACAATGCTTCGATGAGTTTCAGCTGTGGTCACCATGTATTGTGGTCACTCGTTTGGCCTTGAACATGCCCACGCGCATGCAGTAGAGGGAAACATGTCATCAAATTGTATTTAACATTAACATAACTTAAAATTAAATTATTTTTTGATTAACTGAAAATGTTAAACTCAGACAAGTGAGGCACCAATGATCTTCCCTGCTGCATTCACTGTGTGCTGGAGGGTTCTCTTGTTGGAGGAGAGGTGCAGCTTCCAAACCACACAGTGATGCAGCTGGTCAGGAAGCTCTAAATGAGACCATGGTAGAAGGAGCACATGATGGGTGTGGGGGCTCTGGCTCTGGTCCAGGAGAGGTCCTCTGTTATGTGCACACCCAGAAACCTGGTGCTGCTCACCCTCTCCACAGCAGCACCGTTGATGGACAGAGGATGGTGCTAGGTGTGTGCTCTCCAAAAGTCGACAATCATCTCCTTTGTCTTCTCCACATTTAGAGAAAGATTATAGTTGCTGCACCACGTGGTCAGTTGGCTCACCTCCATCCTGTAGCTTGTTTATCATTGTTAGTGATGAGATCCACCACAGTCGTATCATCCACAAACTTAATGAAGAGGTTGGAGCTGTGCTTTGGTGTGCAATCATGGGTCAGCAGGGTGAAGAGCAGGGGGCTGAGCACACATCCCTGGGGGCCCCTGTGTTCACTGTGATGTTGCTGGATGTGTTGTTGCTAACCCAAATTGCCTTTGGTCTACCAGTAAGAAAGTCCAATAACCAGTTGCACAGGGAGGTGTTAAGGCCAAGACTGTCTGGGTTCTGAATGAGCTGCTGGGGGATGATTGTGTTGAAGGCTGAGCTGCAGTCTATGAACAGCATTCTCACATATGAGTCCTTCCTGTCCACGTGGGTGAGGTCTGAATGGATGGCAGTAGAGATTGCATCATTGCAAACTGGAAGGGGTCCAGAGAGGGAGGGAGGAGGGATTTAATGTGCTGCACAAGTATCCGTTCAAAGCACTTCATGACTGGGACTGGGAATCAGTGCAACAGGTCAGTAGTTATTGAAACTGGATGGAGATGGCTTGTTTGGCACTGGTATAATTGAGGTGGCATTAAAGCATGTAAGGAGAACAGCCTGCCTCAGAAAGGTGTTAAAGAAGTCTGTGAGGACATCTTTGAGCTCTTCTGCACAGTCCTTTAGCACACAGCCAGGTATGTCTGGACCTGTTGAGCTTCAAGTCACTGCAGACTTTTTCTTATTCTTGGTATTAAACCAACATAACAATCTTTTCCTAACCTTAACTAAGTGCTGCCACTGTATAAACAACCATAACAAGTGTAATGCTTCTAATAGCAGATGTTTTAGTGCAAGATATTTTGTTGGGAAAAAAATAAAATGGATACATTGTCAGAACATTTCATTCATACACTCAGTATCACAAGTGGACTTTTCTGTTTGGCTCAGTTGTCTCTTGCTTATCTTTCCTCATTTTTAGGAGTTTTGTTGTTAACAAACAAAAGTCATTTTTACATTGACTTATTTGTATGTGTCCTTGTGCTCTAACAGATGTATTGACTCCACTTCCCTCCTTATGAATAATCTACAAAGCCAACTTTTGAACATAGTATTGTAAATCCTGCATTGTGTACATCCATGTTTACTAGCTTGCAGTCTTCTTCTTCTTCTCTGCCTTTTCTGGGACATTGTGTTATCTCTCTATTTACTTTTGAACCCTTGTAATTGTAGTATATCATATGTAATTTAAAGTTGAATGTAGTGAAGCCCAGAGCCTGAAGAACAAAGAAATGTGTAACTATTTAAATACTGACAGTCTGGACTGTTTAAGTGGGAAAGATCTGCAGCTTGTGAGCTGTTGGTTGGTCTCCACTAATGTCATGTGTCATAAAGAATGTGTTCATGTCCACAGAGAGAGGAAGAGGAGGACTGTTTCTGTGGAGGAGCAGCTGTCCTGCTGTTCTTTGTGTCAGGACGTCCTGAAGGATCCAGTCTCTACCAGCTGTGGACACTGGTTCTGCAGACAGTGCATCACCTCATACTGGGACCAGTCTGCTTCATCAGGAGACTCCTCCTGTCCCCAGTGTGCAGAAAGACCCAGAACCAGACCTGGACTAAAGACAGACAGTCAGAACAGCGCTGTACAAAGTAAGACTGAAGATCTGTCCGCTGATGTCATCATCTCTACCTCCTCTATCCTACTGAACATATATACATATATACATATATACTGACATATTTTCTTCTTCTCTTTCAGCAGAAAGGGGTCTGCAGGCGGTTTTAGATGAACATCAGATCAGTCTGAGCAGCAGATGTGAACTTGTGACTGATGAAGCAGGAAATGAAATCCTCCTCATCAGCATCTACACTGAGGTTTACATCTTAGAGGGACTGAGTGATGAGGTTAATACCCAACATGAAGTGAGGCAGCTTGAATCAGTTTTCAAGATGAAGACCCTCCATGACACTCCAATCAAGTGTCAGGACATCTTTAAAGTCTTACCTGACCAACAGAAACACATCAGAGTCGTTATGATGAACGGCGTCGCTGGAGTTGGAAAAACCTTCACAGTACAGAAGTTCACTCTGGACTGGGCACAGCGCTCCGAAAACCAAGATATCCGTCTGCTGATTCTGTTCTCGTTCAGGTCGCTGAACTTGATCAAAGATGAGCAGTACAGTCTGCTCATGCTGATCCATGTTTTCTATCCAACATTACAGAAGCTCACAGCAGAGAAGCTCGCTGTCTGTAAAGTTTTGTTCATCTTTGACGGCCTGGATGAAAGCAGACTTTCACTGGAATTCGAGAACAATGAGGTAGTGTCTGATGTCACACAGAAGACATCAGTCAGCGTGCTGCTTACAAACCTCATCAAGGGGAAGCTGCTTCCATCGGCTCTCATCTGGATAACTTCCCGACCTGCAGCAGCCAATCGGATCCCTTCTTCATGTGTTAGCAGGGTAACAGAAGTACGAGGCTTCACTGACGCCCAGAAGGAGGAGTACTTTAGGAAGAGATTCAGTGATGAAGAGCAGTCCAGCAGAATCATCTCACACATCAAGACATCCAGGAGCCTCCACATCATGTGTCACATCCCAGTCTTCTGCTGGATCACTGCTACAGTTCTGAAGGACATGTTGACTACAGACCAGAGAGGAGAGCTGCCCAAGACCCTGACTGACATGTTTTCACACTTCCTGCTGGTTCAGACAAAGAGGAAGAAGAACAAGTATGATGAAAGAAAAGTGAAGAGTCCACAGGGGCTGACAAAGGCCGACAAGCAACTACTTCTGAAGCTGGGGAGGCTGGCGTTTGAACAACTGGAGAAAGGAAACATCCTGTTCTACCAAGAAGACCTGGAGCAGTGTGGTCTTGATATCACAGAGGCCTCGGTGTTATCGGGATTTTGTACAGAGATCCTCAAAAGAGAGAGTGTGATCTTCCAGAAATCAGTCTACAGCTTTATTCATCTGAGCGTTCAGGAGTTTCTGGCTGCAGTCTACATGTACCACTGTTACACCAGCAGGAAGACAGAGGTACTGAAGAACTTCCTGGGAGAAGACTACAAACACAGAGAATCAGAACCAAAGTCTTTCTTCAAGAAGATGTCTGCTTATTTCAGAAACATTGATAGTGATGTCTTCCTGAAGGGAGCCATGGAGAAATCTCTCAGCAGTAAAAATGGCCACCTGGACCTGTTTGTCCGCTTCCTTCATGGCCTCTCTCTGGAGTCCAACCAGAGTCTCTTAGGAAGCCTGCTGGGTCAGACAGACAACAGTCCAGAAACCATCCAGAGAGTCATCAACAACCTGAAGGAGATGAACAGTGAGGATGTCTCTCCTGACAGAAGCATCAACATCTTCCACTGTCTGATGGAGATGAACGACCGCTCAGTACATCAGGAGATCCAAGAGTTCCTGAAGTCAGAGAACAGATCAGAGAAACTCTCTGAGGTCCAGTGCTCAGCTCTGGCCTACATGCTGCAGATGTCAGAGGAGGTTCTGGATGAGTTGGACCTGAAGAAGTACAACACATCAGAGGAGGGACGACGGAGACTGATCCCAGCTGTGAGGAACTGCAGAAAGGCTCAGTAAGTCCAGATGTGATTAACATTATAAATCAGTGTAGATCAGTAGATTTAATCTTCAAATATAAATGATATGAAACTCTTATTATTGGTAAAATAGTGCTCTAATTGTTTATATCTGCAATAACATGTCAGTTATATTTCATCCCAGATGTACTTGAGTTTATTCAAATATGAGCGCAAACAATCTTGATTTTACAGTTGGTTGTATTAATGTTGCTAACTTAATGAACACAATTATTCAATGTATTTGTAGTAATTATAGGATTTTACAGTTTTAATAATTCAGCCGTATTCATTTGTTAATCATATTTTTGTGCTGAATCAGTTTTTAGATTCTCAGAAAATAAAGTTGACAACTAAACATAATGCAGTCATCTGTTATGCACATCTAAATATTTAATTACATGAATATTTAATTATGTTTAGGTCTAATACTTTCGAGCCATTTGTTTCATTTGTGTTCAACAGTCACTACTGTTCACTGAGTTGAACTGAATACAATTTAAAATCAAATTAAAATTAAAAATAGTGGACAAATGTCGTCATGTTAACTTTGTGGAGACAGACATGGGATCAGATCACACAGACAGACTGTGAACATTAAGGAAGCCTCAATGTAACTCCATTGTCTTTCCTTCATCTACAAGATGCAGGTCTGACAGAGAGTGATGAGAATTATTGTTTCATTCAAACACAGTGAGACACCATCAGCTGAACTGGGACTGTTCTGGTAGCTTACTGGTTAAGATGCCATATAACTGCAATATCTGCTGATCTCTCCTCTTGTTTCTATTAAATAAATAAAATGCTCCTGAAACACAAAGATTATTTGATCCACTCAGTAAATGTTAATAAAAATACAGAATATCAAACTGTTTTGTTTCCAAATGCATGAAGTAAATATAAAGTGTCCTCTTTCATGATAACATATGTTGTAATATATGTGTCATTACAGACTTTCTGGCTGTGGACTCTCAGAGTCTCACTGTGAAGTTGTGGCCTCAGCTCTGAAGTCCAACCCTCATCTGACAGATCTGAACCTGAGTAACAACAAACTGTCTGATTCAGCAGTGAAGCTTCTCTCTGCTGGACTGGAGAGTCCAAACTGTAAACTGAAGACTCTGAGGTCAGTTCACTGACTGTAGCTTTGGTAGTTTTTTTCTTTGTATTTAATTGAAATCTTTCAATGAAGTGTCAAAAGTTAATTCTCTCATGAATTCTTGTTCTGTGTTAAAATGACTTCCAGAGTTTAAACTAATTTGAGGCTTCAGCAGTCTGAGTTCCACATATCAAGTTAGTATCTTTGAGTTTCTTCAGTGTTTCCTGAGCTGCAGTGGAGGGATAGTGTTGTAACTCAAAGAGGGAATTTTATTCTAAATATTCTGAAACTTTGAGTCAGATAAATCAAGTGTGAGTCTACCAGACTGTCAAAGCCTCAAATTAGCTTTAACTGAACTTATGAAGTCATTTCCTGCAGTGTAGCTGTGTTAGGAAGAGACCACTTCACAGTCAGTATGGACAGGAGGAATGATTACTGCCACCAATAACATGTTTAAACTACACATACCTACTAAACTACCAAATACAGGAAGGAGGTCATGTTATAAATAATTAACTGGGTTTTAGTCCAACATGTCTGATTTCATATTGATCCTCTAATTAAAGACTTGACTGAGTTCAGCAGCATTTAATGACTCAGTGTTGACATGAATATGTGTCTGAATGTCGTGGAGACATTTGGATGATGTCTGTAGAAGGCTGACATTATGATGATCCACAATAACACAATGATGAAGTCACTCTGCTCATTTTAGAGAAAAGCTGACAAGAAAAATGTGACACTGGATAATTCACTCTGAACCTCTGAAACTGTTTTTTACATTAAATCTTACTTTCACTTTAAATTCGTTCTTTAAACTTAAACCAAGAAACTCAAACAGAACAAATATAATATCCAGTATTTACTTGTTCCAACACTTTTATGAAGCTGTGCAGTGTTTATACTGACTGAAATATTTAAACACAACATGCTGTGATTTTTTTTATGGCGACACCATTAAATATAAATATTGTAGATATATTGAACATTCTTTTCCTCCTATTGTCCCAAAATCCATCCTGACATATTAGCTATCTTTGTTAACGTTGGGATCTTGAGTAGAATATGAAAAAAATCTCAGCTGGTTTTTTAACTTGTATTTGGCTGCACAACATGAGTTAGTATAGATGGAGTCAGTGGTGGAGCTGCAGAGTTTAAGAGGTGAAGTCACTACGTCTTTATTGAAGTAGCAGCATGTTGTCATTAATATTAATGAGAGCTCTTTTTCACTGTTTGTATTTGACAGTTTTTAACCTGCATCCTGTTGGGTTCAGCTCTTTGGAGTTTCCATTTTCTAAACTTCTACATTTAAACCTTCTTCAGCTCTGAGCAGATTTTGAAACACTGAATGATTTCAAGCTTGAACTTTGTCTTCTAAAGTAACATCATTTATTCTTTATTCAGTTTGAAGGACTGCAGTTTGTCAGAGATCAGCTGTGCTTCTCTGGTCTCAGCTGTGAAGTCCAACCCCTCCCTTCTGAGAGGGCTGGTTCTGAGTAACAACAAGCTGCATGATTCAGTAATGAAGCTACTATGTGATTTCCTGAAGAGTCCAGACTGCAGACTGGAGGCTCTGGCGTGAGTTCATTGACAGTCTGTTACTATTGTTGATCTTAATGTTTAACAACTGCACCTAATTTATGTACATATATAACTTACATCCATTAAGTTATTTATCTGATTGTCATATTTATTTTTACTGTACAGTTTAGTCTGTAGTTATAAAAGATGACTGATTATTAAATAAATGTAGAAAATGTTCAGTTAATTGTTAAAGTAAATTAATAATAATTTGTTATATAATTCATATTTTTTGATTAAGAGTCACATCTTTATCAAGAAGATTCTCTCAACTAATATCTGTTTTAAACTGATCATTTTACTTTCTGAGGGAGAAATAGTTTCTAAGTTTACATTAATTTTAATGTGTTTCATTAATAATGTTTGTTTACTGATAGTCATCCTTCACCCCACACACACACACACACACACACACACACACACACACACACACACACACACACACACACACACACACACACACACACACACACACACACAGTCAAGTTATATCTTAAGAATCTGTGCAGCTTCTCCACTTGAAAGAGAAAGATCATCTACTCAGAGTTTATAACTGGATTTCACTCAATGACCAAACAGCTTTTCCTTTTTCTTCTTCTTTTATTTGCAGGTGCAGTTTAGTTGACAGATGAATGACTTTAGTTGTATTTCAATAGTTTCATTAGGTGAAAAAACCTTAAAACAAAGAATATATTATAAATACTGTACATACTGTATATACTATTGCAAATAAATACAATGAAATAAATATAAGCAGGAAAATATACACATTTGCAAATATTGTGAAACCCAAAGTGTCCTATTTCCTTTAACCCTTTCATGCATGAATTATGATAACCTCAGTCAGGATGTTTTATCTTAAGTGTTTTATTTCTCTTCAGGCATGAGAAAAATATCTGAACTCTATTTTCTTTTTCATCAAATTACATTACATTATAATAACATAAATTAACTGATTTACAACTAAAAACCTTACTGCAGATGAAGTGGTAGTGTATGGGATGACGTACTAGTGTCCACTGTGGAGGCTGAAGTGCAACTATGCATCAAAATCCATCATCATGCATATATAAGAAAACAGCTTCTGAATAGCTTTCCACTGTAGTGACACTATGCATGAAAGGGTTCAATTAAACATTAAGAGCAAATAAAGTTACTCACTGTCATTATTTATAAGCTTCACATCAGGTAAAGAATTCATTTTACTACATTTTAATGTTTACTGCATTTTAATATTAACTGAATTGTAACATTAATGTAACATTTTACTGTCATATTCATTTAATTTAATATTTAAATTACACAATGTTTTAAACCAACCTTCCACACATGAATTAAAAAGTCCCCCATTAATAAATACAGTCACAATCAACAGATTGAGAAATAAAGCATCAAGTAAACCCTGGCATTTAAAGAGTTACATCATCAAGCCACGCGTTACCAGGCAACCAACCACGTGGGTAACCAGCAGCAACAGTTGAGCTGCAGTAATAATTCATTGCAGACAGTCTTTAAAAGTTAGCCGTCTTACCGGCTGCCTCTCTGGTGTTTGTAGATGTTTCTGCTCTGCACAAACAGGCGAGCAAACAGTCTCTCTTCCTGACGCTGTGTCGTTGTCTTTTCACCTGCTCTGCTTCTGCAGGGACGCTGTGTGCCGCTTTTTTTATGGTCCGTGCTGCACAGAGCGACTGTCAATGGTTCCTTCCGGCTGGCTCAACAGCCTGTGGAAACTTGATATGTGTTTGTTTATTTGTTCATTTTTCCTCCAATTTATCCATTTAAACAGCTTATATTCCTTTAGGTTGGAGGTTTAGATTTCCTCTTTCTCTAGTTTACACACACACACACACACACACACACACACACACACACACACACACACACACACACACACACACACACACACTAAAACTCTTCATTTTTAAAATTTAATTCTTTAAATTTAAATAAAAACTCAAACAGTAACAAATATAATATCCAATATTTACTTGTTCCAACACTTTTATGAAGCTGTGCAGTGTTTATACTGACTGAAATATTTAAACACATGCTGTGATATTTTTATGGTTACACTATTAAATATAAATATTGTAGATATATTGAACATTCTTTTCCTCCTATTGTCCCAAAATCCATCCTGACATATTAGCTATCTTTGTAAACGTTGGGATCTTGAGTAGAATCTGAAATACATTTCTGTGGGTTTTTTAACTTGTGTTTGGCTGCACAACATGAGTTAGTATAGATGGAGTCAGTGGTGGAGCTGCAGAGTTTAAGAGGTGAAGTCACTACGTCTTTATTGAAGTAGCAGCATGTTGTCATTAATATTAATGAGAGCTCTTTTTCACTGTTTGTATTTGACAGTTTTTAACCTGCATCCTGTTGGGTTCAGCTGTTTGGAGTTTCCATTTTCTAAACTTCTACATTTAAACCTTCTTCAGCTCTGAACAGATTATGAAACACTGAATGATTTCAAGCATGAACTTTGTCTTCTAAAGTAACATCATTTATTCTTTATTCAGGTTGATGGACTGCAGTTTGTCAGAGATCAGCTGTGCTTCTCTGGTCTCAGCTCTGAAATCTAACCCCTCCCATCTGAGAGATCTGAATCTGTGTAACAACAAGCTGCAGGATTCAGGAGTGAAACTTCTGTGTGACTTTCTGGAGAGTCCAGACTGCAGACTGGAGACTCTGGGGTCAGTTCACTGACAGTCTGTTACTATTGTTGATCTTAATGTTTAACAACTGAAAGTTATTTTTATATTTTCATATTTATTTTTACTGTACGGTTCAGTCTGCAGTTATAAAAGATGAATGATTCTTGAAGAAACTGTAGAAAATGTCCACTGTTAGTTGTTAAAATAAATGAATGTTTATAATTTTTGGTAAAGAGTCACATTTATTTACAGAAGATCCTCTCAACTAATATCTGTTTTAAAATTAACTTTACTTTCTGAAGGAGAAATATTTTCTAAGTTTACATTAATTTTAATGAGCTTTCATTAATTGCGTTTTAATGATATTGACAGGGTTCCCACTCTTCTCTTGAAATCATTTTTCAGGACATTTTCAGCTGCTATTCATCTTTCATTATTTCTTTTTATCACTATTATAGTTTTTATCTTTTATTCTTTATCTTGTATTATTTTATCTACTCATATTTTATAGCTCAGTGCGCATTAGTTACCAAATACATTTCTACTTTATTTCCTATGTTTTTGTTCTTCAATCAAACTGTAAAGCACTCTGAATAACATTAGATTTGTTTGAAAGTTGTTATATAAAGAAAATGTGTCTGATTGATAGCTGTGATGCTAATTTCTCCATGTTTCACATTCATTTATGCTAACAACATTAGCAATAAGAACCCTTCTAAAACATTTACGTTCACTCACAAGGCAGAGAGAAGCAGAGGGAGGAGAAATCATTTTCCAGGAAGTTTTACTTTTTCTCTCGTTTTCCATGACTGGAAAATTGGTCCATCATGTTCCAGGTTTTCCAGGACGCGTGGGAAACATGATTGATCCTTCAGAACACACACACACCAACACATACACACACACACACACACACACACACACACACACACACACACACACACACACACACACACACACACACTTCCTGTAAGGATGAACCAAACAAGATGACCAAACAGCAAGGAACACACACAGAAAACCTGAATTCGTCTGATTTGACTATAAATTATTTTTTTATCTCCATCATTTATTCTTTATTCAGATTGCAGGACTGCAGTTTGTCAGAGATCAGCTGTGTTTCTTTGGTCTCAGCTCTGAAGTCTAACCCATCACATCTGAGAATGCTGATTCTGGGAGGAAACAAGCTGCAGGATTCAGGGATGAAACTACTGTGTGACTTTATTGAGAGTCCAGACTGCAGACTGGAGGATCTGAGGTAAGACACCATTATTACTTCTGGTTTTCATGAACTGTGTTTGTTTACTGATATTGATCATTCAGAACACACACACACACACACACACACACACACACACACACACACACACACACACACACACACACACACACACACACACACACACACACACACACACACACACACAGATCAATGCAGGTATTAAAACATTATTCATTATTCATGACTCTGAATATGTGTCTGAATGTTGTGGTGACATTTGGATGATGTCTGTAGAAGGCTGACATTATGATGATCCACAATAACACAATGATGAAGTCACTCTGCTCATTTTAGAGAAAAACGCATTGATTAGGATATAGTAATATTTAATTACACATTTAAAACCTGAATTCATCTGATTGGATTATACATTTATTTTTTATCTACATCATTTATTCTTTATTCAGGTTGAATAGATGCAGTTTGTCAGAGATCAGCTGTGCTTCTCTGGTCTCAGCTCTGAAGTCTAACCCCTCACATCTGAGACAGCTGAATCTGGGAGGAAACAAGCTGCAGGATTCAGGGATGAAACTACTGTGTGACTTTCTGGAGAGTCCAGACTGCAGACTGGAGGATCTGGGGTAAGACACCATTATTACTTCTGTGCTGACATTAATAAGATGTGACAGTTGTGATGTCACTAAACTGCAGACATAAAGCTGATATTAGGCTGATCCACACTGAGTATATTAATGGGAAAGTCTATTTTCTTCTTCAGTGGTTTAGTCCATCAGCTGTGTCAGATTAATGTTGAGCTGCACATTTAAAACCTTTATATAACAAGAAGAATTCAACACTGGATAATTCACTCTGAACCTCTTCATCTCTTTTTTTCTTTTATATTTAAAAGTTTTAACCTGCTTCCTGTTGGGTTCAGGTGTTTGGAGTTTCCATCTTCTAAACTTGAGAGCTGGACAAAAAAATACTTTATCTGATTAATCGTGATTCTTATTTGAATGATAAATAATCGATTGTTGAAATCCAGAGATGGATCTTTGCATTTACACCTTTACTCAGTAAATGTGAACATGTGCACTGTGTTGTGTGTCTGCAGTGGTTACTTGTTGTAAATGGTTCAGTTAGAGCAGCATGATGAGTAAAATGTCTGCTGGGTGGAAATCCAGTTATTACAACATGCACTTAAATGTTATTTTAAGTTAAAAAGCAACATAGATGCTAGCTGCTATATTAGCTGCCTAGAGCCGTGGTCTCCAACCTGCTGCTGGAGAGCTACTGCCCTGCATGTTTTACATATCTACCCCCTCTAACACACCTGATTCTAAGTATTAACTCATTATAAAGCAGCTGAAGCTCATCAAAGGGTTTGATAATGAGTTAATTATTAGAATCAGGTGTGTTAGAGTGCAGAGATACCTAAAACATGCAGAGCAGTAGCTCTCCAGGAGCAGGTTGGAGACCACCGGCCTAGAGTCACAACAGTCCCAGAAACAGAGCCATGAAAAGTGTCAGTCGGTGGACCCGCTGCAGTTTACGGGACTGTGATGACTCAGGATGGTCAGCTGACTCTGGCTGTCTTGTAGGGGATCTAAGGATCACATCTTCAAGAGGAACAGACTGAAACAAGACTCCACACACTGATCTGAGCTCTCTGATTGTGTTTGTTAACAAGATATAATCTGTGACTCTGAGATGTGAAACTGTGGAAGTGGACTGAACAATGATCAGATTCTACTGTATTCAGTGTGTCTCTAGCTGCCGGGGAGCTAACAGCAGCCAGCAGCTGTCTGCAGTATCAGACTGATGTCAACACTAATACAAACAGTGCACATTAACTAATGAGCAGACTTTCAGTTTCTGCTGTCTGTGCTCAAAGTGATAAAGTTTAAACAGCAGCTACTGACAGTCCATGTGCTGCTTTACAGGATAGCTCTTATGTTTATTAAATATAATGATGAAGCTCTTGGAAGTGATGCAGGTCTTTCATTAGTATTGGTCAACTGTAGGGCTGCACAATTAATCACATTTTAATCACAATCTCGATTTGGACTTCCTACGATCAAATGAATGTGATCGAGCGATATTGAAAATGCGTCCTCTATCCATAGAGCGCCCCGCATCAAAGCATTTATGCCACTGCAAAGCAAATCAAGCGCTCCTTAAACCACTGTCTGATCTGAGCCTGTGTGAGCCAATCAGAGCTGCTCCCTGCATTGCGCAGCCTGAAGTTTCTTGGTTGCAGTCTGAAAGAGTAACGCATGAAAAATACATCAGCAGAGGGTGAGGAGTCTTTCCCTCATAGTGGATCATCATGCTTTGTCTGGAAATGACCCATACTGAAAAAGTGAACACATTTTCAGAAATGTATGCAAATGTGTCAAAAAACTTTCATATTTTTAATACATTTGCAAAAACGTGTAAGATGTGTTTTCACTTTGTCAGTATGGCTTATTGAGTGTAGACTGATGGAGAACATATTTATTCAACATTAAATTGACACTATAACATTATACAGTATGTAATAATAGAGGAAGGGGTCTGAATACTTTCTGAAGTGACTGTTCATAGCTAAATACCACTGGATGGACACAGCAAACATTGTGACGTCATAGCAGGAAACTGACAGGTGTATTAATGATTGAGCCTTCCACTTAGAGAGGTCTGCTATTGATTCTGGTTTCACTCTGAGAGCAACATTAACAGGTTATATCTAGAAATGTTTTAGTGTTTTAGTAATTTAACTACTGGTTGAACAGTGATGACACCCACAAAACACAGGAAATACATTTTACCAGTTAATAAATGTTTGAAACAAACCATCAAAAATACTAATGTCCATATTTCATTTCTGAAACAAAGAAAGCAGAAGTGATTATCTAAGTTCAACTAGTTTATTACTGAGGAACATATAAATACTGTTTCACTAAATATCTTTTTCTACATTGTTTCTTCTAATAACTAAACTAACTGTCTGCTGATCAATAAAAGACTTCCAGATGTCTTAGAAGTGGATCAGGATCAGAGTTGATTTATTGTACAGATGGAAATAAAGAAGATCTCTCATTAAGACTTTTTAAACTGAACCAACTATATAAATAAAATCAAATATATATATATAATTATATATTATTTATATATAAATATAAATCAATATATGGGCTACTAAAACTCAGCATACAGAATGGCAACATGAGATATATGTATACTAATATATATGACTAATATAATAAAATAATTAAAATATTACATGTTTAGTTTAAACAAGTAATAATTCAAATTATTGTATTATATTAGTCATATTCCTATAATAAAAGTGACATCTATTTGCAATTTAAAAAAAGGTGCAAGATTTCCCTTTACAAATATACATCAAGAAATGCTGCATGTTGAAATCCCCACCTTCTAGAGAGAACTAGACTACTGTGGAGGTATACATGGAGGACAGAGATAGAATCATCTATGTAAAAAATTATGAGGAAATCAATAAAAATATTTATTAAATGATTAAATGATAAGGATTAACAATAACAATACATATAAAGTATATATATATATATATATATATATATATATATATATATATATATATATATATATATATATATATATATATATATATATATAAAGAATATAAGAATAAAGCGCAGTCATAGGGATGGGACTTCAGGTCTGAGGACTGGTAATGGTTTACCTCACAGGTGAGGTAAGGGGGAAGAGAGAGAGAGATATAGAGTGGGTTAGTATTGCTATAAGTTTCATGATGGTTAGTATTAATAAGTGTATCAATGGTACTATATATAGTGTTATACTATAGAGAGAAAAGGTAAGAGGGGGAGTTGAGAGAGAGAGAGAGAGACACAATATGCACACTGATGGCATGATGCCACCAAGCTGTAAAATGAATGAGTAGCTACTGTAGTAGCCTAGCCGTGATACACAACTAAGCTGCACAATTAAGTCGTTTTTCGAAGAGAAAAGCTGCAATTACAACATGTTTAAGCATCCAGAATTATAACCACGTTAATAACGTTTGTAAGAAACCAAACCGTTTATCAAGATTTCAGGGAGATAAGAGTATTAGCGTTTGTGTAGGCTGACCAAACGTCCTCTTTTCCCCGGACATGTCCACTTTTTACGTCCCGTCCGGGGCGTCCGGGTTTTTTTTATTAATTGATGATAATGTCCGGTTTTCCTTCTGTGTGTGTATATGTGTGTATAGGTGTGTGCCCCCTCTACCCCGGTTGTCATTGTTTGGGTTAGCGTGTGTAACGTAATCCCCGAGAGGCTGCCCTGTGGGCGGATCTCCAAAACTCACAACAAGAGAGCAGCAGACACCGGCGGTGCAGCTGAAGCGTTCAGATGCCAAAGCGCAAATGCACGTTCACAGATGAACTGCGAAAAATTCCCAGTTTACTGACCCGGTCGGGACTGGCTGAGTGCACCGTGTGCGAAGCTGGTACATATGTGTCTGTGTCCAATAAAGGTGCCGGGGACCTCACAGCTCATATGGACACAGAGAAACATAAAAAAGCAGTGCGAGGTGAGAGTAGTTCAGCAAAGTTGACAAAAAGTTCTTTGTGAAACCCGGAAAAACAGAGGATGCTGTAAATGCAGCGGAGGGTGCGTTGGCATTTCATACTGTGAAACACCACCACAGCTACAGGTTTTTCTAATACAGAAGAGGTATTATTTAGAACCTTATTTCATATTATTTATTTATTTATTTATTTGTCCACTAAGACTTGAAAAGAGAGCTATTATTTTACAAGAACATTACTTCTATCATTATTTTATTCCAGCGATTTTACTTTTTTTTTTTACATTTGTATATATATATATATATATATTTTACAATTGAGGCATAATAAAAAAAAGTTCAGTAACCTATGAGAAGCCTATCTGAATTTCTGTCTTTGAGAGATATTATTTTGTAATATAACAAAACATTCTATCCATACATATAACTTTAAATATATTAAAATTATAAGGAATCTTTGAGTAAACTGCAAGTATCATTTAAGTAGGCTATCTCGTGGCCGGGCTGAGTGTCCTCTTTTTTGGAAATCAAAATATGGTCACCCTACGTTTGTGCAGATCACTGATTTACCTCAGGTACCACAGACACCACCAGAAAGCTTGCCCGTAGCAAGATGGCCGCCAGTGCGGACGCTCTAAATCTAGTGTTCTATATATATCTATGGTTGATGGAGTCAATAAATGAATGGGGATTAACGGAGAAAGTACCGGCAATTGTCACCGACAATGCCGCCAACACGAGACATCCGGGAGTCTCCCGCATATTGATAGCGGCTCCCTGACGTCCGCAAATGAGACGTAATGTCCCGGAATCTGGAGCGTGCACTACAGAGTGACTGCGTGTGTGTGTGTATGTGTGACTATAAATGCAGCGCGTGATAGCAAAGCGTCTTTATAGCTCTGTGTTACCGTTTATTCGCGCGATCGAAAAGAAATATAATTTAAGTTTACATGCACTTTACTTCAGTGTTTATTCAGTAATGTCATATATGTTTACTTTTGTACTCCGTTTTCAGTATTATTGTGTCAATGCTTTATTTTCAGATGTTTTATTGCTCATAAATGTTATGAGTTATACCATGGCTGTTCATATGGGCATGAAAATAAATTATTATTTTAAAATTACCAACAGGTAATCCAATGAATTTGTGTGTATTTCTACTTATTACTGAATCGATATCGAAGCAGTTAAATCAATATCGAATTGAATCGTGAGATTCTTAACAATACCCAGCCCTACTATAAATGCAGACATGCAAGTCAATACAAATCCTCCATTTTTATCTGCACATATATGATATTTATTATCAGAACTGATGATGTTATAAATAATTCATTGAAAGTAGACTTTCAAAGAATATTAATTTATATTTTTTAAATTTATGGCAGTCCCTCAACAAGCATTTTCTTAAAAATATATAAAAAATATCTGCATGTATGTATTATAATAGCTCTTATAGGACATACATGCACTGTAGTGTTAAAAAACCCAAATATATAATAAATAAATCGCTGCACATTAATGTTTTATTTTATAGTTAATCTGCCTGATAATATGTTTAAACAAGAATCACCTTCGGATTTAGAAAATTAAAAATGCTTAAATAAAATAAAATAACAATTGATGTTGTATAAAGACTAAAGACACTATTTGTTTGCTCTCCTGTTTGTTCAGTATTTCTCTTTAGATGTAAAAGCAACTTAGCACAAAAAAGTTGGCTCAACTTAAATCTGTACATTCACTCAGTATGTATCCTCCCATATTTTAACATCACAATATAACATGTTGTCTCAACTAATTCAGTTACAAAAAGTTGCCCCAACAATATAAAGTTAAGTCAACATTAATCAAGTTGACGTTAAATGTTTGCTCATAATGTACTCAGAGGCATTTACTAAAGGTAAGCCAATCAAATGTGACTCTGTATTAGTTAACAGAGCATTATGGAGAGAGATTAAAAAAGATGTGTTTTAATATCAGTGGGCAACAACTTTGTTTCCATGTCCAGAACAATGTGTCTGAGCTCTAATTCATTTAAAACCATCTTTGTAATATTTAATGAATATTATTTATTACATTATAAGAAGAAAAGAAAAAAAGCAAATATTGACAGTCCATGTGTTGCTTTATGGGATAGCACTTATATTCTTAAATAATGAAGCCCTTGCAAATAATATATTTCATTATTACTGGTCAACTTTTTTGCACATGTAGTTTTTAAAATATAGATGTGTCATATTTTAGTCTTTTTGCACTTTTTAACTTGTGTTTGGCTGCACAACATGAGTTAGTATAGATGGAGTCAGTGGTGGAGCTGCAGAGTTTAAGAGGTGAAGTCACTACGTCTTTATTGAAGTAGCAGCATGTTGTCATTAATATCAATGAGAGCTCTTTTTCACTGTTTGTATTTGACAGTTTTTAACCTGCATCCTGTTGGGTTCAGCTGTTTGGAGTTTCCATTTTCTAAACTTCTACATTTAAACCTTCTTCAGCTCTGAACAGATTATGAAACACTGAATGATTTCAAGCATGAACTTTGTCTTCTAAAGTAACATCATTTATTCTTTATTCAGAGTGTGGAAGTGCAGTTTGTCAGAGATCAGCTGTGTTTCTCTGGTCTCAGCTCTGAAGTCCAACCCCTCCCATCTGAGAGAGCTGTATCTGAGTAACAACAAGCTGCAGGATTCAGGAGTGAAGCTTCTGTGTGACTTTCTGGAGAGTCCAGACTGCAGACTGGAGGAACTGGGGTCAGTTCACTGACAGTCTGTTACTGTTATTGATCTTAATGTTTAACAACTGAACCTAATTCATGTACATTTATCATTTACATCCATTATGTTGTTTGTCTGATTACCATATTTATTTTTTACTTTACAGTTTAGTCTGTAGTTATAAAGAATTAAAGTTGTTTTAAAGAGTCACATCTGTAAAAAGAAGATCCTCAACAATGTTTTAAGATGGGGTTGTCAAACAACACATTTTTTTAATCACTGAATTTCAATAGTTATTCCTGATTAATCACATTTTTTAAAATCACGTTTTAACTTCTCTTATTTTGCATTTCACATCAGTTTTTAAGTCCATATTACCAATGTGAAGTAATTCTTACCAGTGTATCTTGATTGGGAATCAAATCAATGCAAAGAAAGTTACTTTATGAACTTTGACTTTTGATAACAAACAGAAAAACTCCATAGCTCCAATATCTTTGAGTTCAGATGAAAACTGAGGAAAACTTCCACATTGAGAAATGTGCAGCAGTGAACGACACTCTGCAGAAACATGAGCAGCACTTCTCTGAAGCTGCAGAGCGATGGGACATTGAAGGTGCAGACAGTGCAGGAATATGACAGCAGCAGCAAGACTCCTCCATACCAACACATGCTGTGGACTGTGCACAGTTTACAGAGTCAGTCTGTGACAGTGCTTTAGAGTCAGTGAGTCAGAGAGCAGCATGATTAACATGATTAACACCATTAACACCATTAACACCATAAAAAAGACAACACATTATGCTCAATCCTTAATCACATCGAGATTAATGCGTTAACATTGACAGCTCTAGTTTTAAATTGATCAAGTTCAAAGTTCAAAATAGATAATTTAAAACCTGAACACATCTGATTGACCATAAATTAATTTTTATCTCGTCATTTCTTTATTCAGGTTGGCGGACTGCGGTTTGTCAAAGACCAGCTGTGCTTCTCTGGTCTCAGCTCTGAAGTCCAACCCCTCCCATCTGAGAGAGCTGGATCTGAGTGAAAACAACCTGAAGGATTCAGACATGAAGCAGCTGTCTGATCTTCAGAAGAGTCCAGACTGCAGACTGGAGACTCTGAGGTCAGTAGAAAGTTGGAGTCAGTCTGTGCTGGTTTCAGCAGTTTAGTATTAAACACAGTCAGTATCAAAGCAAAGATCCAGTATTTCCTGGTGAACCTCCAACCTTCTCAGTGCTGCTTTCCTCAGTGAAGCTGTGAGAGGAGAATGGTGACAGGCTTCAGGATTGGACAGAAAGACAGAGAGAGTCAGCCAATCAGATGAGCCAGAAGCTTGTTGTGATCATGTGTTTGAGTTGATGTGAAGACGACTGTTGTTGTTGTTGTGTTGATGTCTGCAGGAAGGCTGCTGCTCTTTATACTGGATGTGCTGCATCACTGACTGACAGCTGATGAAGTGAGTCTCACTAAACACTCATTTATCACCTCTGTTGTTTCTTCTTCTCTCATCAGCTGGAAGGATTGATGATCTCTGTCAGAGTGAGAGTTAACATCCAGGAGTGTTGAGAGAGGATCAGCTGGATCCTGATGATCCATCTGGAGTCTGGATTTGGATTTTGTCGTCTTCACTTAAGTCTCTGAACATCAGCTGTTTGATGCAGAGAAGATAAAGTAAATCAGGTGTTATAAGTCAGACTCTGAGCCTGGGCTCATATTGATCAAGCGTCTCAGAATCACACTGAGAGTTAACGAGGACTAAAACTAATGAATGAAGCAGAAGAGAATTGACTGTGACTTTCAGCAGAAGAAGGATTACTGCTGGGAGAGAGTGAGACGTCGCTGTTTTACCACAGTCAGAGCAGCAAAGTAGAAATAATGATGACGTGTTGTAGTTTTCTCACAGTCTCAGCTGGAAACATTAATCAGTGGTAATTTGGTATATTATGTGTATAGACAGGTAACCAGACAGGTAACTTACCAAGGTTATGTAACAAAACTATGATGCCAAAATTCAATGTAAGATATTTACAAACTGTAAAGAAAGTGTGAAAAAGCTCTGCTATACATGTTTCTGTGTGATTACATCATTTACTATTTTTTACTATATTGTATTTGATATGTTTGTTGATATTTCATTTTTTTTTTCTGTGCTACTTATCAACTACTTCCTGTATGTATACACTGGTTGGACATCAAGTACAGGAGGATTAGTTTCTATATGATTTATACTTGTTGTGGCTTGTGATAAGGATTATATTTATATGTATGTTTGGTGTAAATAATATTGATTAATGCTGATTCATTCACTCAAGTAGTGAACAAATGTAGATGAAGTACTTTTAATCAACTTGAGTATTTCCACTTTATACTTTCTGTATAATATTATGTTGCAGCCATTACACATTTATGGATTTTTTTAATTTTAATGTTGTGTAACAGTCTGTTTTAACACTGGTTGGTGTATGGAGGAGCTCACCAGGACAGGCTCATTATTCATTCATTAATTTAAGGATTTCTTTTCTTATTTTAGGTGACAGCTCAATAATATGTTGGATTAACTCATGTTGACCTGAGTATTTTTAATGAATCGCTGCCCTCTAGCGGCCACTGTGAGGAACTGCACTGATTCAATTTATCAAATTAACATCAATTAATGTTGGCTTGATAACATACTGCCACTTCTGCTTTATATAAGTACAGTGACATAAATTAGGAAATAACAGAAACAGTTTTTTCCCCTTTATTGACAAATAAAACATTTACAATTTCTTCTCCCACTAAATGATCAAATACAAAATATGAAAAATATTAATTTGAGGTTTAGCAGAAGAAAAGTTTCTCCTAATGACTTGCATCATTTTTTTCCATCACATTGGCAGAAGTGGTCTTCCATAATCACCCGATATGTTTTAAAGTTTTTGAAAGCAACGGGATTAGATAAAAGGATTTGTTTGTTTATTGTTGTTGTGTTTTTCTTTTAATTAATGCATTTTTGTATCAGGGTCAATTATGTTTTTTTGTGTCCATGTGGTTTAGTTTAAATTTAAAGGGTTAAAATGTGAAAATAAATGTATGAACATTCTGTTTCTATGGACCCAGCATCAAATTTCTGCTTTTAATCCATTTTGAGAGAATATATTAGAGGATTATCGTTTGGCTCGGCACAAGCTGGTGTGAAAAAGTATGAGTAAGTTTGTAAGTTTACAGCGAACGAATAAATCCTGATTTGGTGTGCAAGTACTACTAGGCTACTAATAAGAACAATAAGTATTTGTATAGCAGTTGTAATACAAGAAATACAGTTCAAAGTGCTATGACCTAAGGAGCATAAAACAATGTTTTTAAAAAAACATAAAAATAAATATTGTATATTAAAAATATTGTATATTAAATATATATATTATAATAAATATATATATATTATAATATATTTAATAAGATGGAAGATAAAATAAAACAATTTTAAAATAGTAAAAAATAGTACATAAAGCTAAAAACAGGAGCATTTATCTTACTTTTGGTAAAAAGTGGTGCAAGTGTCATTTCAAATGTTATAAAACCAACAAAAATACTAAATGTACATTTTAACAAACCTGATGCTGCTTTTAAAACATTAATGAAAAGTCTGTGAGCTGTTGCAGTAATCATTATAGACCAGAAGGTGGAGCTTATGCACTGTTATAGTCTGCAACAAGCACAAAGACAAGAAGAAGAGAAGAAGAAGATGATGACGATGATGAAGATTATGATGATGAAGAGTATGATGATAAGGGAGTATGTATTATTTGGGTTCCACAACAATGAAAGTGACAATATGTACTATTTAACCAATCTTGTATTTTTTTGTGTGTGTGCAACGTTTCACATTCATAAGAGCACATGTTTAAACACTGCTCCCTTTATTCCTGTTCTAATGCTAGAAATGTGAAAATACACCTCCACTATTTACAAAACTACAAACAAAACACAATCAAAACATGTAATTCCTGCTTGCATTATAATATTTTCTTGTCATGTGAACGTTGGCCTTCTCCCTGGCGAATGAATCCTTTGTATTATTTATTTGTATTATTTGTCTTCTCCCAAAAAGGGATTGTAGAACTTGATAATGTAATAATATCCTGATAATGTAATAAAAACTCCTCTTAACTCAATAAATAATGGCATTAAACCTGATGATGTAATAAAGTGCATTTCCCAATAATATAACAATCTCTGTACTGATGATGTCATACATTATTACATTAACGGGAGGTTATTACATTATTGGGTTAACCTTATTTTTGCAGAACCTAATAATATAATAATTTTACAATATTGTAATAACATTATTGCATTTATTATTGAGTTATGGGGTTTTTTTTATTACATATTGGGAGTTATTACATGATTGGGATATTATTACAGTATAAGGTTTTATAGGAGTTATTATATTATTGGTATATTATTACATTATAAGGTTTTATAGGAGTTATTACATTATTGGGATATTATTACATTATCAGATTCTATAGGTGTTATTACATTATTGGGATATTATTACATTATCAGGTTCTATAGGAATTATTAACTATTGGGAATTATTACACTATTGGGTTGTACAGTAGTTAAAATTCTGCCCACCTGAATGTTGACTTATGCTTACATTGCCTGTATTGTCTGCTGTTTTCAATCAAATAAAATAAAAAACAAGCTGAAGATGACGTCAGGTGGGCGTGGGGGCTGCGTGTTGTCGGTGACGTCGTGACGTCGTGCTTGCAGGACTCTGAGCTCCATATTAATTCACATCGTCTAAACTCCGCGAAGCTTCCTGCTGCTGTTGTTTTTGTTGTTTTTTCTGGTTTCTCTCCGCCCAGACTCAACATGGGGAACTGTTTAACGGTGGGGCCGAACGAGGCGCTGGTGGTGTCCGGTAAGTGATTAACGGATACCGGCTATTAACGGAGCCTGCTGTCAGTATTAACGGAGCTAACGGGAGCTGCTGCTAGCTGCTGACCGGTGTTACGGTCTAACTGGTGACCGTGTTATCTGGTGACCGTGTTATCTGCAAGAAGGAAGGAAGGACATAAGAAAGGAAGGAAGGACAGAAGGAAGAAAGGAGGGGGAGGAAGGACGAAAGGGAGGAAGGAAGGGAGGGAGCAAGAAAGGGAGGAAGGAAAGAAGGAAGAAAGGAACGACAGAAGGAAGGAAGGAAGGAAGGGAGCAAGGAAGGAAGAAGGAAGGAAAATCAATTCTAATTTGTTTACTTTTACATTTACATATGAAGCCATTACATTATATCAACACCTAATATCAGAGGGGTCAAAGTCATCTTCATTCAAGGGCCACATACACACCAATTTGATCTGATGTGGGAAGGATTATTAAAAAGATGGAAGGAAGGAAGGTAAACAAGGAAGGAAGGAAGGAAAGAAGAAAAAGAAGGAAGGAAGGAAAGTAGAAAGGAAGGAAAGTAGAAAGGAAGGAAGGAAGGACGGAAGGAAGGGAGGAAGGAAAGATATAGGGAAGGAAGGAAGGAAAAGGAAAGAAGAAAGGAAGGACAGAAGGAAGAAAGTGAGGAAGGAAAAGGAAAGAAGAAAGGAAGGACAGAAGGCAGAAATGTAGAAAGGACAGAAGGAAGAAAGTGAAGAAGGAAGGAAGGAAGGAAAGATGAAAGGAAGGAAGGGAGGAGCGAAGAAAGGGAGGGTAGAGGGAAGGTAGAAAGGACAGAAGTAAGGGTGGAAGGAAAGATATAGGGATGGGAGGAAGGACAGAAGGAAGGAAGGAAAGAAGAAAGGAAGGACAGAAGGAAAAAAGGGAGAAAAGAAGGAAAGGAGGAATGAAGAAAGGGAGGAAGGAAGGAAGGCAGAAATGTAGAAAGGACAGAAGGAAGAAAGTGAGGAAGGACGGAAGGAAGAAAGGAAGACATGAAGGAAAGTGGGCCGGATTGGACCCCTCTGCGGGCCGGTTCTGGCCCACAGGCCTCATGTTTGAGCCCTCTGCCTAATATCATTATGAAATCTCTGAGATGATCTTTGTTAAACCAGAAGATTTAGATAATAGGCTCTTATGTTCTCATGTTTATTAATATTCCTCGGGCCAAATCATGTCAGGATTAGTAGATGTTGTAATCTGGGACACTAGTTTAGTTTTTAGGTTTAGAAATACTTTGATTAACACAAGAAGCTTTATCTGTCAAAACTTTATGAAATGAAGCTTTAAATTAGCTTTAAAATAATCTAATAGAAAAAGAGATAAATGCCTTAATCCACCCTAATGTGAAGGTTAATAGGTTACAGATGACTAGTTACTCTATTTAAAATGTAATAATTGTATAATGCTCAATGACTTCATCAAAGTAATGTAACTTATTACATTTGATGACTTTTTCTAATGTTCTAACCAATGTTTTCAGCTGTTATCTCTATTGATATTGAATAAAGTGGGTAAAAAGGCAAATAATAGAACAGCTAAAAACAATTTGGTAAGTTCAGGAAATGACTTTTAAAACCAGTCAGCTCTGACAGGCTTTCCATCCTTCATCCTTCATCCTTCATCCTTCCTGGTCTGGAAAATAAACATTTGTGTTTGGTAGATTATTTGTTGTAACCAGGCGGGGAGTTCCGGTCCTCTGAAATGAGGCCAACACGGAAATAACTTAAAACTGCATTCTATCAAAAGGCCACCAGGGGGGCGACCGTTCTGGTGTCAAAAGGACTTCCGTCTCTATACAAGTCAATGGAGAATTCACCAACTTCTCACTTGATTTCTAACCTCAGTAAACGTTTTCAAAATGTGTTTATGGTCTCAATCGCTAGTTTAAAGCCTTCTTCAATGCAGTATGATGTTCATTTGGGACATTTTGGCCTCCCTGATTTTATATGTGACGATAAAGCAGGGTATGCATTAGGGCGTGGCTACGTCGTGATTGACAGGTTGATTGGTTCACAGGTTCAGGAGGGCGCCTCATGCTCCTCCTGATGCCCATATAAGTAGAATCCGTGTTTTTATTTTTCCCAGCATGCACTGGAAATTTTCAAGATGGCGCTGCTCAGATCCGATACTATTGGCTTCCAAGCAGCAGTCCACAAACCAATGGGTAACGTCACGGATGTTACGTCCATTTTATATACAGTCTATGGTTGTAACAATGCTTCATGGCAGTAAATCTCATATAGTTTGAAAGCATGTTTATTTCTCTTTTAAATGGAGCCACATTTCTAAGGAACATGCATTTATGGGATGAGCACCCGAGCTGAGTATGTGGGTTGCGCCCATGAAAAAATTGGCTAATCTTCTCTGCCTTCTTTGGTGGAAGCAGTGTGATGGTGTGAGGCGGCTTCTCCCTCACTGGAAAAACGAGGCTTGTCATCATTGGAGGCAATCTCAATTAGGGCTGGGCAATTAATCTTTCTCATGTCAATTAATTGTGGTGTTCACTGTTGCCATGACAGTAAAGGTTGCATATCTTTAAGGAATGTGAAAACTTTCATACAAAACTTTACATAGTTCTAATCAAGTAAACTAGACATTAACCACAGCGTCACACCTTAAAACATCATTATGTTCACTCCCTAAAGATCCTCATGTGTGAGGGCAGCAGTGTAAAATACAAAAGGAAGGAAGGAAGGAAGGAAAGATGGAAAGAAGGAAAGAAGGAAGGAAGGAAGGATGGAAGGAAGGAAGGAAGGAAAGATGGAAGGATGGAAAGAAGGAAGGAAGGATGGAAAGAAGGAAGGAAAGATGGAAGGATGGAAAGAAGGAAGGAAGGACCGATCGATGGAAAGAAGGAAGGAAGGAAGGAACGACAGATGGAAGGAAGGAAGGATGGAAAGAAGGAAGGAAGGAAGGACATATGGAAGGAATGAAGGATGTAAAGAAGGAAGGAAGGACATATGGAACGAATGAAGGATGTAAAGGAGGAAGGAAGGATGGAAGGAAGGACAGATGGAAGGATGGAAAGAAGGAAGGAAGGACAGATGGAAGGATGGAAGGAAGAAAGGACAAGAAGGAAGTATGGAAGGAAAGATGGAAAGTCAAACCTTAAAACATCTTTATTTTCACGAAAGGAAGGAAAGATGGAAGGATGGAAGGAAGGAAAGATGGAAGGATGGAAAGGAGGAAGGAAGGAAAGATGGAAGGATGAGAAGAAGGAAGAAAGGACAGATGGAAGGATGGAAAGAAGGAAGGAAGTAAGGACAGATGGAAGGAAGTAAGGAAGAAAGATGGAAAGTCAAACCTTAAAACATCATTATTTTACCTCCCTAAAGATCCTCATGTGTGAGGGCAGCAGTGTAAAATACAAAACAAAAGAAAATACATAATTGTTCATCAAGGGAGGAGATAATCGTTCATTAATCGTAATCAAGGTTAAAAGTTCAATTAATCGTGATTTAGATTTTTGCCATAATCGCCCAGCCCTAATCTCAATGCAGAGAGATATTGAGATGAGATTCTGCAACCAGTGGTGATCCCATATCTGCACAGTCTGGGACCGAACTCTGTCCTCCAACATGACAACAGAGCAGGTTTATCAAAGACTACCTCAACAATTTGGGAGTGGAGAGGATGGAACGGCCTGCCAGCAGTCCTGACCTCAACCCCATTGAACACTTGTGGGATCAGCTTGGACTTAATGTTGGTGCCAAAGTGACCAATACAATCACGTTTGCTGACTGGTGGCAAATGCTGGTTGAAGAATGTGATGCCATTGCACAGCAGTGTGTGAGCAGCAGCATGAGGAGGAGGAGCTGCTAGGCTGTTGTGACTGTGTATGGTTCTTCTACACACTACTGAGGCTCCAAATCCACCAAACAAGAGTCAATAGTAGAATAAGCTGTTCGGCATTGGCAGAGAAGATTTGCCAGTTTTTTCATGGGTGCAACCCACATACTCAGCTCTGCTGCTCATCCCATGTCCCATGTCCAATGCATGTTTCTTACTAATGTGGCTCCATTTAAAAGAGAAATAAACAGGCTTTCCAACGGTATAAGATTTATTGCCAAGAAGGATTATTACAACAAATAATCTACCAAACACAAATGTCCTTATGTTTATTTTCCAGACCAGGACCACAAGATGAAGGATGGAGAGCTGGTCAGAGCTGATGTTGTACTTCAGTAGTGCAAATGTATAGGGCTGGGCGATATGGACAAAATCAAATATCACGATATTTTAGACCAAATACCTCGATATCGATATTACAACAATAATGTAGAGATGGTTGTCGACGCTTTCACAAAATATTTACACTATGAAATGTTTGATAAATAATCATCAGTAATGTGGATATAATGACAAAGTGGGTAAAAAGTAAATAACAGAACAGCTAGAAACAGTCTGGTGAGTTTAGAAAAATACATATTTTACTGTAATGCAGCATTAAAACCAGGAAACGACAACTCTGATGACATATCGCGATATTACGATATCCAAAATATAAGACGATATCTAGTCTCATATCATGATATCGATATAATTTCAATATATCGCCCAGCCCTACATATGTGATTCAAAATGTAATGATGTAGAGCCAAATAATTCACACTGCATTCATGTTTCTTTGTGTAGAAGTAGCGACCTGTTAAAGCTTGTCTGCTTTGTGATAGGGCTGCTCGATTATGGAAAAAATCATAATCATGATTATTTGGGTCAAAATTGAAATCACAATTATTAAAATGATTTTTTTTAAACTTTAGAAACATGCTGCATTTCTTGTCCATTCAGCTTATTTAATAATCTCTCCAAGCAGCAGCCTTTTATCTGCCGCTTAACGCAACACACAGCAGAACATGTGCAGAGATATTACTGCTGAGCAGGTTAAGATGACGATAGTTCACACAACACAACCTGGTTTTTAATAATTAGTCAGTAAACTCAGCATCATCTGACGCAGGCTGGAAAATGTGAACTTTTATTTACAGTTAAAAACATTTCGCTTTGAGTTTAAGCTTCTGTCAAATTAACGGAGCAGCGGTGGCTTCCTGTCTAAGCTTTTCAAAATAAAACCTTTGTTATTGTGCAGCTTCTCATTATTATTAACAAACAAAGTCAGGGCTTGTAAAATTACGGGAGCTTCCCAGGAGAAAAGAAAAAAACGGGAGGAGTTGGGTCTAAAATACGGGAGAAACCCGGGAAAAACGGGAGTGTTGGCAGCTGTACAGTGCTGCTTTGAGGGAGGGATGGAAATACGCATGCGTGACTTTTTGGCCCCAAAATCGTAATCACGATCAAATTTCGATAAATTGAGCAGCCTTACTTTTGGCGCTTTTCCACTACACAGTTCCAGCACGACTCGCCTCGACTTGCCTCGGATCTTTTTGTGTTTCCATCAGGGATAGTACCTAGTACCTGGTACTTTTTTTGTACCTGCTCTGCCGAGGTTCCAAGCGAGCCAAGTCGGTACTAAAAGGTGACGTCGACACACTGCTGGCCGCTGATTGGTCAGAAGAGTTGTCGCTGGAAGAGTCTTGAGCCGTCCGGCATTTTTACATACCGGCAGCAGCGTTACAGCTATACGGCTCAATTTTCTTGCTTTGTGTGAGACAGAAAGCCACAAACAGCAGCAAGTACACCATCGCCTCCATGTCCTCCATTGTTTATGTGTTTGTGTCGCGTATAAAACGAAGTCACGGCAGTTTCGCAGAGCCGTGCTATGACGACCCCGCCTACGTTGAGTAGGTACTTTTTTGTAATGGAAAAGGTTCCTGGAACCGTACCGAGGCGAGGCGAGTCGTGCTGGAACTGTGTAGTGGAAAAGCGCCAATATGTGATTCATCATCAGCATGTGAATATACGTCTATAGATAATGACCCGTTTGACCAAAGACAGATTTAGAGGTTGTTTACTTACACAACCTGAACAACACTGAGATTAAAGCTTACATTCATCATTCCTGTGTGCTGGTTTGCCTCCTTACAGTTTGATATCATGCCATCAGATGTTTAGATTATTTGAATATGAGATCTTGTCTTATCGGAGGTGTTTTCTTCCCTCAGGTGGTTGCTGTGACTCTGATGATAAGACCTACATGGTGGGAGGCTGGGCCTGGGCTTGGTGGCTCATCTCAGACACACAAAGGTGAGTTGAAACTGTGAGTGTAGTGTAAAAGCAGCGAGGTCCGTTTATGTTACCCTGACCTGACCTTTCACTCACTCCTTCAAATGCTTTCTGTGCCAGCGGCTAAGTGGATTATACTATTGAAAGCCTTCTGTTCGAGCTCATTTGGACAAAATGAGGTTTTTACAGAGACAGCGGCTGGAATGAGCTTCTGCTGTCTTGAATTTCCAAAGGGAAGGCAGTTCCATTATCTGCAGGCAGTAAACAAGCCGAGGATGAAAGCCACTCGTCCACATTCTCCCTCGTGATACTCTCAATGTTTTAAAAATGTTTCTCAAGCAGTTTTTTTTCCTTTTCTGCCAACATTACACACATTCCTGCTGTGTGTTTGACTCATTTTCTTCATATAGTGTCACAACAACAGGTGGATTTTCAGCTGTAGTTGTCGTTGGCTGGTTGATCCCTGCAACCAAACACTTTATCAAATCCACTGCAGTGTGTGATGTCCAGTACTTTGATTTATGTGTTAGTGCTTAATTGGCAGCAAACCACATTTATTCCCGGGAGGAAACTGGGCGAGACCAGTTTGCTTGTGGCAGAAAAACAGACGTGGCTCTTTACCTTCACACAGAGTTCAGTCTGATTGGACGTTGGCACACGTTGCATTTAGGGTGTTGGTCCATAAAATGTCAGTAAATGGTGAAAAATGTCGCTGTTTTCCCAAAAATATTCAATCTACTGTCAGTGAAGAGTAAACCCTGAAATATTTGTATTTAAAGATTAGAGCTTTATCGATACCAGTGTTTATGCCGTTTCATATGTGACGATATTTAAAAAAAGAAGAAGATATATAGGTTGCATTTTATGTATATTTGATCCTTTTTCTTAATTCAGGTTTATATTAAATTCCAAGTGAAGTTACATTTATTCTTATTATTGTAAAGGCCTCTATTACATATCTTGTTTGAAAGTGTTTGGTACCATTGGGTTTGCAATAAATATCTGTTTATGGAAATATTCAGTATATATAAGATTATCAGCCGATATAGAGATATCAGAATTTTTTTCCTCCCTAATATCGGTATTAGACCCAAAAATCCACTATGAGTATATATACTAACAGACACTCACTCACACACACACACACACAAGATGTATAAATAAGAATAAAAACCCTCTCAGTTGGTTTGCTCTTAATCACTTTAGTGTGGGAGGACAAATGTCATCTTCTTCCTTTTAAAATCAATGACCATATTTTCACGTATAAGTTGTATGGTAGACACGCACATCTGGAATATTTAAAACAGGTGCTGGACCGTTCTAGCACGACTCGACTCTTTTGTGCGTCTCCATCAGGGATAGTACCTGGTACTTGCTACTTTTCTAGTATCTTCTCTGCCGAGGTTCCAAGCGAGCCGAGCCGATACTAAATGTGACGTCACAGACTGCCGTCCACTGATTGGTCAGAGAGTCGCTGGAAGAGTCATGAGCCGTCCCACACAAGAATCAAACCCGCCATTTTTAAATACCAACAACAGCGTTACAGAGATTGGTTTCTCTTCTCTTGCTTTGTGTGAGACAGAAAGCTTCATACAGCAGCAAGTACACCATCGCCTCCATGTCCTCCATTGTTTATGTGTTTGTGTCGCTATGACAACCCCGCCCACGTTGAGTAGGAACTATAGTAATGGAAAAGGTTTTTCCTGGTACCAAACCGAGTCAAGTCGAGTCGTGCTGGAACTGTATAGTGGAAAAGCGCCATTAGCCAATGTGACATGAATAGCCTCTTAGCTGCTAATATGAAGTGTGGCAATACTGAGGTCAAAGGTCATGTCCATGTATCATACGATAAGTCCATATATAGACGTGATGCCACTTTAATGTGCTTTTTGTCCCGCTGCAGGATAACCCTGGAGATCATGACTCTGCAGCCTAAATGTGAGAGCGTGGAGACGGCAGAGGGAGTGGCCATCACTGTCACAGGAGTGGCTCAGGTAAAAAAAACCACATCCTGATGTCTCCTCTGTCACATGATCAGATAGTTCCTGAATCTATTTTAAATAAACTGTGTCTTCTTCAGGTGAAAGTCATGACGGAGCACGACTTGCTGGCGATAGCTTGTGAGCAGTTTCTGGGGAAATCGGTGATGGAAATCAAAGCTGTGATTATTCAGACCTTGGAGGGACATCTGCGCTCCATTCTGGGTAACGGACATTAACGTCATTTAAACACCTGACATGCCAGTTTAAATAAAAGATTGTTTTAGCTGCCTCTAACAATAATTGTCATCACTTATTAAAAGGGTTCCTACGCAAGTATAGAAAGTATGGAAATAAATTAAATCCATTTCCAGGTATTAAAAAGTATGGAAAAATATGAATGTTTCCAGACTATTACCACTGTTCAAAAATACTGTTTTCTAAAATAGAAAATGAGGTATTTCCAAAAATAATTGAATCAATCTGGATCGTGTTTTATGCCGGGACAAGCACAGTTTGTGTGAGAGCAAATATCTCTCGCCCCTTTTTACCTGATTGACAAGTGCTATGTCCAGTCCGCTGCCCCATGACCCTCTTCCAGCCCCCCAGGTATCATCAAGTTTTCACTCCAACACTTGACAAGATGGCTTCACTGTTCCATATATAAATACAATTCACAAACTGAGCTAGATGCAAACTTTGCGTGAAGTTGTTTGACATCGCCAACAGAAGGTGGTTCTGAGCCACATTATGGTACTTGGCTACAATCCCCTCTTAAGAATAATTAAATATGATGTGAAATATGATACACTGATATATTTACTCAGATGTCGCATATTATCTGGGGGGGGAAAAAACGCAGAGAAGTCTGGAAATTAGGGTATGGGAAAGTATGGAAGTTTGAAATTCCAAATGTGTAGAAACCCTGTATTAATCTACCAATTATGTCCTCAATTCATTGTTCATATTTATGGTTTTGTCTGGAAAATAAGAAGCAAATCTTCTCATTTTTGTACCAGAAAATTGGTAATCTGTTGGGTTTTTTTTACCCAAACAATTAATGATCATTAAAACAGTTGCTGACTACTTTTTCTTCAACAGAATAATCCACTAATTGACTCATCATCTCAGCTTTAGACTGATCGTTTGATTTCTTTACTATGAAAGCTGTTCAGTTTATGTCATGCATGTTGTTTTTCACGTTAAACTTAATAATGACTCTCATTCAATCAATCAATCTTTATTTGTATAGCGCCAAATCACAACAAAGTTATCTCAAGGCACCATGGCCGTAGCTACCATTGAGGACACCGAGGTCATGTCCTCGGTATTTTTTTCTTGAAGTTTCGTTTAATTGTGAAGTGAAAATAGCCGACCGTCACACGACACATACTTCCAGATACCGCTGCCATGTCAAAACAAAAGTAGTCGGCTATAACCAGCGGCGGAGTGATTCCTTGAAATCCACCGGGAATTGTTTCACTGGCCCGAGTGTTATGTCGCAACTGGTTTCCAATTTAATTGGTTTCCTTACAGAACAGCTCCAGCTGTGTTGCGCTTCCGTCTGCAGATTCGTCACAAATTCACAAATATACACAGCATATTACTAGAGATTTTTATGTCGCAGTTATATAGTGCTCACTTCCAGAAAAAATATTTGCTGCAGTAGATGTAGTAGTGAACTGCGACTTGAAAATAGCCAGAAATATGTTGTCTACATTTGTGAATTGGACATGACCCGATGTTGCAAACTGTTCATTCATTGGACGAGCCCTTTTCTCCCAGCAGGCCGTGCTCCATTCCACATTTTAAGAACAAACAAAGAAAATAATATATTGCAGTTATAATTTTTAAAGATACAACCATGGAAGTTGTAGAATACTGAAATAGGAGTTGATTTAAGTTGCAAAATTGGAAGTGATAAGAAAGAACTGAACCACAAAAGTGACCATGACTAAGAAATGCACAGCAAGAAAGTGGTATAAATACATCATGTATTACTTTTAACTATTACATAGCTTGAGGTTTTCTTTTTGACCTCGGTATTTGAAAAATCCTGGCTACGGCCTTGCAAGGCACTTTACACATAGAGCAGGTTCTAAACCGAACTCTTCAGGTTTGAATTTTAAAGAGACTCAACATTCACACATTAGCAGCACTTGGGACCAATGGCAAGAAAAAACTCCATTTTAACAGGAAGAAACCTCAGAACCAGAACCACAGTGGGCGGCCACTCTCTGATATTTATGGCTTCAGTTAAAGGACTGCATGCTTCTCTAAAAGCTTAGCCACTAGTCTGACATAAAAAACAAAGACATCTTGATAAATAGATAAATAGAAAGCTGCAAACAAAAGTGCTTCTCTAAGTGTGTGATTCGTGACATTTTGAAGTGTCTCTTCTCTGCAGGGACACTGACTGTAGAGCAGATCTATCAGGACAGGGACCAGTTCGCTAAACTGGTGAGGGAGGTCGCAGCTCCAGATGTGGGAAGGATGGGCATCGAGATTCTCAGCTTTACCATCAAGGTGAGTTTAAGGAAAGAAAGATCTGTATGATAATATTGCTGCTGTTTGTTTGTTAGAGAAGAAACCTCTGCTGGGTTTCATGTGTCTAACCCTAACCCTTGACTGGCAGGAGAGTCTCGTGTATAGTTCACTGTTGTTGATTTAGAGCTAATTGCAGAGCTGTGCAGACACAGTGGCTGACTAGCTGCTTCTATCACATCAGCAATTAGTCCAGGTCGGTTTCTGTGATGCATCAGGTCCAGTTGGCTCGTTACTGGAGGCTTCAGGTGGTGTGGTGCTATCAGATGTTTTCTTTGTGGTGGATAGTTAAAACTCATCTACCAGCTGATGACTAAAGACTACCGAGGAAAGTCTGGCAAATGGAATAAATTTAGTTATAGCAGGAGGGTCGAACTCATTCAAGATCCACTTATAGTCCAATGTGATCTGATGTGGGCCAGATCATTAAAAAGATGGATGGAGGGAAGAAAGAAAGGATGAACAGACGTAATGAAGGAAGGAAAAAAGGGAAGAAGGACCGATGGAAGGAAGGAGGGAGGAAAGGGAGGATGGAAGGAAGGATGGAGGGAGGAAAGGGAGGAAGGAAAGATGGAAGGAAGGAGGGAGGGAGGGAGGAAGGGAAGATGGAAGGAAGGAGGGAGGGAGGGAAAAAAGGAAGGAAGAAGGGAGGGAAGAAAAGGAAGGAAGGGATGATTGGAAGGAAGGAGGGAGGAAAGAACGAAGGTAGGAAGGAAGGAACGAAAAGAAGACAGGAAGGAAAGATGGAAGGAAGGAGGGAGGGAAGGAAAGATTGGAAGGAAGGAGGGAGGGAAGAAAGGAAAGAACAGACAGAATGAAGGAAGGAAGGATGAAAGGAACGAAGGAACGAAAAGAAGACAGGAAGGAAAGATGGAAGGAAGGAGGGAAGAAAGGGAGGAAGGAAAGATGGAAAGCATTACCTGTAGAAGCCAGTTTGTTCAGTATTTTCTGTTTGTATCTTAATAAAGAGACCGAGTATAAACATGCATGATCATTAAAACTTCACTAAAACAACAAAGTGCTGAAAGAATCTTTTCCCTGTGACTTTACAGGAAGAAAAGCTCAGTAGCTGATTGGTTGATCTGTCTGTGTGTGTGTGTGTGTGTGTTCTCGCAGGATGTGTACGATAAACTGGATTACCTGAGCTCTCTGGGGAAGACTCAGACCGCTGCAGTCCAGAGGGACGCTGACATCGGCGTGGCTGAGGCAGAGAGGGATGCTGGGATACGGGTAAGGAGGCTCAAACGGGCGTGAGGACTCTGAGGAGTTGATTCTGTCGTGCACAAACAACCAAATGAACTCTGCTTTTTTGCTCCTCTGTCGTCGCCCAGGAAGCAGAATGCAAGAAGGAGATGATGGACGTCAAATTCAAGGCTGACACCAAGATGGCCGACTCCAAGCGAGAACTGGAGCTGCAGAAAGCTTCTTTCAATCAGGAAGTCAACACGAAGGTGAGAGCTAGGGCTGGGCGATATGGACCAAATCAAATATCACGATATTTTAGACCAAATACCTCGATATCGATGTTGCAACAATATTATAGAGATGATTCTTGATGCATTTACACTATGAAATGTTTGATAAATAATCATCAGTAATGTGGATTTAATGACAAAGTGGGTAAAAAGTTAATAACAGAACAGCTAGAACAGTCTGGTAAGTTCAGAAAATTATATATTTTACTTTAATGCAACATTACGTGTGTGTGTGTGTGTGTGTGTGTGTGTGTGTGTTTTGATGTTCTCAGAAAGCCGAGGCCCAGCTGGCGTACGAGCTGCAGGCGGCCAAGGAGCAGCAAAAGATCCGCCTGGAGGAGATCGAGATCGAAGTGGTGCAGAGGAAGAAACAGATCACCATCGAGGAGAAGGAGATCAGCCGGACGGAGAAGGAACTCATCGCCACGGTGAAGAGACCCGCCGAAGCCGAAGCCTACAAGATGCAGCAGCTGGCCGAAGGACACAAGTGAGCGAGAGACGATGAAAAGACATTTCAGTCATTTTATGAGCTTTTCATCCAAGATGAGCAACAGGAATCCTGGGAGGTCAAACATGAGGCCCATGGGCCAGAACCGGCCGGCCGAGGGGTCCGATCCGGCCCACTTTCCTTCCTGTGTTCTTTTCCTTCCTTCCTTCATTCTGTCCGTCCTTCCTTCCTTCCATCACTCCTTCCTTCCTCCCTCCCTTTCTTCCCTCCTTCCTTCCATCTGTCCTTCCTCATTTCCTTCCTTCCTCCATTTCTTCCATTTTTCCTTCCTTTCTTTCCTCCCTCCTTCCTTCCTCCCTTCCTCCCTCCTTCCTCGCTTCCTTCCTACCTTCCTTCCATTTGTCCTTCCTGTCTTCTTTTCCTTCCTGTCTTCTTTTTCTTCCTTTCATCCTTCCTTTTTTTCTACCCTCCTTCCTTCCTCCCTTTTCTTCCTTCCTTCATTCTGTCCGTCCTTCCTTCCTTCCTTCCTCCCTTCCTTCCTTCCTCCCTTCCTTCCATCCTACCTTCCTTCCATTTGTCCTTCCTGTCTTCTTTTCCTTCCTTCCTTCCTTTTATCCGTCCTTCCTTTTTTTATTTAAAGACATCACGAGATATCTATTAATATGTATTGATTGTATTGATAAATCACAACCTTTAATGTAATTTGTGGTTAGATTCAGTAAATGTTGCATATCATGAGGCAGACAGCGAGTCATAAAAGTCATTTATCAACAACAAATCAGTCAGTTCCTGCAGTTTTTTATTGTTTATTTAAAGTAATTTTAATCTTCTGTGCTGTGAACGGACCTAAAATCACTTATTCTCACTTTATGTCCTTTTTTTTACAGCCACAGTTTATGATCCAACCAGAGCAGTAAATCGCTCTCATTTACCTCCCTTTTTATTTATCAGAGCTGCGATATCAAGAACATCCATTTTCTTAAACACTTGAATGTCTGTGTGATGGTTTAAATAATGTGTCAGAGTCCGAACACGCAGTAAACATTTGTTAAACAGAAACATGGAGATGATGTATGATTAAAAAAAAAAAAAGCATCACTGAGACGTAATGTTATATATATGAGTTAAATATGACGATTTAACACGTGCGCTTTCCCTCCTTCAGGACTACCAAAGTGCTGCTGGCTCAGGCCGAGGCCGAGAAGATCAAGAAGATCGGCGAGGCGGAAGCTTCCTCCATCGAGGCGGTGGGCAAGGCGGAGGCTGAGAAGATGAGGCTGAAGGCTGAAGCTTACCAGCAGTACGGAGAGGCAGCCAAGACCGCTCTGGTCCTGGAGGCCCTGCCGAAGGTAACATATGCATTAGGGCGTGGCTACGTTGTGATTGACAGGTTGATCGATTCACTGGTTCAGGAGTGCGGACAGATAGACTGCAGGAAATAGCCGTGAACTTGTTTTGTAGTTATAGTCGTAACAGCTAACTTGGTTAGCATCACCAGGTAGCCGGTGTAGACTGTGGTCGATCCAGCCCTCTCAACCTCCCCCGCTCCGTCCTCATGCTCCTCCTGATGCCCATATAAGTCAAATCCGTGTTCTTTTTTTCCCAGCATGCACCTCAAATTTTCAAGATGGTGCTCAGATCCTAAACTATTGGCCTCCGAGCAGCAGTCCACAGACCAATGGGTGACGTTACGGCTGTTACGTCCATTATATATACAGTCTATGGTTTTATGGCTGTATTTCACACATAATGCCACATTTAGCTCTCAACCCCACATTCAAAACTAAACACAAGCTGGTCACAAGTCTGTTTTTCTCTCAGAGGTCACAGCGATAGAAAGTTATTTTATTTGGATCATCGACTGTTTCATCAACACACGTATCACATGATGTTTACACAGTGATTACCTGTTTATAGGAGACTTTTTATATGTCCTGCTGACTGAAAACGCTCACCGTTATGTTTGCAGATTGCTTCTAAGGTGGCGGCGCCGTTAGCCAGGACCAATGAGATCGTCATCCTCAGCGGGGAGGGCAACCGTGTGACGGGCGAGGTGAACCGCCTTTTGGCTGAACTTCCTGTTTCTGTCAACGCTCTCACTGGAGTGGATCTGTCAAAGGTAAACCTGCTTTAATGTACCTTCCTTCCTTCCTTCCTTCCTTCCTTCCTTCCTTCCTTCCTTCCTTCCTTCCTTCCTTCCTTCCTTCCATCCCTCCCTCCCTCCCTCCTTCCTACCTTCCTTCCTTCCCTCCCTCCTTCCTACCTTCCTTCCTTCCCTCCTTCCTTCCCTCCCTCCTTCCTACCTTCCTTCCTTCCCTCCTTCCTACCTTCCTTCATTCCTTCCTTCCTTCCTTCCTTCCTACCTACTTACCTTCCTTCCTTCCTTCCCTCCTTCCTACCTTCCTTCCTTCATTCCTTCATTCCTTCCAACCTTCCTACCTACCTACCTACCTACCTGTCTTCCTTCCTTCCTTCCTACCTTCCTTCCTTTCTACCTACCTACCAACCTATCTTCCTTCCTTCCTTCCTACCTTCCTTCGTTCCTTCCTTCCTTCCTACCTACCTATCTCCTTTCCTACCTACCTTATTACATATCTACCTACCTACATTCCTTCCTTCCTTCCTTCCTTCCGTCCTTCCTTTTTTTTAATTTAAAGGCATCACGAGAAATATGTATTAATATGTATTGATTGTATTGATAAATCACAACCTTTAATGTAATTTCCTTCCTTTCGCCTTTCCTACCTTCGTTCCTTCCTTCCTTCCTTCCTTCCTACCTACCAACCTATCTTCCTTCCTTCCTTCCTTCCTTCCTTCTTTCCTTCTTTCCTTCCTTCCTTCCTTCCTTCCTGCCAACCTATCTCCTTTCCTACATACCTTACTACATATCTACCTACCCCCCTTCCTTCCTTACTTCCTTCCTAACTACATATCTACCTACCTACCTACCTACCTACTTACCTTCCTTCCTTACATCCTTCCATCCTTCCATCCTTTACTACCTACCTACCTACCTACCCACCCCCCTTCCTTCCTTCCTTCCTTCCTTCCTTCCTTCCTTCCTTCCTAACTACATATCTACCTACCTACCTACTTACCTTCCTTCCTTCCATCCTTCCATTCTTTACTACCTACCTACCTACCTACCCCCCTTCCTTCCTTCCTTCCTTCCTTCCTACCTACATTACTACATATCTACCCACCTACCCTCCTTCCTTCCTTCCTACCTACCTTACTACATATCTACCTACCTTCCCTCCTTCCTTCCTTCCTTCCTTCCTACCTACCTTACTAAATATCTACCTACCTACCTACCTACTTACCTTCCTTCCTTCCTTCCTATCTACCTACCTACCCTCCTTCCTTCCTTCCTTCCTTCCTTCCTTCCTTCCTACCTACCTTACTAAATATCTACCTACCTACCTACCTACTTACCTTCCTTCCTTCCTTCCTTCCTTCCTTCCTTCCTTCCTACCTACCTACCCTCCTTCCTTCCTTCCTTCCTTCCTTCCTTCCTTCCTTCCTTCCTACCTACATTACTACATATCTACCCACCTTTTATATATATTATAAATGTCTCCTTCTTGTCCCCAGATGCCGCTGCTGCAGAAGATGACCAGCAGTCAGGCCTGAAACCCGACGACTCCCCGTGACTTTAGTATCCGTTGTATGCACTCTCATAGACTGCCTTTAATACACTTGAAGAATTTAGTTGTTTTATACGTATACACTGTCTACCAAGTGAATATCGGAAACCTCTGGTGCCTTACTTTATACAGGACCAGAATATCTGCATGCACTGCTGCTCAATGAAAGATTTATTTTTATTTAGGTTTAACATAGGAACATTTTGTGTTTTTCCTCTTTAATCATTTATTTTTTTATATATTTAAATTGTGTATATTGACCCATTTGTATAATTTGTCACTCAACTGACCTCCTGACTCTTATTCATACATTTGTATTAAGATGTTAACTTTGATAATTATACATTAGGGTTCTTGCTGTTTAAGACAACGAAGCCTCAGCTCTCAATTTAACAGGCATTTTTGTTCATTTATATACCTCCTTTCTTTTTTTTCTTTATTTATTGACACATCTGCATTCCCGAGATAATCTGAATCTTTTCCTGTTCATTTTTTCTTTTTTGTGTGTGTGTGTGTGTGTGTGTGTTGTAATTTTTTTTAAATATCAGACGTTATTCAGGTTATGTTATGTCAGTGATTAATTTTATACAATGCAACACAGGTGCTCACAATCTTAAAAGAAGCCCCTTTTTTTTTTGGTTTGTTCCTATGTACAAAGTTTTATTCTCCAGATACTGTTGGTTGTTGGTTTCAGGCATGATAGATATGATTATCATTTATGTGCTGACAGGAATACAGGAAGCAAATTCTTGTGCTAATATAGTTAGCTCGTAATGTGGTTATTAATCTATTAATTAATACTGTGCGTTTTAATATAAAATGTCTGTATCTTTGGCTTTCATTAAGACTGAAAACGTAGCTCGGTGTTTAAAAAAAAAAGAAAAAAAGATGGAAAAATGAATTTGTGGGCATATTGTAAAAAAAAATGGCAGGCTTGGATTTGTGTGAAATATGTTCTGAAGATTAAACACAGTGACGCCAAATATAAGAGGAGAGGAGGATGTAAATGCTGAGCCATATTAGACAGGGTGTCACACGTGGATGTATTAGAAGAGCTGAAGGGCGCCACCACTCAGCAAATGGTCACTCATGGTACTGCAGCTTTTTTTTTTTTTTTTTTTTTTTAACTTTCCCCAAGCCAAGAAAAAAAATTTAAAAATCTAGTCTACACTGTAAAAAAATGCCTGTTATAAAACGGAAACATCCTGTAAAATTAAAAATGTAGGTAAACTGTAAAAAAAAACAACAACAACCATGAATTATATTTACCATAATTAACATCTATCACTGTTATTTTACAAGAAACCTCTGTATAATTCCATAAAATCTTTGACTTTTAACATATATTAAATGTTAAAATAAAGTCATATAATTTTAAATAAACAGAATAATAAAAAAATGGTAAAAACTGACATTTAGAAACTGGTAATTGTTACAGATCGTCTTTGCTAAATTACATGAGACGTGTCATTAAACAGCTTATTTTTGTTGTTTTAATTGCAGCGGGCAACACAAAGCTAGAAAAATGGACTTAATGGACTGAATGGACGCTCTTATAATACATCCATGGTGCCAACAAAACAAACTTTACAACCACTTCTGTTCAATGTTTGCACTGATTTGTTTTAATAACTGTGAAATATAGATAATATAAATGTTTTTTTTTAGTTCTTTAACTTATCAGACAATCTGTTTTTTGTCATTTGTATTTGCTGTTTTGTTAAATAGTTTTACATTTCCTTGTTTGTTTTGGGGTCTAATTCACCAAATGTCAGACTTCTCTTTGTTCCTACAGGTGAATTATAATATTATATTATAACTAACATGAGAGTGATGTGGAAGCCTGGTTGAGAATGGGACTTTACAGTGAAGTAGGAGATATTATGGGCTTTATTTTAACGCACAAATGTAACAATAAGCGGCGGCGTGGTAGCTTTTAGGTGCATAGACGGTGATTATTAAATACTCTCTCAGCCAATCACATCGCTGCTCTCATACCTCTGCAGCCAAAGACGGATGAAGCAGTCTTTTTCCCTCTATCAGTTTAGTTAATATAATAACAATAGAAACTGATTTGTTGAAGCTTTTTACATGATTATATCAGACTTTAATTTTTAATGTATCTCACCTGTAAAAGGTCACATACTTAAAAAAGAAAGTTGAAAAAGGTTGTGATGAGCTGTTATAATTTATCAACACTTCAGTCCTTCAGTCCGCCTGAAGGAGAAACTTTTCATACAGTATAAAGCAGATACTGTAATAATCAGGCGGCGGCTTCTGCATTTAAAAAAAAAAAAACATTTAAAAAGTAAATTCTGGTTTAAGTCACTTTTTCTGAATAGTTTATAATGACATGTTTAATCTGATTGGCTGTTTTTTTAATTAGATGCATTTGATTTTGAAGCGTAAATAAATAATTAACTCATTAACAGATGAATGTAGAAATATAACTAACTACATTTAAACCATTTTAACCTCCTGTGACACTGCGTCCTCATATGGGGACATTACATTTTGGGTTTGCTGGACCTTAAACTCCATTCTGCTTAACTTTGACATGTTGACCTCATTCGTACACATGTTTTTGTGCCACCTAGTGGTCACAAAAGCACATTACAGTGTAAAAAACCAGACGGCAGGCAACATGTTGTTTATTTATGCTTAATAATGTTTGTAGTTTGATACAAATTTGACTCATTTAAGTGAAAACAACAAGCTACAACACTGTTAATCAACACTTTTGATGACATTGAGACTTTATTATCATTGTTATTGTAAATGTAAGGAAATAAATAGTTTTATACACGGGTGATTTAACTGTGTTATAAAGTAAAATAAACCCATTGTCCTCCCATATGAGGCATTATTCATTTCAAAATCTACTTCCTGTTCAAAAACAATGCTTAGTTGTTCTACTTATCAGGTCCCAAATATTTAGGAAACATTAAAAATGCACATCAAACAAAAGCTCGGGTCTCAGGAGGTTAAAACAAAAAAGTAAAATTACAAACTTTGGAAAAATACTTGTAATTCGTTGCTTCCACCTCTGCTTACTGTTATTTATTTATTTCTAGGTTTATTCTTTTTGGAGAAATTGTGAATAATGACCAAAATAAATCACTACTACACTGTTTGCATCAGTCATACAATGAAATAGAATAAATAGTGTTCATGTGAACCATCCCAAACTAAACTGTCTCTGGCTCCCTGCTCAGACTGATTTACCGACTTTGCAGCTTTAACCACATTAAATGACTATTTCCTGTGATGATTTTGGCTGGAGAGTATTTAAATGAACTTCAAATACATGTATATTTTTTAACACAAATCTATTATTGCAGCAAATATTTACTTTGATCTTGTTGATAGAAAATCACCAAAGCAGCAGCAGATTGACGTCAAACCACGTATAACAGACGTAGATATTCTGATGAGTCTGTTGTCATGGTGACGTCTGGGGTCAGATTTTAACCAAACTACCATTACTGTCTTTACATAAAGTGAGTTTTACGTCCGTTATGAGCAGCGTGTTCACACAGACTTTACACAGGACTGTTATTTCTCTCATCATCCGCTGATTTGTTTAATTTTAATCATTATTTGCTGATGCAGTGGACTCGATAATACTGTGATCATATTGATTCATTGCTTTTTTTTGCAGGCGAATATTTGTGTCCAGTGTATAAAATTATCTTTAATATGTTGTTTTTTTTTTTTTATTTGTAATAATCTGTGTGTTATACTGCATGCCATCTTGTCTGTCTGTACTCACATGAATTAGATCACTCTTATAAAGCTAAACGTCATTCTAATAAATCAAAACACAATCATTTGTTTATTTATTTGACCGACTTTGCAAACCTTTACTCGTTTCAGTGATTCAGCCTCTTAATGTTGATTTAAAAGGTATAAATGCTTTAAGGTGTGTAGAGTGATGTTAGTAACTATAGCGATGATAAAAGTACTTAAGATGTAAAATAGTATGTAGCAACGCCACAACTCTTGTTTTATTGCCATGATTAGAATTTTCTATTAAAGGAGTTTTAAGCAGGTATCAGACATTAGTCAAATAATTTACTGTGTGTGTGTGTGTGTGTGTGTGTGTGTGTGTGTGTGTGTGTGTGTGTGTGTGTGTGTGTGTGTGTGTGTGTGTGTGTGTGTGTGTGTGTGTGTGTGCAGAGATTTAATGGAAATATAAAGCAAATACTTCTTATTATTCATTCCTCCTGTTCATACTGACTATTAAAAGATTCTTTCATAATGTTTACAATGTAAATGACGGAGGACTAAATCCACAGTCGTCCTTCTGTGTAAACATTTATTTATCATTAGATTATTAATAGTGAAGCATCAGTGTTAGAGCAGCATGTTACTGTTGTAGCTGCTGGAGGTGGAGCTAGTTTACACTACTTTATATACAGTTAGCTAGTTTAGTCCAGTGGTTCCCAACCTAGGGGTGGGGCCCCTCCAAAGGGTCAGCAGATAAATGTGAGGGGTGGTGAGATGATTAATGGGAGAGGAAAGAAGAAAAAACTAAGTTCTGATACACAAATGTGTTTTCAGTTTTTGGACTTTTTCTCTAATTTTTGATTTTTGCTGAAATTTTGGATCATTTGAACATTTATTGATGCATACTACATTACTACCTTTTCATGCAGTACTTTTACTTGTAATGGAGTATTTGTACATAGCAGTAAAGTTAAATGTTGAGCAGCTTTTAACTGAGATTTTACTGTAAATGAGGAAACACAGTTTGAATCCACAGTGCGGCTCCTCGTCCTGATAACCGTCCCTGTTCTTTAAACACAACAAGCTCCACTCTGGGATCAGAGTTCCTTGTTCTCTCCCTTCAGGTCTACAGTTTGTAGATGGGTGTAACCAACATGTGACGCAGCACAGAGCCGTCAGGCTGCATTCAGCAGGATCACATGATCAAATAGAAAGTGAAACTCAGACACTCGTTGCCTCTGAGAGCTGAAATGGCGCAGAACGATCAGCTGGACCGAGAAATAATCAGCTGTTCGATCTGTCTGGATCTACTGAAGGATCCGGTGACTATTCCCTGTGGACACAACTACTGTATGAGCTGTATTAAAGGATGCTGGGATGGAGAGGATCAGAGGAAGATCTACAGCTGTCCTCAGTGCAGAGAGGCCTTCACACCGAGGCCTGTCCTGAAGAAAAACACCATGTTAGCAGCTTTAGTGGAGCAGCTGAAGAAGACTGGACTCCAAGCTGCTCCTGCTGATCACTGCTATGCTGGACCTGAAGATGTGGCCTGTGATGTCTGCACTGGGAGGAAGCTGAAAGCCTTCAAGTCCTGTCTGGTGTGTCTGGCCTCTTACTGTGAGAATCACCTCCAGTCTCACTTTGAATCACCTACATTTAAGAAACACAAGCTGGTGGAGCCCTCCAAGAAGCTCCAGGAGAACATCTGCTCTCGTCATGATAAGTTGATGGAGATTTTCTGCCATACTGATCAGCAGATTATCTGTTATCTGTGCACTATGGATGAACATAAAGGCCACGACACAGTCCCAGCTGCAGCAGAAAGGACTGAGAGGCAGAGAGAGCTCGAGGTGAGTCGACTAAACATCCAGCAGAGAATCCAGCACAGAGAGAAAGATGTGAAGCTGCTTCAACAGGAGGTGGAGGCCGTCAGTCTCTCTGCTGATAAAGCAGTGGAGGACAGTGAGAAGATCTTCACTCAGCTGATCCGTCTCCTCCAGAAAAGAAGCTCTGATGTGAAGCAGCAGATCAGATCCCAGCAGGAAACTGAAGTGAGTGGAGTCAAAGAGCTTCAGGAGAAGCTGCAGCAGGAGATCACTGAGCTGAAGAGGAAAGAAGCTGAACTGAAGCAGCTCTCACACACAGAGGATCACAACCAGTTTCTACACAACTACCCCTCAGTGTCACAACTCAGTGAACCTACAGACTCATCCAGCATCAATATCCGTCCTCTGAGATACTTTGAGGATGTGAAAGCAGCTGTGTCAGAGCTCAGAGATAAACTACAGGACATCCTGAGGGACAAATGGACAAACATCTCACTGACAGGGACTGAAGTGGACGTTTTACCATCAGAACCAGAACCCAAGACCAGAGCTGAGTTCTTAAAATATTCACGTGAAATCACTCTGGATCCAAACACAGCACACACACATCTGTTATTATCTGAGGGGAACAGAAAAGTAGAATGGACGGGTCTACAGTCTTATTCTAGTCACACAGACAGATTCACTAGTTATCAGGTCCTGAGTAGAGAGAGTCTGACTGGACGTTGTTACTGGGAGGTGGAGTGGAGAGGGTTAGCGGTTCGTGTATCAGTCGCATACAAGAATATCAGCAGAGCAGGAGATGAATCTCTATTTGGACGTAATGACAAATCTTGGTCTTTATATTGTGTCACTAACAGGTATGTATTTTACTTCAACAACATTAAAACTACCGTCTCAGGTCCTGATTCCTCCAGAGTCGGAGTGTACCTGGATCACAGAGCAGGTATTCTGTCCTTCTACAGCGTCTCTGAAACCATGACTCTCCTCCACAGAGTCCAGACCACATTCACTCAGCCTCTCTATGCTGGACTTTATGTTGCTGGATCCACAGCTGAGTTGTGTAAAGTGAAATAGACAGAAGTCATTTCAGACTTCATGTGTCAGATGTTGTAATTCTTCATGTTTTTGTCTCCATGTTTCTGAGCTGCTCAGAGATCAGCTGACATGCTAATAGTGATATTCAACACTTTGTTTACTTTATGTGTCATTGATATGTTCAGTTTCTTTAAATGTGACTTTTTCCTGTGTGTTTTTATCCATGGAGGCTCTCACTGCTCATCACCATGTTTTTAACTTCTCTTTGTTCTAAATGTTAGTTTCATGTTTGTATTGATGTATTTGTGTCTGTTGTTTCTTAAACAGAGAAAACAGCAGAACTTCCTTCATCACAGATATTTTGTTCTCATCACTTTGTAAATTCATAAAGAAATGTTCAATCAAACTGTAATGATCATGATAATAATCATTAATGATGTTCTTGTACATAGCTGACATTCTGGGTTAAACTAACTGACTGTGTGGATGAAGTCAATCTGAACATGAAATCATTGATCACACTTTACTGATTGGATGTGTGAACAATCTGAAGCTTCAATAATCAATAAACAGGATTTTTATCAACAGTGATCAAAGTGTTTTCTTCTCATTCAAAGCTTGTGTACTTTTACTGTAATACTGCATACTACATCACTCATAATACTGCAGTACTTTACTGTAATACTGCATACTACATCGCTCATAATACTGCAGTACTTTTACTGTAATACTGCATACTACATTGCTCATAATACTGCAGTACTTTTACTGTAATACTGCATACTACATCGCTCATAATACTGCAGTACTTTTACTGTAATACTGCATACTACATCGCTCATAATACTGCAGTACTTTTACTGTAGAAGGATGTTTCATGAAGTATTTTTACACTCAGAAGGATTGAATGAAATCTCTCCAGGAGGATTTTGTTTAATGAAAGTTTAAATTGAGCCTAATTTTCAGAATTTAAACCATTTTCTCTCTTTGGTTAGAGAGAAAAAAACAATTATTGTTGTGTAGTATTATAACCTCTAATTTCATGTTTTCAAGTGAGAGATTTGTGTCATTTAGGGTGAAGTTGGTTCTTGTATGAAAAATATAAATCAGCAGAAAATACTCAACAGGATATATGTTTTAAGCATTTTGATTCCCAGTTAAATGATTTTAATGATTCAGATTCAAACTAAACTACAGTAAAGTACAATTACCTCAGACTGTACTACAGTAAAGTACAAGTACCTGAAACTGTACTACAATCAAGTACAAGTACCTCAAACTGTACTACAGTAAAGTACAAGTACCTCAAACTGTACTACAGTAAAGTACAAGTACCTCAAACTGTACTACAGTAAAGTACAAATACCTCAAACTACTACAGTAAAGTACCAGTACCTCAAACTGTACTTGTGTAAAGTACAAGTACCTCAAACTGTACTTTTGTAAAGTACAAATACCTCAAACTGTACTGCAGTAAAGTACAAGTACCTCAAACTGTACTTGTGTAAAGTACAAGTACCTCAAACTGTACTGCAGTAAAGTACAAGTACCTCAAACTGTACTACAGTAGAGTACAAATACCTCAAACTGTACTGCAGTAAAGTACAAGTACCTCTAACTGTACTACAGTAAAGTACAAGTACCTCAGACTACTACAGTAAAGTACAAGTACCTCAAACTGTACTACAGTAAAGTACAAGTACCTCAAACTGTACTACAGTAAAGTACAAGTACCTCAAACTGTACTACAGTAAAGTACAAGTACCTCAGACTACTACAGTAAAGTACAAGTACCTCAAACTGTACTACAGTAAAGTACAAGTACCTCAAACTGTACTACAGTAAAGTACAAGTACCTCAAACTGTACTACAGTAAAGTACAAGTACCTCAAACTGTACTACAGTAAAGTACAAGTACCTCAGACTACTACAGTAAAGTACAAGTACCTCAAACTAAACTACAGTAAAGTACAAGTACCTCAAACTGTACTACAGTAAAGTACAAGTACCTCAAACTGTACTACAGTAAAGTACAAGTACCTCAAACTGTACTACAGTAAAGTACAAGTACCTCAGACTACTACAGTAAAGTACAAGTACCTCAAACTAAACTACAGTAAAGTACAAGTACCTCAAACTGTACTACAGTAAAGTACAAGTACCTCAAACTGTACTACAGTAAAGTACAAGTACCTCTAACTGTACTGCAGTAAAGTACAAGTACCTCAAACTGTACTAAAGTAAAGTACAAGTACCTCAAACTACTACACAAGAATAGACATCGGTGTGTGTGTTTGTGTGTGTGTGTGTGTGTGTGTGTGTGTGTGTGTGTGTGTGTGTGTGTGTGTGTGTGTGTGTGTGTGTGTGTGTGTGTGTGTATGTGTGTGTGTGTGCTCTTATTGAGTATAAATATTTGAGTAAAGATGTGAGTACATATTTGTTAGGCAGAGTAAACCTGTTGAGTGTCTCTGTGTTTACTGAGCAAAGGAACGTAGATTATCTGCTTGTTTCTTTTTTCAGTGAGTCTCATATTTGTGGTTGAATCAGGTTTAATAGGATTGTGTTTAAAATGTGACTCACCGATAAATGATAGTAATAATGATGATTAATAACTTTATTTATGTAGCACTTTGAAAAAGTCAATAAAATCAATTAAAACATGGAAAGAGCAAAGTTGATAGTTATGATACAAGTCAAGATTATAAAACATCAAATCATAAAATAGTAAAACCAATAATAGACAAAAACATGAAAAAGAGAAAATATAGAATTAAAAAAAGCGTTTTCATTTTAAAAAAGAGTCTAAAGAAGTGATCTAAAATATGATAAAGATCATTATAAGAAGGAATTTCGTTCACTAATCCTGAATATATTCGGGTCAATGATGTTTTTTTTTGTGTCCATGTGGTTTAGTTTAAATTTAAAGGGTTAAAATGTGAAAATAAACATATGAATAACTTGCACACATTCTTTTTTTGTGGACCCAGCATCAAATTTCTGCTTTTAATCCATTTAGAGAGAATATATTAGAGGATTATGGTAAAAATGTCTAAGTGGTGTAACCATAAAAACTTTGTACCAAATAATTCAACTTGCTTAAAAACACTAAATTCTCAATAAAACACCATATCAACTAGTTTGGCATTAACACTTTAACAGGCAAGGCAGATTTATTTATATAGCGCATTTCATACACAATGGCAACTCAATGTGCTTTATACCATGTGCCACTATCTGACCTGAGTCAGTAGATCTCAGAGCTCTACTGGGTTTATATTCTACTAACATGTCATTCATGTATTCTGGACCTAAACCATTCAGTGATTTCTAGACCAGTAGCAGAACTTTAAAATCTATTCTATAGCTGACTGGGAGCCAGTTTAAAGACTTTAGAACTGGAGTAATGTGCTCTGATCTCTTTGTTCTGGTTAAAAGTCGAGCTGCAGCAGAAGGAACTATTACAATGAATCTTTCCGTTATTTGAATATTATAAGACGAGCTTGAAGAAATGTTGACGGACCCTTTTTGTGGACGTTGTAATATTTAAATGCTTAAAAAGTGAAAAAACCCTAGTTAATTTGCTCTAATATTTTACAAGTTTGGTTATGGTGACGTGTTGTTGTATGAGAGCAGAGTTTTGAGAGACAATATTACAAAATCTGAACATTAAAATCAATAAATCATGCTCTCAGATTGATATACCACTCTCTTGATAAAGATAGGAAAAATAAAAAGATGGCATGTGATGGAAATCCAGCCTGGTTCCTTCTGCAACTCTGTGTGCACTTGTGAGTGTGCACTTCTTTTTTGTGGTTGAACAGACGAGTACATGTAGACATATATAAATATATAAATATATACAGTAAAGATTGTCTTGGCGTGTATTTACATAAGATTTGTGCTGACTGTGGCCTTTCATGTAATCTTAGTCATTACACTGATAGAAAGCAAAGCCACTCTGCAAAGTGATTTACATAAAACACAAATGAATAAAGAGACAATTAAATATGATGAAAAGTGCTCCTGCTGCGGTGGTTGCTTTTGATGCAGTGTTTGCTGCTGCTGCAGTGGTTGTTGATGCTGCTGCAGTGGTTGTTGATGCTGCTGCAGTGGTTGTTGATGCTGCTGCAGTGGTTGTTGCTGCTGCTGTTGCAGTAGTTGTTGTTGCTGCTGCAGTGGTTGTTGCTGCTGCGGTGGTTGCTTTTGCTGCGGTGGTTGCTGCTGCAGCAGTGGTTGTTGCTGCTGCTGTAGTGGTTGCTTTTGCTGCAGTGGTTGCTGCTGCAGCAGTGGTTGTTGCTGCTGCAGCAGTGGTTGTTGTTGCTGCGGCAGTAGTTGTTGTTGCTGCTGCAGTGGTTGTTGCTGCTGCTGTAGTGGTTGCTTTTGCTGCAGTGGTTGTTGCTGCTGCAGCAGTGGTTGTTGCTGCTGCTGCAGTGGTTGTTGCTGCTTTTTCAGTGGTTGTTGCTGCTGCAGTGGTTGTTGCTGCTGCTGTAGTGGTTGCTTTTGCTGCAGTGGTTGCTGCTGCAGCAGTGGTTGTTGCTACTGCAGCAGTGGTTGTTGCTGCTGCAGTGGTTGTTGCTGCTGCAGTGGTTGTTGCTGCTGCTGTAGTGGTTGCTTTTGCTGCAGTGGTTGCTGCTGCAGCAGTGGTTGTTGCTATTGCAGCAGTGGTTGTTGCTGCAGCAGTGGTTGTTGCTGCTGCTGCAGTGGTTGTTGCTGCTTTTTCAGTGGTTGTTGCTGCTGCTGCTGTAGTGGTTGCTTTTGCTGCAGTGGTTGCTGCTGCAGCAGTGGTTGTTGCTGCTGCTGCAGTAGTAGTTGTTGTTGCTGCTGCTGCAGTGGTTGTTGCTGCTGCAGCGATTGTTGTTACTGCTGCAGTGGTTGTTGCTGCTGCTTCAGTGGTTGTTGCTGCTGCTGCTGCAGTAGTTGTTGCTGCTGCAGTAGTTGTTGTTGCTGCTGTAGTGGTTGTTGCTGCTGCTGTAGTGGTTGCTTTTGCTGCAGTGGTTGTTGCTGGTGCAGCAGTGGTTGTTGCTGCTGCTGCAGTGGTTGTTGCTGCTTTTTCAGTGGTTGTTGGTGCTGCTGCTGCAGCGGTTGTTGTTGCTTTTGCTGCAGTGGTTGTTGCTGCTGCAGCGGTTGTTGTTGCGGCTGCAGTGGTTGTTGCTGCTGCTTCAGTGGTTGTTGTTGTTGCTGCTGGAGTGGTTGTTTCCCCTGCTGCCGTGGTTGTTGCTGCTGCTGTAGTGGTTGCTTTTGCTGTAGTGGTTGCTGCTGCAGCAGTGGTTGTTGCTGCTGCTGCAGTAGTTGTTGTTGCTGCTGCTGGAGTGGTTGTTTCCCCTGCTGCCGTGGTTGTTGCTGCTGCTGTAGTGGTTGCTTTTGCTGTAGTGGTTTCTGCTGCTGCAGTGGTTGTTTCTGCTGCTGCAGTGGTTGTTGGTGCTGCTGCTGCAGTGGTTCTTGTTGCTGCTGCAGTGGTTGTTGCTGCTGCTTCAGTGGTTGTTGCTGCTGCTGCAGTAGTTGTTGTTGCTGCTGCAGTAGTTGTTGTTGCTGCTTTTTCAGTGGTTGTTGCTGCTGCTGTAGTGGTTGATTTTGCTGCAGTGGTTGCTGCTGCAGCAGTGGTTGTTTCTGCTGCAGCAGTGGTTGTTGCTGCTGCAGTGGTTGTTGCTGCTGTGGTAGTGGTTGCTTTTGCTGCAGTGGTTGCTGCTGCAGCAGTGGTTGTTGCTGCTGCAGCAGTGGTTGTTGCTGCTGCTGCAGTGGTTGTTGCTGCTTTTTCAGTGGTTGTTACTGCTGCAGTGGTTGTTGCTGCTGCTGTAGTGGTTGCTATTGCTGCAGTGGTTGCTGCTGCAGCAGTGGTTGTTGCTGCTGCTGCAGTAGTTGTTGTTGCTGCTGCTGGAGTGGTTGTTTCCCCTGCTGCAGTGGTTGTTGCTGCTGCTGTAGTGGTTGCTTTTGCTGTAGTGGTTTCTGCTGCTGCAGTGGTTGTTGTTGCTGCTGCAGTGGTTGTTGCTGCTGCAGCGGTTGTTGTTGCGGCTGCAGTGGTTGTTGTTGCTGCTGCTTCAGTGGTTGTTGCTGCTGCTGCAGTAGTTGTTGTTGCTGCTGCAGTGGTTGTTGTTGCTGCTGCAGTGATTGTTGCTGCTGCTGCCGTGGTTGTTGCTGCTGCTGCAGTGGTTGTTGCTGCTGTGGTGGTTGCTTTTGATGCCGTGGTTGCTTTTGCTGCAGTGGTTGTTGCTGCTGTAGTGGTTGCTTTTGATGCCGTGGTTGCTTTCGCTGCAGTGGTTGCTGCTGCAGCAGTGGTTGTTGCTGCTGTTGCAGTGGTTGTTGCTGCTGCTGTAGTGGTTGCTTTTGATGCAGTGGTTGCTTTTGCTGCAGTGGTTTCTTCTGCAGCAGTGGTTGTTGCTGCTGCTGCCGTGGTTGTTGCTGCTGCTGCAGTGGTTGTTGCTGTTGCTGTAGTGGTTGCTTTTGATGCCGTGGTTGCTTTTGCTGCAGTGGTTGCTGCTGCTGAAGTGGTTGTTGCTGCTGCTGCCGTGGTTGTTGCTGCTGCTGCAGTTGTTGTTTCTGCTGCTGTAGTGGTTGTTTTTGATGCAGTGTCGGCTTTTGCTGCAGTGGTTGCAGCTGCAGCAGTGGTTGTTGCTGCTGCAGCAGTGGTTGTTGCTGCTGCTTCAGTGGTTGTTGCTGATGCTGTCGTGGTTGTTGCTGCTGCTGTAGTGGTTTTTGCTGCTGCTGTAGTGGTTGCTTTTGATGCAGTGGTTGCTTTTGCTGCAGTGGTTGCAGCTGCAGCAGTGGTTGTTGCTGCAGTGGTTGTTGCTGCTGTAGTGGTTGCTTTTGATGCCGTGGTTGCTTTTGTTGCAGTGTTTGCAGCTGCAGCAGTGGTTGTTGCTGCTGTTGCAGTGGTTGTTGCTGCTGCTTCAGTGGTTGTTGCTGCTGCTTCAGTGGTTGTTGCTGATGCTGTCGTGGTTGTTGTTGATGCTTCAGTGGTTTTTGCTGCTACTGCTGTGGTTGTTGCTGCTGCTGCAGTGGTTGTTGCTGCTGCTTCAGTTTTTGATTCTGCTTCCGCAGTGGTTGTTGCTGCTGTTTCAGTGGTTGTTTGTGCTGCAGTGGTTGTTGCTTCTGCTGCTACAGTGGTTGTTGCTGCTGCTGTAGTTGTAGTTGCTGCTGTTGTAGTAGTTGTTTGTGCTGCAGTGGTTGTTGCTTCTGCTGCTACAGTGGTTGTTGCTGCTGCTGCTGCCGTGGTTGTTTCTGCTTCTGCAGTGGTTGTTGCTGCTGCTTCAGTGGTTGTTGCTGCTGCTTCAGTGGTTTTTGCTGCTGCTGTCGTGGTTGTTGCTGCTGCTGCTGCAGTGGTTGTTGCTGCTGCTGTGGTGGTTGCTTTTGATGCAGTGGTTGCTTTTGCTGTAGTTGTTGCAGCTGCAGCAGTGGTTGTTGCTGCTTTTTCAGTGATTGTTGCTGCTGCTGCAGTGGTTGTTGCTGCTGCTTCAGTGGTTGTTGTAGCTGCTGCAGTGGTTGTTGCTGCTGCTGCTGCCGTGGTTGTTGCTGCTGCTTCAGTGGTTGTTGCTGCTACTGCTGTGGTTGTTGCTGCTGCTGCTGTAATGGTTGTTTCTGCTGCTTCAGTTTTTGTTGCTCCTGCTGTAGTGGTTTTTGCTGCTGCTGCAGTGGTTGTTGCTGCTGCAGTGGTTGCTGTCGCTGCAGTGGTTGTTTCTGCTGCCTCAGTTGTTGCTGCTGCTGTCGTGGTTGTTTCTGCTGCTGCAGTGGTTATTGCTGCTTTTTCAGTGGTTGCTGTTGATGTAGTCGTCGTTGCTGCTGCTACAGTGGTGGTTTCTGCTGCTGCAGTTGTAGTTGCTGCCGCTGTAGTGGTTGCTTCTGCTGCTTCAGTTGTTGTTGCTCCTGCTACAGTGGTTGTTGCTGCTGCTGCAGTGGTTGTTGCTGCTGCTGCAGTGGTTGTCTCTTCTGCTGCAGTGGTTGTTGCTGCTTTTTCAGTGGTTGCTGTTGGTATAGTCGTTGTTGCTGCTGCTGTAATGGTTGTTTCTGCTGCTTCAGTGGTTGTTGTTGCTTCTGCAGTGGTTGTTTCTGCTGCTAAAGTGGTTTTTGTTGCTGCTGCAGTGGTTGTTGCTGCTGCTTCAGTGGTAGTTGCTGCTGCTGTAGTTGTTTTTGCTGCTGCTGCAGTGGTTGTAGCTGCTGCATTGGTTGTTTTTTCTGCTGCTGTCGTGGTTGTTTCTGCTGCTGCAGTGGTTGTCTCTTCTGTTGCAGTGGTTGTTGCTGCTTTTTCAGTGGTTGCTGTTGATATAGTCGTTGTTGCTGCTGCTACAGTGGTGGTTTCTGCTGCTGCAGTTGTAGTTGCTGCCGCTGTAGTGGTTGCTTCTGCTGCTTCAGTTGTTGTTGCTCCTGCTGCAGTGGTTGTTGCTGCTGCTGCAGTGGTTGTTGCTGCTGCTGTAGTGGTTTTTGCTGCTGCTGCAGTGGTTGTTGCTGCTGCAGTGGTTGCTGCCGCTGCAGTGGTTGTTTCTGCTGCCTCAGTTGTTGCTGCTGCTGTCGTGGTTGTTTCTGCTGCTGCAGTGGTTATTGCTGCTTTTTCAGTGGTTGCTGTTGATGTAGTCGTCGTTGCTGCTGCTACAGTGGTGGTTTCTGCTGCTGCAGTTGTAGTTGCTGCCGCTGTAGTGGTTGCTTCTGCTGCTTCAGTTGTTGTTGCTCCTGCTACAGTGGTTGTTGCTGCTGCTGCAGTGGTTGTTTCTGCTTTTTCAGTGGTTGCTGTTGATATAGTCGTTGTTGCTGCTGCTGTAATGGTTGTTTCTGCTGCTTCAGTGGTTGTTGTTGCTTCTGCAGTGGTTGTTGCTGCTGCTTCAGTGGTAGTTGCTGCTGCTGTAGTTGTTTTTGCTGCTGCTGCAGTGGTTGTTGCTGCTGCTGTAGTGGTTTTTGCTGCTGCTGCAGTGGTTGCTGCCGCTGCAGTGGTTGTTTCTGCTGCCTCAGTTGTTGCTGTTGATATAGTCGTTGTTGCTGCTGCTACAGTGGTTGTTGCTGCTGCTTCAGTGGTTGTTGCTTCTGCAGTGGTTGTTGCTGCTGCTACAGATGTTGTTGCTACTGGTGCTTCAGTTGTTTCTGCTATTGCAGTGGTTGTCTCTTCTGTTGCTGTGGCAGTGGTAGTTGCTGCTGCTGTAGTGGTTGTTTCTGCTCCTTCACTTGTTGTTGCTGCTGCTGTAGTGGTTTTTGCTGCTTTTTCAGTGGTTGTTTCTGCTGTCGTAGTTGTTGCTTCTGCTGCTGTAGTTGTTGTTGCTTTTTCAGTGGTTGTTGCTGTTGTTTCAGTTGTTGCTTCTGCTGCAGTGGTTGCTGCTGTGGCCGTAGTTGTTGATGCTGATGTTCCCACAAACATCCAGGACAGCATCATAAAAAGGACAGTGAGGACCAGTCTGTTGTCCATGGCTGTAGCAGAAAGGGGAAGATTTCATTCCATGAAATACAATAACATGATTACTCAGTTAGTAGTCAGGGGAGTAAATGTGTATAGTTATCTTACTAAACATAATACCCAAAGGAGTAATACAGGACAACTTAGATTTTACTAAAGAAAAGCTTTATTTAATGATCACACCTTTTCTATTACATGGTGGTATACCACTGGAAAGTCAATAACTTTTGTGAAATTATGAATCATTGATATATCATCAATGTGAATAATTACTGTATTATAATTAAATGCCAATGGATACTTTAATCAATAATATAAAAAAAAGCATTTATTTCCCCTCACACCAAGCACAAGTCTTATATGTCATTTAGCTTAATGTGATTTTAAAACATTTCAACGGTTAATAAAAGCAAATGATAATTTGGATGAAATTATATTCATCATCATACATTTTACTCAAACATACTTAAATGTAGTGAAACAGTATACATAAATATGTTTTGCTAGAAAGTGAAGTTCAATTTCTCAACTTGAATAATTGCATGAAATAAGAAATTAACTTGAATTTTCAATTCAAATAAACATGATTCAAATTCAATGTCTAGTGACACATATTTCTGCCCGTATGAAACACTCTTAATTATTAATTACTAACAATATACTTGATTATGTAATATTTTTACTTTAACTTTAATTAATTAACTAATTTACAAAACAACAAATAATAAACTGCAATTTAAAGAAGAAAGGTATATTACATTGATTACATGTATACCATATGGCATTCTTCCAGAAGTCATCAAATAATAGAGAATAATGTAATATATTGCTTCAGCGTACCTGTAGGTCTTGTTATCATCAGTTTGATGGGTAAAATTCGATAATGAGCAAAAATATCTGCAGATACGTTAATGTAGATCTTGTGTAGTTTTATTCTCAGCTGTGCCTGACAGGTGAGCTATTTCCTCTGATGTCTTTTACAAGCTTCCAGGCAAAAATGTGACACCTGTCCACTCTGTGCTGCTATTTAAACGAAGTAGGAGAAAACAGGCTGGACTTCTGTGACATCATAGATGACGTTGCCACAGGGTGATTGGGGAATACAACTACAAGTACATTTGTAAACCATCATATTAAATGAACCACACATTTACTGTACATTTCAACAGGTGAATAACAGCCCAGGATGTCTTAAGAAAAGTTAGTATAAGTCCAACATTATAAGATAAGATAAAATAATACACAGTGAATTGCTAGTGCCCATCACAGTGGTATTTTGACATACTACTACATACATTCAGCGTCACACACAATCAATCATGACCCATCATAAAACTACACAACAAAACAAAAACAAAGGTAGGTAAAAATTAAGACAAGTCAAGTAGGTAAAAAAATTAAATAAAAGTGTTGTGAGTGAAATATTGTTCAGTTCAGTTCAGTTCAGAGCTTTATTGTCCCTCCAGGGGAAACTTGTTTTTCAGTGACAGCACAAAAAACATCCAACACAACAACCACAATAGATAAATAAACATTGACATAACAAACATCATCTCAGCATACAGCACAACCAAACTTGATAAGAACAATCACAATTGGAATAAGAATAGAAATGTCAGAAAAGTCTCGCCAGTGCGATTAGGGGTTTTAGAGGTTAACTGCATTGACTGCACCTGGGACAAAGGAACATTTGTACCTATTTGTTGGTGCTCGAGGTAGCCAAAATCTCCGTCCAGACGGCAGATGAATGAATTCCTCCAAAAGTGATCAGAGCTGGACAAGATGCACCATGCTTTCTGTAAAACAAGTCTGTCAAAGATCTGCTGCTGCAGGCCAATTATCTTACTGTACATACTGAACAGACGATTAGTTTGAGACGATAGTTTTTTACTGACAAGTTTCCATAAAACGAGATTAAGCAAAACGTTAAAATGGACTCAATAAAGGATTTATAAAATAAAACCATCAAAATCTTGTCAACGTTAAAATAATTTAGTCTGCGCAGAAAGTATAATCTCTGCAGGCCCTTTCTGCAGATTGTTGATGTGTTGAGGTCATGTGTGTTATAGGAACCAACCATCTCCACAGCTATACTCTTGGTTAAGGTTGGGCAAGCTGGTTTTGATATTTTCCTAAAATCAATGACCATGTCCTTAGTTTTCTGAACATTTAAATGGTAAATGGACTGTACTTATATAGCACCTTTCTAGTCTTTACAACCACTCAAAGCGCTTTACACTACAACTCACTCACCCATTCATACACTGATGGCAGGAGCTACCACGCAGGGTGCCAACCTGCACATCAGGAGAAGCTAACCATTCGTACACATTCATACACCGTTGGCGTAGCAACGGGAGCAATTTGGGATAAGTGTCTTGCCCAAGGACACATTGACATGTAGACTGGAGGAGCCGGGAATCGAGCCGCCAATCTTCCAATTGGAGGAACGACCGCTCTACTTCCTGAGCCACAGCCGCCCATTTAACTTGAGGACATGGCTGTCACACCACTCCACAAAGTCCATCGCAACCGGCCCATGGTCAACCTCTCCATCCATCCTGGAGCAGACTGACTAAGACTGTGTCGTCCGCAAATTTCAAGAAGTGCCTGTTATTGTGGTGACTTCTGCAGTCATTTGTATATAAAATAAATAATAATGGGGACAGGACACACCCCTGTGGTGAGCCTGTAGACGACGTCTTCTTTTGGGATAAGACACTATTTACCCTGACTGACTGAGGCCTGCATGTTAAAAAGTCTGCGAGTCATTTCACCATACCAACATCAAGATTAAAAAAGGACACTAGTTTATGGCATAAGATGGGTGGCTGAACTGTGTTAAAAGCTGAGAAAAAGTCCTTTTATAATGTTCTTTGCTCTGGAGAAGTAGCGGGTGTCTCTGTTTTTTGACATTCAATGTACAGTACAAGTACATCCTGAGTACTTGTCACAACACCTGCCTTTTTTTCAATCATTGATGGTGCGCCATCTGTAGCCAGGCTGACAGCAATAAGTGAGTTAAAAATGTCATTCACTGCTGTGGTTTCTGTCATCTGCACCAACTAAAGGAACTCCTCAGTGACGCTTCTCATCGACACCACAAATGAGAATCGATATGTTTGACATCCCTGATTTATAGTGTCTTTCTGGATGGTTTTATTATCTGATGCAGCAATCACACAGTCATTTCATTTAAAACTTCTTAGTTGTTATAATGACCTGAAAAGCTTTACTGTATGTGAGTAAACAGATCAGGCAGGTCCGGTCTCTTTCTTTTTCTACATCAATTCTAAAACCAATTCCCTTTTAAAGTCAAAGTGAGGTTGAGAGCTGAAGTTAGAGAATTGTTCAGTTTGTAAAGTGGTTCTCAAATTTATTAGATGGTCTACTTTATATACAGTTAGCTAGTTTAGTCCAGTGGTTCCCAACCTAGGGGTGGGGCCCCTCCAAAGGGTCAGCAGATAAATGTGAGGGGTGGTGAGATGATTAATGGGAGAGGAAAGAAGAAAAAACTAAGTTCTGATACACAGATGTGTTTTCAGTTTTTGGACTTTTTCCTTTAATACATTTTTAAATCCAAGTTAAAAACACTTCTCTTCTCCTGTGCTTATGATTGAGCTCTTTAAAAAAAAAAAAAAGCACTTTTAATCTTTCATTTGCACTGTATGACCCTTTAATGATTTTAAAGCAAATCATTTTATTTTAATTTTTCTCTATTTCTATTTTTCTGTACTTTGTTTAATGTTTCCATGTTTTTACTATTATTGGGTTTAATTTTTATTTTTCCAAATTGCATGTTTTTATGTTTTTTGTTTTCCATTCTTACTGTTAAATGTTTGTGTTTATGTAAAGCACATTGAGTTGCCATTGTGTATGAGTATATAAATAAAGCTGCCTTGCCTTAAACTCACTAAAACTAAACTGAAATAAAAAAAGCAAACTGAAAAACTAAATAAAAATAAAAACTAATGTAAATTTCACAACTATAATAACAAAAACCCTGTATGAGATTAGGAAACAATGTGAAGTGGTTTTTAAGGTTCACTTCCTATGACTCAGTGATTGTGAAGTTTCCGTGCTGCACCTGAAGGCATCACAGAGCCTCCAGATGAGAGAAGTGAAGGCGGGTCAGTAGAGTGAGCACAGCTGCTGAGTCTGCACTGGGATTAATTCACTAGTCTGTTCGTGTCTTTAAGAAGAGGAAGAAAGGTGAAAGTTTATGTTTTGAAAGAGGTGAAGCCCCCCCCTTCCTCCTCCTCCTCCTCCTCTTCCTCCAGTTGGAAACCCTTCATACATCCCCGACCTGACAGCAGTGAAGAGCGGGGAGAAAACCAGCCTGAAGTCGGTCAGTGAGAGCAGGGACATCCAGAAGAGCTGCAGACATTAAACACAACACTCCTGCAGGTAAACTCACATTAAATCTAACTTTTCACCAGATGTTATTAAGGTTGCTTTTATTGCCCCAGTTCACAGGAGTTTGGATACTTCTTCTTACTTTAATTGCATCTCAGGTTCCAGTTTAAAGAGTCTTAATGAAACAGTTTTAGCTGGTAGTGTTTGTGTAAGAGGAAAGCTCAGAAACATGCATGTGTGTGTTTGTCACGTTGATCAGTTTCGCTTTTAATCGGCTTCACAAGATGAGAAGTAAAAAAAAAAAAAAAAAAAAAAGTTGTCAAGCTACTGCAGATACACACACACACACACACTTCCTGCAACAACCTTCAATCAATCAGGCAGCTTTAATAATCAATAATCCTGCTGGTCAAATACAACTTTACCATAATAAAGCATCTGTCTACAAAGCTAATGAACAGCTGTTGATGTCATAAGAAAATAAAAAGGTTGCAATTTCAACCGTCTCACCCTTCACAAGTGCATCAATGTTAGGAGTCATTCAGTTGTTTGTGAATGTGGAACAAAGCTTGTTCACATTAGATAAGGCGTGCACAGAGTTGTTGCAGTCAGATGTCTCAATCTATGGTTACACTGGGAACAGATACTGATTACATTTGTCCTTCACATCTAAATAATGTTGCAAGTCAGTTATCTCTAGTCGGACGTTCTTTACTGTGAATGACGAGCAAAAAATAAGCAAGAATAGCAGAAGTAGCAAAAGTTGGCATTACTTCTTTGTTATTGTTATACTTTGCAATGTTATCCAGTGGGCCGGATCGGAGCCCTTGTTGGGCCGATTCTGGACCACAGGCCGTATGTTTGACACCCTTGTTTTAGAGGTTTGGATTTTGAAGTCTGTCCATTTCCCCAGGACTGTTTACTGTATTATAAAAAACTTCTCACTGTCTATTAGAGTGGATACTACAAATATAACACACTTCCAAAAAAAACCCCAAAAAACACATTATTTTTTTTCCTAGGATGGCCAAATCATGCGTCATGCTACTCTGCCTCTGATTGGCTCACCCTGATATTCTTACTCTAACCAGTCTCACTTCTCGTGCCTTAACTTAACCAACCCAATCAATGAAGGTAAGAGTATCAGCCAATAAGAGGCAGGCAGAGTAGGGCAAGTCCTGAGTTTGACATCCTGGGAAAAAAACAAAAAGTTGGCAGAGTGGTGATTTACGGTGGCTCAGCAGTCCAGTCTGCAGGCGTATGTGGTAATAACGGGTTTTTATTTTAATAACTGAAAATCAGGGTGTGTTAGTAACTAACAGAGCCAAGTCCACTTAACCTGGGTTTTATGAATGGAGACACACCTTTAGATTGTGTGTGGAAAACTACTTTACCTCCCAGTTTAATGACAGGAAGAGATTACTAATTATCAGCAACTACCCGGGTCAGCCTGAGCAGTAAAAGTACTGCAGTATTATAGTGATGTAGTATGCAGTATTACAGTAAAAGTACTGCAGTATTATAGTGATGTAGTATGCAGTATTACAGTAAAAGTACTGCAGTATTATGAGCGATGTAGTATGCAGTATTACAGTAAAAGTACTGCAGTATTATGAGTGGTGTAGTATGCAGTATTACAGTAAAAGTACTGCAGTATTATGAGTGATGTAGTATGCAGTATTACAGTAAAAGTACTGCAGTATTATGAGTGGTGTAGTATGCAGTATTACAGTAAAAGTACTGCAGTATTATGAGTGATGTAGTATGCAGTATTACAGTAAAAGTACTGCAGTATTATGAGTGGTGTAGTATGCAGTATTACAGTAAAAGTACTGCAGTATTATGAGTGATGTAGTATGCAGTATTACAGTAAAAGTACTGCAGTATTATAGTGATGTAGTATGCAGTATTACAGTAAAAGTACTGCAGTATTATGAGTGATGTAGTATGCAGTATTACAGTAAAAGTACTGCAGTATTATAGTGATGTAGTATGCAGTATTACAGTAAAAGTACTGCAGTATTATGAGTGATGTAGTATGCAGTATTACAGTAAAAGTACTGCAGTATTATAGTGATGTAGTATGCAGTATTACAGTAAAAGTACTGCAGTATTATGAGTGATGTAGTATGCAGTATTACAGTAAAAGTACTGCAGTATTATGAGTGATGTAGTATGCAGTATTACAGTAAAAGTACTGCAGTATTATGAGTGATGTAGTATGCAGTATTACAGTAAAAGTACTGCAGTATTATGAGTGATGTAGTATGCAGTATTACAGTAAAAGTACTGCAGTATTATGAGTGATGTAGTATGCAGTATTACAGTTAAAGTACTGCAGTATTATGAGTGATGTAGTATGCAGTATTACAGTAAAAGTACTGCAGTATTATGAGTGATGTAGTATGAAGTATAACAGTAAAAGTACTGCAGTATTATGAGTGATGTAGTATGCAGTATTACAGTAAAAGTACTGCAGTATTATGAGTGATGTAGTATGCAGTATTACAGTAAAAGTACTGCAGTATTATAGTGATGTAGTATGCAGTATTACAGTAAAAGTACTGCAGTATTATGAGTGATGTAGTATGCAGTATTACAGTTAAAGTACTGCAGTATTATAGTGATGTAGTATGCAGTATTACAGTAAAAGTACTGCAGTATTATGAGCAATGTAGTATGCAGTATTACAGTTAAAGTACTGCAGTATTATGAGCGATGTAGTATGCAGTATTACAGTAAAAGTACTACAGTATTATGAGTGATGTAGTATGCAGTATTACAGTAAAAGTACTGCAGTATTATAGTGATGTAGTATGCAGTATTACAGTTAAAGTACTGCAGTATTATGAGTGATGTAGTATGCAGTATTACAGTATTATGAGTGATGTAGTATGCAGTATTACAGTAAAAGTACTGCAGTATTATGAGTGATGTAGTATGCAGTATTACAGTTAAAGTACTGCAGTATTATGAGTGGTGTAGTATGCAGTATTACAGTAAAAGTACTGCAGTATTATGAGTGATGTAGTATGCAGTATTACAGTAAAAGTACTGCAGTATTATGAGTGATGTAGTATGCAGTATTACAGTAAAAGTACTGCAGTATTATGAGTGATGTAGTATGCAGTATTACAGTAAAAGTACTGCAGTATTATGAGTGAGATTATAGTACTGTGGTCTATCCTCCATGGCTTTTATTTTGAAGGCATGTTTTTGTAACTTCCTGTATGTGGAGTATTGATTAACTGTGAGTAACTTGACTCAGTGTCTTCTTCCCAAATGTATTAAAGCTCATTTGAGCAGAGCGGGACCAGAAGACTGTGAGGCAGAGTTGCGTTTAGGTGCATCAGATATATTAAACATCATGTGATACTTGAACATGTGCACTGGGGCTGTTGCTGGCTGCCATGTCTGTTGGTGCCTACATGAAACCACACCCATGTTTGGCTGGTGTCCCCTCTGTTCTTGCCCAACATTCAAAAACTTGTGTGAATGTAGATAACTCTCTCTCTCTCTCTCTCTCTCTCTCTCTCTCTCTCTCTCTCTCTCTCTCTCTCTCTCTCTCTCTCTCTCTCTCTCTCTCTCTCTCTCTCTGCAGTTTCAGTGTGTTTACCCACAAAAAATGAATCAGAATAAGCAACATGTGCAGTTTAAAGACTGAAGGAAGGAATCAGAGTTTATTGTTCAGGTTCAGTTTCTGGAAGTAAACGCAGCAGAAAGAGGAGTAAACTCTGCAGCTGTCGACAGTAAACCAGCAGGTTTTTAAAGGCTGAGACTGTGAGCAAAGCTTGGTGACAGTAGTTAACTTACTTAGTTTCGTGGGTGTTAATGGGATCATGGTTATGTTATTTAATCCCACAGACTTCAGAGCTGCTGCACAAACCTTAGATATCGGATTAAGTCGGGATTTTCCGGTTATCCTGACTGAAATCAGCCGAGACACATAAATTACCATGGAGATTAATTATAGCCAGGCTTTATTAATCCTGGTGTCTTATTGGTTCAGTCAGCTGTGAATCCGATCAGAAATAATCAGTCATCATTAGTTGAGCTTATGAAGACTTTGGTTCATACTGCTGTCAGAGGTCTGATGAATATTACTGCAGGTTTTTAGATGATTAGAAAACAGCTGATAAAGCAAAAGGTGGATTCAGTGTGTCTTTGTTTGGATGTTTATATATTCATGTGTTAGAGGAAGGATGGGCCAGACCATTAAAACCTATAAATAATATATAATATATCATAATAAACCATCTATTCACACAACAGACTGAACAGCCTGAGATGTCTTAAAGAAAAATAAGTGAAGTTTCAACAATATTATTGCAGTAAAAGCTTCATAAAGATAAATCGTCCCAATCTTTGCAGTCAGGTCAGTCAGTTTGAGGTTACCGTGGTAACAGATACTGATCAAATATGTTCAAGTCCATCGAGGCAAATCTGTCTTTCAAATCTGAATCATGTCTCAGGTCCGTTATCTCAAGTTGGACGTCGACGAGAAGATCAGAGGCCTCGACTGTGAATGACCAAATGATGAAAAAGCTTCATTTTCTAAAGTTTTCATACTTTACAAAGTTACTCAGAGGGTTCGGGACCCTCGGCAGGCCGGTGCTGTATAAGCAAGGCAGCTTTATTTATTATATAGTGCATTTCATACACAGAGTCAACTCAATGTGCTTCAAATGAAAACACAATATCAGAAGGTTTAACAGTAAGAATTAGAAACATTAAAACATTATTAGAACCTAAATTATATTCAAAATAGAGAGAAAACATAAAAGGTAGATTAAAATAGAGCCTAAAATATGAGAGTGCAGCATAAAAATAATGATTTGTATTAAAATGATTAAAAGAACATACAGATTAAACATTAACATTTAAAGTGCTTTAAGGTTTAAGGTATTTATTAGTTTGGAAAATGAAGAAAAAAACAGCAAAACTATCATAATGATCTCAAATCAGACATGTTATTATTGAGCTGCATGATCTGTGTTTAATACCTAATGTAATAATGTAACCCCCCCCCCCCCCCCCCCCCCCTCTTTCCTTCCCGCCCTGCAGCAGACTGATGTGAACAGGTGACGTCAGTGTTCATTTACAACCACTGACACTGACTCACTCTCCTGAACTTTGCTCCTGTTTTTAATCCTCCGCCTTTCACAAACTGGTTTTCAGACTCATACGTAGTGTTGATGTGATTATTCCTCAGCTGCATTTTTCTGTATTTTAATTTAATTTTCTGAGCAAAATGTTGATTGGCCACAAAATCAGCTTTAGCTTGGAAAATGTCTAAAAGAGAGAATAACTACTGCTGCAACGTTTAGTCTGTTAATCAATTCAGTTGATTGACCGGTTATTAATCCTCCTGTTGTCTTCCTGGGTCATATTGAGCCCGTCTCTTTTGACTGTTCCTTCCTTCCTTCCTTCCTTCCTTCCTTCCTTCCTTCCTTCCTTCCTTCCTTCCTTCCTCCCTCTTTCTTTCTTTAAATTTTCTTTCGTTCTTCCCCTCCTTCCCTCTTTCTTTTCTCCATCCTCCTTCCATACTTGACTGTTCCTTCCTTCCTTCCTTCCTTCCTTCCTTCCTTCCTTCCTTCCTTCCTTCCTTCCTTCCTTCCTTCTTTCCTTCCTTCCTTCCTTCCTTGCTCCTTTCCTTCCTTCCTTCCTTCTCTCCTTACTTCCTTCCTCTTTTCCTCCCTCCCTCCCTCCTTACTCCTTTCCTTCCTTCTTTCCTTCCTTACTCCCTCCTTCCCTCCTTCCTTACTATCTTCCTTCCTCCCTCCCTCCCTCCTTACTCCCTTCCTTCCTTCCTCCTTTCCTCCCTCCTTACTCCTTTCCTTCCTTCTTTCCTTCCTTACTCCCTCCCTCCCTCCTTACTCCTTTCCTTCCTTCCTTCCTCCCTCCCTCCTTACTCCTTTCCTTCCTTCCTTCCTTCCTTCCTTCCTTCCTTCCTTCCTTCCTTCCTTCCTTCCTTCCTTCCTTCCTTCCTCCTGTCCTTCCTTGACCTGAGGACAATAGGAGGGTTAACCTGCATCTATTTTTTAATAAAACAAAGAACAAATTACAAAGAAAGAAAAGAAACGACACCAATGCATGCAAGAAAAAATAAGAACAAATAAATAAAAATAAATAAATAAAAATAAAAGAGAATTAGAGAAAAAGTTTATTAGAAGTAGTAAAAAACAAACAAGGTTAAAAAAGAGATTAAAAAAAAGAAACATGGATAAAATTGATAATAATAATAATAATAGATAATAATATAATAACATAAAATACAGCAGAACAACATTTTAAAACATTAAAACAAATACATAAACAATATAAATAATAAAGTCTTGTGTGTGTTGAGCAGAAGTGAAGACGCCTCCGTCTCGCGTTAGCTGCTCTGCTCAGTGTCCTCTCTGTGTTTAATGCCTTCTTAAATGACACTGATATAATTACACACTGGCCTCACCCATCCCATCATCCGTCTCCATGGTAACCGCCCCAGTCTGGACAGTGAGAGAGAGAGAGGGGAAGGTCAGTTCAAGTCAAGTTTTTGTCGTTTTCACACGTGGAGGATGAAACATTGACGTTTTTTAATCACACATGAGATAAATATTCTTGTAAATGTTGCTGAACAGTTCAAAGGAAGGAAGAAGATTTTTTAAAACATTTTTTAAACATGCATTACGTGGCGTTCACACCAAAATCCACCCATGTGTGAAAAACAGCGGTCCTCCTATTCATTTGAAATGGGGGTAATGTGTTTTTAGTAAAGCTAAGAAAACACAGATTAAAATAAATAAAAATGTATTTATTTATTGAGCACTACATACAATAAATAATAAGTACAAAAAACAATTAGAACAATATTGGTATTATGGGCAAAGTCATCACTGCAGGGTTGAGGTGAGACGGAGTGAACACAGTTTATTTCTTCACCTCAGAGTTGGTTTAAGTTTAGTTTAAAGCTGCAGTTTGCTGCTCCGCTGTGCTAACGTTAGTCTGAGTGACAGCGTAGAAACTTCACAGTATTTACGTCTTTAAATTAAGACAGTTTCTAAAGATGAGTTACGAGACAGCTGAAGATAAGTTTAGTGTGTCGCGCTGTAGACAGTCTGGAGTCTGCTCTGACCTCACACATCAGTTCCTCCCTTTTCTGTTCCTTTAACATCAAACAGCTTGAACATCCATGAGAGGAATCGCTCTCGACTCCCGTCTCCAATCAGCCGACAGAAACGACACAACTACACAATAGACGAGGATTTAATAAAACAACTGTTGCAAGAATCACAAGTTTAAATTATTTATTATTTATTATACATTGCCACTTTGTCTTATGCACCTTTTATTATAACTATTACTGCTTTTTATGTGTATATATTGCACGTAATATAAGGTTTCAATACGTAGGATTCTGCCTTTTTTAATATATTGTCATGTATTTGTTTGTATTTGTCTTTGACTATAACTTACTATGCTGCTGTAATGCAACCTTTGTCTGTCAGTGAATCTATCTCATCTATTAATAAAGCTTCAGGTAATAAATCTACAACATGAATAAAGTTTGAAGGCAGCTCACATTTCATATTAAAGGTGCAGACGAGCTGAAGTCAGAGTTTTGATTGTGAGACTTCCAGCTATAAAAAAGTAGCTTTTAATATAATGTGAATAATGAATGAATGAACAGCAGCGAGCAGGAAACTGAACATTAACACCAACATCATCTACAGCTCTGTAATCAATAACGTACAAGTGTGTGACGTCTGTGGAACATGAACTCAAGTCGAGTGGAGATAACAGAGAAGTTCACTGAATTAGGGAACACGCAGAAACCAAAAGAAGCATCGATCTCCTTTACACACAGCCAGTGTTTCTATACTGATAACACACACACACACACACGGGTTGTCCTAGGCCACTTATGGGGACATTTATTCTAACGCTAACCGTAAAAACTGACCCAAAAATCTGCTTTTCTGAACTGGGGAAACGACTTCTGTCATGAGTTGGTTAAGCTGTCCCCAATTAACTGGTCCTAAGTCTGAAATTGTCCCCAAAAGTAGCCTATGACAGAATACACACACACACAAGTTGTCCTAGGTCACTTTTTGGGACATTGCATAGACTTATGTTAATTTCCTGAAGAATTAACCTATCACTAACCAAACATTAAGCATACAGCTCTCTCTTAAATGGTCCTAAGTCTGGAATTTGTCCCCAAAAGTAGCCTATTACAGTATACAAGCACACACACGTTGTCCTAGGTCACTTTTGGGGACTTTGCATTGACTTACATTCATTTACCGGAGACTTAACCTAACAGTAACCTTAAAAACTGACCCAAATATCAGCTTTTACTGGCTTTTGTCCCCAGTTGGACAAGTCACCCCCATTTAACGGGTCTGAAGTATGAAATTTGTCCCCAAAAGTAACCTATGAGTACACACACACACACACACACACACACACACACACACACACACACACACACACACACACACACACACACACACACACACACACACACACACCACATCCTCTTTCTAGCATCGTCTAACTCTTATTGGCCGTACAGGAAGCTGCTTCCCTCATGAGAACAGACACTTAATGCTGCTACACAAACACACACACTTAGACACACAAACACACACACACTCAGAGGCGTGTGTTTGACTGCGGATCACCAGCAAACCCGACTGTCCAAGTTTCTGTTTGTCATCCTGTCACATGACTGCCTGGACAGTCTGTGTTCAGTGTATTTGACTAGTGTGTGTGTGTGTGTGTGTGTGTGTGTGTGTGTGTGTGTGTGTGTGTGTGTGTGTGTGTGTGTGTGTGTGTGTGTGTGTGTGTTATGAGTCTTTTAAAAGAGGAGGATATCCTTTTCACTGATCCTTCTCCACATAATAATAGGACCTTGAAGCAAAGCAACATTTACTGTGTTACCTCTCTTCCTAAAATATGAGTTTATTAGTATCAGTCCTGCTTTTAATTCCATGTTTTCCTGTATTACATGTTTTATAAATGAAGCATATCTGAGCTTACAGTTTGGCTTTTTGACATTTTTAGAAAATAATATATTTTCACTTTGTCGTTACAGCTACTGGAATTACATGACTCAGGTTTATTATGGTATTTATAGATAATTAGTGACCCCCCCCCCCCTTTTAAAGCTCTTCCTGTCCTCAGATTTCTTTCTTTCTTTCTTTCTTTCTTTCTTTCTTTCTTTCTTTCTTTCTTTCTTTCTTTCTTTCTTTCTTTCTTTCTTTCTTTCTTTCTTTCTTTCCTTCCTGTCTTCTCTTCTTTCTTTCTTTCATCTTTCCTTCCTGTCTTCTTTCTTTCTTTCTTTCCTTCCTGTCTTCTCTTCCTTTTTTAGTTTCTTCTCTTCCTTCCTTCTTTCTTTCTTCCTTCCATTGGTCCTTTCTTTCTTTCATCTTTCCTTCCTGTCTTCTTTCTTTCTTTCTTTCTTTCTTTCTTTCTTTCTTTCTTTCTTTCTTTCTTTCTTTCTTTCTTTCTTTCTTTCTTTCTTTCTTTCTTTCTTTCTTTCTTTCTTTCTTTCTTTCTTTCTTTCTTTCTTTCTCTCTTTCATCTTTCCTTCCTGTCTTTCTTTCTTTCTTTCTTGTCTTCTCTTCCTTCCTTCCTTCCTTCCTTCCATCTTTTTAATGATACTAAATAAATATCTTTGGGTTGTTGACACCATTTTCTAACATTTTATGGAGCAGACAGTGATGGAAGTGATGTTGTTATTATGATGATGTTATAATGTTGTGACGATGTTGTTATGATGTTATAATGTTATGATGATGTTGTTATGATGTTGTTATGATGTTATAATGTTATGATGATGTTGTGATGTGTGCAGGGCGATGGCGGTGCCGTACGAGGGCCAGTCTTTCTCTGCTCTGAGGAGGAAGTGTCAGCAGAGCGGGACTCTGTTTGAGGATCCTCTGTTTCCTGCGTCCGACCAGTCGCTCTTCTACCAGAACAACCGCATCGGCAGAGTCACCTGGAAACGGCCAAAGGTGAGAAAAAAGAATAGAAAGAAAGAAATGGTTTGTTAGATTAGAAGAGCCTCTTCATCAGGGGGGTCAAACATGAGGCCCGCGGGCCAGAACAGGGCCACCGAGGGGTTCAATCCGACCCACTGTCCTTCCTGTCTTCTTTTCCTTTATTCCTTCCTTCCAGCTGTCCTTTTTGTTGCCCTTTTTGTTGCGTCTCCATCAGGGATAGTACCTGCTACCTGCTACTTTTTTAGTATCTGCTCTGCTGAGGTTCCAAGTGAGCCGAGCCGATACTAAATGTGACGTCAACAGACTGCCGGCCTCTGATTGGTCAGAGAGTCACTGGAAGAGTCATGAGCCGTCCCACACAAGAATCAAACCCGCCATTTATAAATACCAACAACAGCGTTACAGCGATACGTTTCTCTTCTCTTGCTTTGTGTGAGACAGAAAGCCTAACACTACTACTACAGTCTACAGTTAGCCAGTTAGCCGAGTTAGCCGCCTAGCTAGCAGCTGAACTAGCAGCAGAAAGCTCTCAGACCTAGCGTCCATGTTTCTGGTAGAGGTGATGACTTTGATTGACAGGTGACACTTGGTATGGGGCGGGGCTTCAGTGGACTCGGCGGGCACTCCCACAGCGTTTGGGAGCAGAGAAAACGGTTGCTATTTACACAACTTTGAAGCCTAATTTAATATATTTGGCAATTTTTTTTAAACATTCAAATTTTGCAGGGTGGTTAACAACACACTTTTCTGTGGTATGTCAAACTCAGAACACATATTTATTCTTACTTTACACAGACTTTAAGGGTATTGAGTACTGATACCCAGCCCTGCTCGATATGTGACGTCATTCCCCAAATGAATTAAATAAAATGATCACAGGTAGAGTGATAGAAATAGGAATCATGATAATTGAGACACAGAGAAAACAAGACTGGGGAAACCTTTTTTTAAACATTCAGCTGGTGGTTTCAGTCTAAACTGTAACAGCAGCGTCGCTGTTTACCTCATTATACAAACAACGCTGCAAAGCAAGAACACACTCAGGTCAAAAAGAGGCGAAGAAAAAAAGTTTAAAAAAAGAATTTCCTGCACCACAAGTTGTTGGGCGGACTAATGAGCAGAGAGAGAGAGAGAGAAAGAAGAACCAGAGACTGGAGGCAGTAGGAGGAGAGGAGGGGGGGGGGGGGGGGGGGGGGGGGGGGGGGGGGGGGGGGGGGGGGGGGGTGGGGGGGGGGGGGTCATGAGACGAGCACAAAGGAGAGCTTGCATATAAACAGAGAGACATGAACTGAATGAGGAGAAGAATTTATGGAATTTAACCACACGAATAGAAATGTGTGTGTGTGTGTGTGTGTGTGTGTGTGTGTGTGTGTGTGTGTGCTCTTATTGAGAATAAATATTTGAGTAAAAATGTGAGCAAATATTTGTTAGGCAGAGTAAACCTGTTGAGTGTCTCTGTGTTTACTGAGCAAAGGAACGTAGATTATCTGCTTGTTTCTTATTTCAGTGAGTCTCATATTTGTGGTTGAATCAGGTTTAATTGGATTGTGTTTAAAATGTGACTCACCGACAAATGATGGTAATAAAAGATGATAAAGATCATTATAAGAAGGAATTTCGTTCACTAATCCTGAACAAAATGTTGTGTCCATGTGGTTTAGTTTAAATTTAAATGGTTAAAATGTGAAAATAAACGTATGAATAACTTGCACACATTCTTTTTTTGTGGACCCAGCATCAAATTTCTGCTTTTAATCCATTTTGAGAGAATATATTAGAGGATTATGGCAAAAATGTCTAAGTGGTGTAACCATAAAAACTTTGTACCAAATAATTCAACTTGCTTAAAAACAGTAAATTGTCAATAAAACACCATATCAACTAGTTTGGCATGATCTTACATTATAACTTTATATTAAATAAAGGTAATGGAATACAATTGTTATCAATATTACATTTACTCTGGGTAACCATGGAGATCAAGAACCATTTACATTCTTTTGTGGTTACACCATTTGACATTTTCAGGAGCATTCAGTCTTACTTCTATGTGGAAAAGTACAATTATTAGTTTTCATGTTTCATTTTCAGTCAGTGCATATCATACTGTCCAGTAGATCTCAAGTGGGTGAGACCAGTAAAACCATTACATAATAACTTATAATAATATATTATATAACTTTACTATAATAAACCAGGTAAACTGAATATAACAGGCAATAAATATAATAAAGCACAAGATAAAAAGAAGATGAGCAAAGTACAACTCGCTATAATGAAACATAAAACTAGATATGAGTGAATGTTTGTTGCTGAACAGGATTTATTGAGCTGCATGTTTAACTGGGAAGAAACCAGTATGACTAAACCTGATGACATCATGCTTCCCTCCCTGACTGACACGAACACAAGGAAACAGGTTTAACCCAAAAGTACATCAGGATTAGGAAGTGTGGTCGTCAAGGAGAGGAGCAAAACAACACACACACACACCCACCCACACACACACACACACACACACACACACACACACACACACACACACACTCACACACACACACACTCTCACACACTCTCACACACACACACACACACACACACACACACACTCTCAGATACACACAGAAAGACATAAAAACAGACACAGACACACACACACACACACACACACACACACACACACACACACACACACACACTCTCAGATACACACAGAAAGACATAAAAACAGACACACACACACACTCTCAGATACACACAAAAAGGCATACACACAACACACACACACTCTCTCTCAGATACACATACAGAGACATAAAAGAACACACACACACGTTCAGATACACACTTTCAGATACACACACACACACACACACTTTCAGATACACACTTTCAGATACACACACACACACACACACACACACACTCTCTCAGATACACACACACACACACACACACACACACACACACACACACACACACACACACACACACACACACACACACACACACACATTCTCTCTCAGATACACACACAGAGACATACAAAAACACACACACACACACACACACACTCTCTCTCAGATACACACACAGAGACATACAAACACACACACACACACACACACACACACACACACACACACACACACACACACACACACAGAAAGACATACAATTAATTAACTGATATAAAACAATGACATCATCTTCTTCCAGCACTCAGTACAGAGTAGAGAGACACTCAGCTGAAGCCTTTTACTGTTAATCATTGATGATCTGAGCTGCTAAATAATGAAATAGGAAGTGCTCGTATTGATCGTTATTATTGATTTGACCAGGAAAGTGAAGCGGTGAGCCATCAGAGTAACTACAGCTTTAACAGGAACTTAAAACGGTCCAAACTTTAGATTAATAGCAGAAATCTTTTGGTGTTTGCTTCTAGATATCTGCAAATTCTGTATTTTTGAAGCTTGTTAAGCACATTGTTAAAAGATGATGTCACTGTTTCTAAAAGCATCCAGTAGTCTCTGGCTCTGTTTTCATTCATGTGTCATTTCAAATGTCTCGTATGTATCCAGACAAACTCCAGATATGATTTAATACGTCTTAGTTTAAGTTTAGCCACCAATTAACTACATCACCGATCAGATTCTAACTCTCTCGGCCCTGCTCGAGTCCAGAGAGCGAGCATAAAACACCTGAAGCTGATCGATCAGAGCAACAAAAAGAAGGGTTAACTGGAGCAAATACACAGTTAAAACATTAACACTTTAACAGGCAAGGCAGCTTTATTTATATATAGGCATTTAATACACAATGGCAACTCAATGTGCTTTATACATAAAACAAACATTTAACAGTAAGAATTGGAAAAACATGCAATTTGATAAAATAAAAATAAAACCCAATAATAGTAAAAACATAAAAACAAAGAAAGATCTATCATCTATCATCTATCCATCTATCTATCTATCTATCTATCCATCTATCCATCTATCCATCTATCCATCTATCCATCTATCCATCTATCCATCTATCCATCTATCCATCTATCCATCTATCCATCTATCCATCTATCTATCTATCATGTCAGTTTCATAGTTTTGCAGTAGAGTGAGATCAGCTGTTGATGGGAAGTGATTTAAAATGAACGTCACACTGCGTTTGCTGCAGAGAGATACAGTAAGCACACATTATGGGAGGTGTTTGGCATGAGACACTCTGTTATTTATCATGTTGACATAGAGATAATAGTGAGTCACAGTCGTTGAGTCACACCGTTTAAGTTTAAAGGGTAAAATTAGTAGCCTGAAGTCATAAGGAGACAAAGAGAGATGCAGCGGCTGGTGATTATCTACCTGACGGAGATTTGAAGACTGTTACAATCAAACATAGTCCGTCTAACTGTCTCATTCTCACCAATCAGAAGCATCCTACTGAAAAAATTGGCGGGAAAAAAGTTAATTTTTAATTAGCAGTACTTCAGGAGCTGAAACTTCTGCTTTTTGTTTAATCCTCATTTATATACACAAATATTAAACCTGGTGTAAATACAGTATTTCTTCCATTGAGTGTGATAAAGTGAGTAAAAGAACAACAGCAGGAGGAACACAATCAGGATCTGGGCCTCTTGATATGGATTCATTTGTTAATTAATTAATTTCATAATGTAGAGCTTCATTTGAAATATTTAAATGCTTAAAAAGTAAAAAAAAAACTACTAGTTCATTTGCTTTTGAGAGACAATATTACAAAATCTGAACATTAAATTCAATAAATCATGCTCTCAGATTGATATACCACTCTCTTGATAAAGATAGGAAAAATAAAAAGATGGCATGTGATCGAGATCCAGCCTCGCCCTCTTTGTGTGTGTGCGCTTCTTTTTTGTGGTTGAACAGACGAGTACATGTAGACATATATAAATATATAAATATATACAGTACATGTGCTTTAAATAGTGGCTTCTAATTTAGAGCACATGGACTCTTTCTGGTTCCTGTACTTATCGAGCGCTCAGTCAGTCATTACAACACAAGACGGCACTGAAACAATGTTCAAGTTCAACTTTATTTATACAGCACTTTAAATACAACATAATTGATCCAAAGTGCTTTACATAAAGGAGAAACATATTGTCTTGGTCTTAACTACAACACTTATATGAGAACAGGGGTTCTATAATATTTGGGGGGAGTGAGACGATTCAACACCTTTTAAACAATCATCATCATTTAAAATCTGTTCAGTATCTAACAGTCAGCCGGTGCAGGGAGGCGAGGATGGGAGTGATGTGATCCCTCTTTTTTCTGCTTCATTTTGGAGAAGTTGAAGACGTTATAAACTAGACTAGAGTGATACCAAAATACAACGAGTTATAATAATCAAGGCATGAATGACTTTCCTCAGGTCAAGAGTTTTGAGAAGATGCATAAAACTTAATTTAACTACATGATTGATTTGCTTATCGGATTTAAATCCAGGAGTTAAACTGCCAGGATGAGGAGGAATGACGTAAATCATTTTAGTTTTATTGGCACGTGAGCTGGAGAAAGTTATGTAGTTTGGATCTGTTTCAACCTCATTAAAAAACATTATATTATAACTGTACTGTAGCGTTTACTACACTGACATGTTGTATCTCGTCTGTTAAATCCTGTTCATATAGGTATAATCAGTGTTTAATTAAACACAGTAAACTGATAAATTGTACATTTTACCAAACATGGAAAAAGCACAAATCACGAGAGATCTGGCATTAATTACGCACAGGTTACCCAACACTAAGTAATTATCTAGAGCTTACTTAAGGCCCGTTATCAATATGCTAAATGTGATCCGGTAACGTATAAAGTGTAATGTTACAATACAGTCAAACGTAACGTCATCACGTATGATGTTGTTAGAAAGACTGAAGGCGGAACCTCAGTTTGTTGTTGCCATGGTTTCCTCCCTGCCCGGTTATTGTGTGACACGCTAAGAAGCCGGCTAACTTTATTTTCCCTAATGTGCGTCCTTAAATGAAAAGTAAGTTATGTCAATTGATGTTTCACTGATTGTTTGTTTGACTATAACCTGTTTATTGATTTATGTAAATTTGACGGCATTTATAGAATTTAAACGACAGTTATAGCACTCGTTAGCATTATGCTAGCACATTTCTATAACATTTATAACGGTTTTCTGTTATTAGTGCCATACATAGTAACAACTTATTTTATCACCATTAACACATTAATATATTACTTTGAGAGAAATTGTAATGTTTATTAATGTCAATTCTTATGTTTATTGAATGTTTATGATTTACACGATAGCCTCCAGTTACATCGTATACCATTGTTACCATGGTGATTAACGTTACCGTTTGTTATATTGTTTCCAGACCACATACACACCCATATATCATCACATCCTCACATCATCCACCTCTAATCATCTATATACTATCACCTGTAACATCTGCTGATGAAGAATTATAATAAAATAATGTTCAATAAATGAAAACCTCCAATCCCTGACTCTTTAATGGGAGTCTCCTGTCCCTATTGCCGCTTCAACCAGTATACAGTATAAAGTGCAGTAGAGCTGCTACAGATGTTGTATGTTAGATTATGCAACATTTTAAAACCTCCCAAACAGAAACTCCGCCACCATTTCATCCCTTTTTAGCTCTGGATGAAGCTTCATCAGACTCCTCCATCGCTCGAAAGAAGAGCCGATGTTGATTCTTGTTTTAGCTCTTGTTGCATGAAGCTCTGTCTTTGTGTGGCTTTTTCTAATATACTTTTCTTTTTCCCCGTGGGAGCGGCTGGAGGTGGAAGCTTTGGCCCGCTTTTGTCTGTCATTGTCAGTCGTTACTGATCCACGGAGATAGCCAGTCGTTACTGGCTATCTCCGTGGATCATGGATGTATTATAATGCCGAGGACCCACAACAGACTCTCTTCCGGGTAGGGGTGCACGCATGATTACGTAATGCGGAAGGGGAAAACAGGCAGGTCGCTCGGCCAATCATATCATTCGGTCCGAATGATATGAAAACTCCGAGCTTTCCGACCGAATGATATGATTGGTCGGAGTTTTCCGGTCCGAATGATAGTGTTTGGTCGGAGTTTTCACTGAATGTTATGAGGATGGAATAATGTTTTGTTTCTGTGCTTGGTGGATCTCTCTAACATTATAGAGTGCCATTATCTTATTAATAGCATTTTAACCTAAACAAGGTTTACGGAAAATAAGATATAAGCTAAAAGTGGACAGTTTTTTAGAGCTCCCCCAGAACGTCTCAAGGGAGGCTTTCAAGGAAGCTTCTGTCCCTTTGAGGGGAGCCGAGCTCCCCTTAGCTCCCTCTTAATTTGAACCATGGCCATGGGTATAATGTAATAGATCTTTATGTGACCCATATATACATACATACATCTGTCTGTGTGTGTGTGTGTGCTGCTGGTTTATCCTCGCTCTATCATTTGGCTGCCGTCCCTGTACTCTGCCTCTTGTAGAGTCTGTGGTTTGTTTAGCTTTGAACATTTAAGAAGCAGTTTCTACTTTATCTTTTTTTTTTTTTTAACCCCTGTATTTGCCTCCTGATGGCTGACGCCCTGCTTAACGTTCTTCCATACTTGGCATCCGCCCAACACGACCACGACCACGACCACAACATCATCATTCAAACTCCAATTTCCAACATACAGTAACTTTTAAAGTATTGTGCTTCTTGTTCTTACCCTAACCCTAACCCTTATTTTGTTAATCTACTTAAAACTGCTGGATGAACTTCTATAGAATAGATTAATGCATTTCATGTAAAAGAAGATTAACGGTTATTTTATTCGCCTTTTATCCTTCCAGGAGTTAAGCAGCGACCCCCATCTGTTCGTGGACGGAATCAGTGCTCATGACCTGCACCAAGGCCAGCTGGGAAACTGCTGGTTCGTCGCTGCCTGCTCCAGTCTGGCCTCCAGAGAGGCGCTATGGCAAAAGGTGAGAGAAAGACACAGTAAAGATATAATAAAGAGAGAGTAAAGATGCACTAAAGACACACTAAAAACATAGTATAGACGCAGTAAAGACACAGTAAAGACGCAGTACTAATACTTAAAACAGACAAAACAATACAACAAAGTACAACCAGCTTATTTTCAGTCAAACCTTAATTTAAAGTGGTAATTTCCAAGATGTCAGTTTAGTTTTCGGTCATTAAACTCAAACACACATTTATAAATAAAGTAAATCATCATCAATCAATCATATATCCTTGTTTTCTTCATCTCCCTTAGAAACAGTGACAAACCAAAATTCAAATAAATGAATGAATAAATAAATAAATAAATAAATAAAGAAGTTTCTTACCGAAAAGGTTTTGGCTGAAGCATTTGCTTATAACACCGACCCTTTTAAATTAGTTTGTCTAATAGATCCTAATGTACATAACAAACACAACACATTTATTATAATAGGCTATTTAGTCTTTAAACTTTATAATAATGCATTCTGTTCTCTTTGGTGCCACTTACAGTGATAAACAGTAACTACAGGTGGGGTTTAACATTATCATACAGAATGCAGTGGTGAACATTGTTGAACTTTTTATGGATCAAATAATATTTCATAGCAGTACTAAGTAACACTCGTGTGTGTGTTTTATATACACACAACTTGGGCTTCAGTTTGTGTTGAACAAGAAGAACCAGGGATTGAACAACAACCAGCCCCACGAATAGAGGAGAGCTGGCTGAGCCTCAGCCTGTAGAGCGAGTTTGTGTGTGTGTTAGTGTGTGTGTTAGTGTGTGTGTGTGTGTGTGGATGTGCGTGTGGATGGGTGTGGGCCTGTGTGCATGCGAGTGTTTGTCTTGGCGTGTATTTACTTAACATTTGTGCTCACTGTGGCCTTTCATGTAATCTTAGTCATTACACTGATAGTAAGGCAAAGCAAGGCCAAGTGCAAAGTGCTTTACATAAAACACAAATGCAGAAGGAGACATTTAAATATGATGAAAAGTGTTAAAGTGTCAGTACTTAATAGATTACCTTCCTCACTCACACTGTCTGGTTGTGCTGAGTTGTGTTCAAGGTGTCGTTATCAACCTCTGTGTGTGTGTGTGTGTGTGTGTGTTGTAACAGCACCTATTAATTATTTTAAATTCTTAATAATGAAAGATCTAATTGCTGCATTCACTTTACTTCCTGAGCCACAGTTTTGTTTTGTTTTTTTACATTTGAGAACTGTAAAGTTTTTGTGCAGCTGATACACATTTTTGTATATGCAAATGTACACATTTAACCAGTGTTTATTTAAAAAACAACAACAACAACATATTATATAAAATGTTCACCTGGACCATAAAATACTGATATTGAATCCATAATCTCATTTTGAGTCAGAATATGAACAGAAACTGCTTGATTGATATTGCATGGGTTATGGACTACTTCACATCTCGACCCCAGTTTGTTAAACTTGGTGATGATGTATCTAATAACATTATAACAGACTCAGGAGCACCACAGGGTTCATCACTGTCACGTTTTATTCACTTTGTATACCTCTGACTGGAAGTCAAGTCGAGCCTCTGACTGCCACCTACAGATGACTCTGCACTTGTTGGTTGCATCATTAGAGGCGACCACATATATCTTACTTTACTTAAAGGAAATTTACTGCAGATTAAAGGAATTTATCATTGATTTTAAAAAGGAAAAAGACATCGGTGACTCCTGTTCTTATTAAAGATGTGGTTATTGAGGTGGTTCCCTGTTACAGGTACCGAGGCATCCTTGTGGATAACAGGCTGGACTGGAAATAAAACACTCGTGACACTTTAACAAAAGCCCAGTCAAGGCTGTTCTTCCTCAGGAAGCTTCGGTCGTTTGATGTCAGCAGGTCCCTCCTACGTGTGTTTTATCAAAGTATTTTAGCAAGGGTGCTTTTTTTATGTTCAGGACAGACATAAGATCAACAAGCTGATAAAAAAGGCAGGACCCATCATTGGTTTGCCTCCTGACTCACTAGATGTGGTCATGGAGAAGAGAGTAGGTGGGGAACTCAGGAGTATAATGAGGACCACCCAGTGTGTGACAGACCTGTGATGCCAAGGTGCTCTTCAGAAACATTTAGAAGGTCCTTAATGCTTTGTGCAGTGAGGTTTTTTAATGAACACTGTTGTAGACTGATTTGATGTTGATGTGTTCCTCTGCACTTATCTTGCACTGCCTGATTCTTGGATGTTTCCTTCCTGTATGTTGTCGGCCTTTGTGTAACTGTGACCTTTAGTTTCCTCTCTAGAGGATTAATAAAGTACCTCTTATCTTACCTAAGCATGTAGGGACTAATAAAGAGGCATTAAATGACTTTCATCACAAACTAAATGAATTTGCACAGATTCACCCAGTTAAAGGAGTTGAAGTAGCAGCTTTCATCCACAAGGTGGCGCCAGTAATCTTTATGAACAGAGACGCTCGATGGATGAAGGGATTTTGCTGTCAGGTGTAAATGGAAGATAATAATGTCTTTAATCATGTGTATAATTTCATTAAGAGACTCTTTATCATTCAGAGTTTAATTTGAGTTTAAACAGCCTGATGACACACCTGTAATGTCTAAAGATACGATACAGTACATCATTTTAAGATGAAAACTTTATAAACATGATAATAATGAATGTGTTATTGCAGTCATGGTTGTTTGTGTGCGTGTGTGTGTGTGTGTGTGTGTGTGTGTGTGTGTGTATGTGTGTGTGTGTGTGTGTGTGTGTGTTTCCTCCCACGTTTGCCTCTCTCCAGTCCTGTCTGGACTCAGAGGGCCTCTGCAGCATTCCGTTTTCCATCAGCTGAAGGGAAACTAGAGGCTGTTTTTAGTTTATCGTTGCCTCGTGCATAAACTTTTATAAATGCATTTTTTGTCAAATACAGTGTGAGATTTCTCGTGAAGATATATAATCCTGAAGACTTTTTAACATTTATATAAGAAGCTCTTAGTGTTTTAAGTTATTACAAATGTTTATTTTCCCAAGTAAAACAACAAAAAACTTAACTCAGTGTTGCTAATTTGCTTATTTAAGGCTTTCTACAGCAAGTCCTGACTGTATTTTTTTGTAATTAAATGCAAACAAAAGCTGTTTCTGTCCTCACTGAAGCAGTTGTGGCTCTCTGATTTTTTACCATTTACAATTTGGCACCAGTAAGGTGGAATGTTTTTGTTGGAATTTCCCCCCTTTCTGCTTCCCATCAGTCTTTTCCAACTGAAACACAGGGACATAAAACAAATTCATTTAAACACACTGTTGAAAACGTCAACAACAACTTTCTCATTCACTCATTCAATATTCACACCATACATAATAACATAAAATATATTATAATATATATAAAACACTTCTGCCATATACTGGCATCATTGTGAGTGACAAGAAAGAAAAATAAATTATTATTTTATTAAATTATTATTATTATTCAATACATATAGTCCTTCATAAGAGTAAATTAACGTATTCTGAGAGTAAACAAAAGAATATAATCACTTGAAAATAATTATTTATACATGGCGGCTCCAGGCCTTAACAAGGATTTAGTAGTCATTGGAAATTTGTCTGAGTGTAAAGATATATGTAGTAAAATGTATAAAGCCTGACATCTACTGGTGAAAGCCTGGTACTGGTTCACTTGATTTTGATTTAAGGTTTGGTTACTTGTAATGGTTGTGATTGTAATAGTGCTTCTCATTTGTACCCAATTCTAGCAATTTAATTATATATATATACATATATTCTAGATTGAGTTGCATCAGCAGCGTCTACCTTCAATTAAGCAGCTCATAAAACATAAATCCAGCAGATTTATGGTAACAAAACAAACAAAAATGGTTTACACATAACATTCAATTAAAAACTCTTTGTAGCAGATGTGACAGCAGTCTAAACGCTGCAGAAGAGAGACCTCCCTCCATCACTCTCTCCTCTTTCACCTGTGGTGAGCTGACACAGATTAAGCATGATCCTAATAATCTGGGATGTACTGTGTAGAGTTAACTTCCTGTGAGATGTTTAATGGATATTGCAGTTGTTTTGTCTTGATTCACAGTGGAGTCAGTTTCCTCATAGCATGGCCAGACCCAGCACACCCACAGTGACCAGGAGAGCTATAGTGAAGGATGGGAAGACAGACACATTTTTAAAAATTGTATATATATATATATATGTTTTAGTCATCCTACAAACAAACATTATCTCCAAAGGAAGATGCTCAGATATCTCTTATTCTTACCTTGCATGAATGATTGCTGTAGTGTAACAGCGTGGCTAGTGGTTGGGGTGGCGGTGGTGGTTGCGGTGTTAACGAGATTGGTGATGGTGGAAGTACTATTTGCAAGGTTTACGACATTGGTCTGTATTTTGGCGGTGGGGCTTCCCAGAGTATCAGAAGCTGAAGATGCAAGCAAAAGACAAAAAAACATCACTGATATGCTTTTAGCATACAAGAAAATATTATCAGTAATTTCAACTGCTGGAATTGCTGATGATGTGTATGTGAATTTGTGAATTTGAAAAGTTATCTTACTGCTGTTGAAAGCTCCAGTGGAGACTGACAAAGAAAAACTTTGTGCTCTAATGCTCAGTGATCTTCTAGATACAGAAGCGGCCGGTATGGTGGCAGAAAATGTGCACTGGATTTTGTTTCCGTTGACACTGCCCTTCACATTGGTAACTGCCAGCTGTAGAGCAAAGACAACTGAATTAGTTTTCAATGGTTTATTAACACAAACAATATTTATATATCATGCAATCAATGATGGATTCAATTAATGTTGACCATGATATGGCATGAACCGCAGGCGATTGAACCATTTAGTGTCTGTGTTCAGTAAGTTTACGTGGAACAAGCCTTACCGTTGTCACAGTCAGCACATCATTGTCGAGGAGGGCGCTAAAGAATTTGATAACACCATTGTCGTTTGCACAGATGTAGGTGGCGTCATTATCTCCCTGTGATGAAAAACCAGAAACAGTAAATAGAAGTTGTTGACACAGATGACTTTAAAAAAACAAGATGATTGGCTTCATTGTACTTTCATCTGTGAGTGGGTGAAAGAAGTTGACGTACCGCTGTTGTATCAGTTGACAGGGAGGCAGCAACGTAGCCTTCAGACTCTCCTGAGAGGCTGAAGTCAAAGTTTCGACCACTGCTCTGCTTGGCACCACAAAAGAAACATGAACTTGATTGTGAGGGGTCACAGGTAGTGGGCTCAGCTGCACAGAGCATCGATATCCCACAACCTGCGCTAGAGACAGGTGTCTGCAAGGAGAGGAGAAAGACTTAAGTACACTGTGATGAGGTAAACACCATCAATGGAGGTGTATGTTAACTTTATGGAATTCTATTCTTTTTTACTGAAGTCTTTTAGTATTACTCACCCCCAACGTTGGTACATTTGTTGCTGTTGCTTCAGTGGTTGCTGCTGCTGCGGTGGTTGCTTTTGCTGTTGCTGCAGCGGTTGCTGCTGCTGCTGCGGTTGCTTTTGCTGCAGTGGTTGCTTTTGCTGCAGTGGTTGCTTTTGCTGCTGTGGTTGCTTTTGCTGTAGTGGTTGCTTGTACTGCAGTGGTTGCTTTTGCTGCTGTGCTTGCTTTTGCTGCAGTGGTTGCTTGTACTGCAGTGGTTGTTGCTGCTGCAATGGTTGTTGCTTCTGCTGATGCAGTGGTTCCGGTTGCCGCTGCAGCAGTGGTTGTTTCTGCTGCTGCAGTTGTTGTTGCTGCTGCTTCAGTGGTTGTTTCCCCTGCTTCAGTGGTTGTTGCTGCTGCTTCAGTTGTTGTTGCTGCTGCTGCAGTGGTTGTTGCTGCTGCTTCAGTGGTTGTTTCTGCTGCTGCAGTGGTCGTTGCTGCTGCTGCAGTGGTTGTTGCTGCTGCTTCAGTGGTTGTTGCTTCTGCTGCAGTGGTTGTTGCTGCTGCTGCAGTGGTTGTTCCTGCTGCTGCAGTGGTTGTTACTGCTGCCTCAGTGGTTGTTGCTGCTGCTGCAGTGGTTGTTGCTGCTGCCTCAGTGGTTGTTGCTGCTGCCTCAGTGGTTGTTGCTGCTGCTGCAGTGGTTGTTGCTGCTGCCTCAGTGGTTGTTGCTGCTGCTGCAGTGGTTGTTGCTGCTGCTTCAGTGATTTTTGCTGCTGCCTCAGTGGTTGTTGCTGCTGCTGCTGCTGCAGTGGTTGTTGCTGCTGCTTCAGTGGTTGTTGCTGCTGCTACAGTGGTTGTTGCTGCTGCTTCAGTGGTTCTTGCTGCTGCTACAGTGGTTGTTGCAGCTGCTGCAGTGGTTGTTGCTGCTGCTTCAGTGGTTGTTGCAGCTGCTGCAGTGGTTGTTGCTGCTGCCTCAGTGGTTGTTGCTACTGCGGTAGTTGTTGCTGCTGCTGCAGTGGATGTTACTGCTGCCTCAGTGGTTTTTGCTGTTTCTGCAGTGGGTGTTGCTGCTGCTGCAGTTGTTGTTGCTGCTACTGCAGTGGTAGTTTCTGCTGCTGTAGTAATTGTTGCTCCTGCTGTACTGGTTGTTTCTGCTGCTTCAGATGTTGCTACTTCAGTGGTTGTTTCTGCTGCTTCAGTTGTTGTTGCTACTAAAGTGGTTGTTTCTGCTGTTGTAGTGGTTGTTTCTGCTGCTTCTGTGGTTGTTGCTGCTGCTACAGTGGTTGTTGCTGCTGCCAAAGTGGTTGTTGCTGCTGCTGCAGTGGTAGTTGCTGCTGCTGAAGTGGTTGTTTCTGCTGCTTCAGTTGTTGCTTCTGCAGTGGTCGTTTCTGCTGCTGCTGTGGTTGTTGCTGCTGCTGTAGTGGTTGTTGCTGCTGCCAAAGTGGTTGTTGCTGCTGCTGCAGTGGTAGTTGCTGCTGCTGTAGTGGTTGTTTCTGCTGTTTCAGTGGTTGTTGCTACTGCATTGGTTGTTTCTGCTGCTGCAGTGGTTGTTACTGCTGCCTCTGTAGTGGTAGTTGCTGCTACTGTAGTGGTTGTTTCTGCTGTTGTAGTGGTTGTTTCTGCTGCTTCGGTTGTTGTTGCTACTTCAGTGGTTGATTCTGCTGCTGCAGTGGTTGTTCCTGCTGTAGTGGTTGTTGCTGCTTCTGCAGTGGTAGTTGCTGCTGTTGTAGTGGTTGTTTCTGCTGCCGTAGTGGTTGTTTCTGCTGCTTCAGTTGTTTCTGCTGCTGCAGTGGTTGTTGCTGCTGATTTAGTGGTTGTTTCTGCTGCTTCAGTTGTTGCTACTTCAGTGGTTGTTTCGGCTGCTGCAGTGGTTGTTGCTGCTGTTGTAATGGTTGTTTCTTCTGCTTCAGTTGTTGCTACTTCAGTGGTTGTTTCTGCTGCTGCAGTGGTTGTTGCTGCTGCTGTAGTGGTTGTTGCTGCTGCTGTAGTGGTTGTTTCTGCTGCTTCAGTTGTTGCTACTTCAGTGGTTGTTTCTGCTGCTGCAGTGGTTGTTGCTGCTGCTGTAGTGGTTGTTTCTGCTGCAGTAGTTGTTGCTTCTGCAGTGGTTGTTGCTGCTTCTACAGTGGTTGTTTCTGCTGCTTCAGTGGTTGTTGCTACTGCAGTGGTTGTTTCTGCTGCTGCAGTGGTTGTTGCTGTTGCTGCTGTACTGGTTGTTTCTGCTGCTTCAGTGGTTGCTTCTGCAGTAGTTGTTTCTGCTGCTGCAGTGGTTGTTGCTGTTGCTGCTGTACTGGTTGTTTCTGCTGCTTCAGTGGTTGCTTCTGCAGTAGTTGTTTCTGCTGCTGCAGTGGTTGTTCCTGCTGTAGTGGTTGTTTCTGCTGCTACAGTGGTTGTTGCTGCTTCTGTAGTGATAGTTGCTGCTGCTGTAGTGGTTGTTTCTGCTGCTTCAGTTGTTGTTGCTGTTGCTGCTGTAGTTGTTGTTCCTGCTGCTTCAGTGGTTGCTTCTGCAGTTGTTGTTTCTGCTCCTGCAGTGGTTGTTCCTGCTGTAGTGGTTGTTACTGCTGCTACAGTTGTTGTTGCTGCTGCTGTGGTGATAGTTGCTGCTGCTGTAGTGGTTGTTTCTGCTGCTTCAGTTGTTGTTGCTACTGCAGTGGCTGTTTCTGCTGCTGTAGTGGTTGTTGCTGCTGCCGTAGTGGTTGTTTCTGCTGCTTCAGTTGATGCTACTTCAGTGGTTGTTTCTGCTGCTGCAGTGGTTGTTGCTGCTGTTGCTGTAGTGGTTGTTTCTGCTGCTGCAGTGGTTGTTCCTACTGTAGTTGTTGTTTCTGCTGCTACAGTGGTTGTTGCTGCTGCTACAGTGGTGGTTGCTGCTGCTGCAGTGGTTATTTCTGCTGCTGCAGTGGTTGTTGCTACTGCTGTAGTGGTTGTTTCTGCTGCTTCAGTTGTTGCTACTTCAGTGGTTGTTGCTGCTACTGTAGTGGTTGTTTCTGCTGCTTTAGTTGTGTCTTCTGCAGTGGTTGTTGCTGCTTCTACAGTGGTTGTTTCTGCTGCTTCCGGGGTTGTTGCTACTGCAGTGGTTGTTTCTGCTGCTGCAGTGGTTGTTGCTGTTGCTGCTGTAGTGGTTGTTCGTTCTGCTTCAGTGGTTGCTTCTGCAGTGGTTGTTTCTGCTGCTGCAGTTGTTGTTCCTGCTGTAGTGGATGTTTCTGCTGCTACAGTGGTTGTTGCTGCTGCTGCAGTGGTAGTTGCTGCTGCTGTAGTGGTTGCTTCTGCTGCTTCAGTTGTTGTTGCTACTGCAGTGGTTGTTTTTGCTGCCGTAGTGGTTGTTTCTGCTGCTTCAGTTTTTGCTACTTCAGTGGTTGCTACTGCAGTGGTTGTTTCTGCTGCTGTATTGGTTGTTGCTGCTGCCGTACTGGTTGTTTCTTCTGCTTCAGTTGTTGCTACTTCAGTGGTTGTTTCGGCTGCTACAGTGGTTGTTGCTACTGCTGCTGTAGTGGTTGTTTCTGCTGCTTCAGTGGTTGCTTCTGCAGTGGTTGTTTCTGCTGCTGCAGTGGTTGTTCCTGCTGCAGTGGTGGTTTCTGCTGCTACAGTGGTTGTTGCTGTTGCTGCAGTGGTAGTTGCTGCTGGTTTAGTGGTTGTTTCTGCTGCTTCAGTTGTTGTTGCTTCTGCAGTTGTTGTTTCTGCTGTTGTAGTGGTTGTTTCTGCTGCTTCAGTTGTTGCTGCTGCAGTGGTTGTTTCTGCTGCTGCAGTGGTTGTTGCTACTGCTGCAATGGTAGTTGCTGCTGCTGTAGTGGATGTTTCTGCTGCTCCAGTTGTTGCTGCTGCAGTGGTTGTTTCTGCTGCTGCAGTGGTTGTTTCTGCTGCTGCTGTGGTTTTTGCTGCTGTAGTTGTTGTTACTGCTGCTGCTGTGGTTTTTGCTGCTGTAGTGGTTGTTACTGCTGTTACAGGGGTTGTTTCTGCTGCTTCAGTTGTTGTTGCAGTGGTAGTTGCTGCTGTAGTGGTTGTTTCTGCTGCTTCAGTTGTTGTTGCTACTGCAGTGGTTTTTTCTGCTGCTGCAGTGATTGTTGCTGCTGCTGTAGTGGTAATTTCTGCTTCTTCAGTTGTTGCTACTTCATTGGTCGTTTCTGCTGCTTCAGTGGTTGCTTCTGCAGTGGTTGTTTCTGCTGCTGCAGTGGTTGTTCCTGCTGTAGTTGTTGTTTCTACTGCTACAGCGGTTGTTGCTGCTGCTGCAGTGGTAGTTGCTGCTCCTGTAGTGGTTGTTTCTGCTGCTTCAGTTGTTGCTGCTGCAGTGGTTGTTGCTGCTGCTGCAGTGGTTGTTGCTGCTGCTTCAGTGGTTGCTTCTGCAGTGGTTGTTTCTGCTGCTTCCGTGGTTGCTTCTGCAGTGGTTGTTTCTGCTGCTGTAGTGGTTGTTTCTGCTGCTACAGATGTTGTTGCTGCTGCTGCAGTGGTAGTTGCTGCTGTTGTAGTGGTTGTTTCTGCTGCTTCAGTTGTTGTTGCTACTGCAGTGGTTGTTTCTGCTGCTATAGTAGTTGTTGCTGCTGCCGTAGTGGTTGTTTCTGCTGCTTCAGTTGTTGCTACTTCAGTGGTTGTTTCTGCTGCTGCAGTGGTTGTTGCTACTACTGTAGTGGTTGTTTCTGCTGCTTCAGTTGTTGTTGCTACTGCAGTGGTTGTTTCTGCTGCTATAGTAGTTGTTGCTGCTGCCGTAGTGGTTGTTTCTGCTGCTTCAGTTGTTGCTACTTCAGTGGTTGTTTCTGCTGCTACAGTGGTTGTTGCTGCTGCTGCTGTAGTGGTTGTTTCTGCTGCTTCAGTGGTTGCTTTTGCAGTGGTTGTTTCTGTTGCTGCAGTGGTTGTTGCTACTGGAGTGGTTGTTTCTGCTGCTGCAGTGGTTGTTGCTGTTGCTGCTGTAGTGGTTGTTTCTGCTGCTTCAGTGGTTGCTTCTGTAGTGGTTGTTTCTGCTGCTGCAGTGGTTGTTCCTGCTGTAGTGGTTGTTTCTGCTGGTACAGTGGTTGTTGCTGCTGCTGCAGTGGTAGTTGCTGCTGCTGTAGTGGTTGTTTCTGCTGCTTCAGTTGTTGTTGCTACTGCAGTGGTTGTTTCTGCTGCTGCAGTGGTTGTTGTTGCTGCTGTAGTGGTTGTTTCTGCTGCTTCAGTGGTTGCTTCTTCAGTTGTTGTTTCTGCTGCTGCATTGGTTGTTCCTGCTGTAGTGGTTGTTTCTGCTGCTACAGTGGTTGTTGCTGCTGCTGCAGTGGTAGTTGCTGCTGCTGTAGTGGTTGTTTCTGCTGCTTCAGTTGTTGTTGCTACTGCAGCGGTTGTGTCTTCTGCTGTAGTGGTTGTTGCTGCTGCCGTAGTGGTTGTTTCTGCTGCTTCAGTTGTTTCTGCTGCTGCAGTGGTTGTTGCTGCTGCTTCAGTGGTTGTTGCTGCTGCTTCAGTGGTTGCGTCTGCAGTGGTTGTTTCTGCTGCTGCAGTGGTTGTTCTTGCTGTAGTGGTTGTTTCTGCTGCTACAGTGGTTGTTGCTGCTGCTGCAGTGGTAGTTGCTGCTGTTGAAGTGGTTGTTTCTGCTGCTTCAGTTGTTGTTGCTACTGCAGTGGTTGTTTCTGCTGCTATAGTAGTTGTTGCTGCTGCCGTAGTGGTTGTTTCTGCTGCTTCAGTTGTTGCTACTTCAGTGGTTGTTTCTGCTGCTGCAGTGGTTGTTGCTGTTGCTGCTGTAGTGGTTGTTTCTGCTGCTTCAGTGGTTGCTTCTGTAGTGGTTGTTTCTGCTGCTGCAGTGGTTGTTACTGCTGTAGTGGTTGTTTCTGCTGCTAGAGTGGTTGTTGCTGCTGCTGTAGTGGTTGTTTCTGCTGCTTCAGTTGTTGTTGCTACTGCAGTTGTTGTTTCTGCTGCTGTAGTGGTTGTTTCTGCTGCTTCAGTGGTTGCTTCCGCAGTGGTTGTTTCTGCTGCTGCAGTGGTTGTTCCTGCTGTAGTGGTTGTTTCTGCTGCTTCTGTGGTTGTTGCTGCTGCTGCAGTGGTAGTTTCTGCTGCTGTAGTGGTTGTTTCTGCTGCTTCAGTTGTTGTTGCTACTGCAGTGGTTGTTTCTTCTGCTGCAGTGGTTGTTGCTGCTACTGTAGTGGTTGTTTCTGCTGCTTCAGTTGTTGTTGCTACTGCAGTGGTTGTTTCTGCTGCTATAGTAGTTGTTGCTGCTGCCGTAGTGGTTGTTTCTGCTGCTTCAGTTGTTGCTACTTCAGTGGTTGTTTCTGCTGCTACAGTGGTTGTTGCTGCTGCTGCTGTACTGGTTGTTTCTGCTGCTACAGTGGTTGTTGCTGCTGCTGCAGTGGTAGTTGCTGCTGTTGAAGTGGTTGTTTCTGCTGTTTCAGTTGTTGTTGCTACTGCAGTGGTTGTTTCTGCTGCTATAGTAGTTGTTGCTGCAGCCGTAGTGGTTGTTTCTGCTGCTATAGTAGTTGTTGCTGCAGCCGTAGTGGTTGTTTCTGCTGCTATAGTAGTTGTTGCTGCTGCCGTAGTGGTTGTTTCTGCTGCTTCAGTTGTTGCTACTTCAGTGGTTGTTTCTGCTGCTGCAGTGGTTGTTGCTGTTGCTGCTGTAGTGGTTGTTTCTGCGGCTTCAGTGGTTGCTTCTGTAGTGGTTGTTTCTGCTGCTGTAGTGGTTGTTTCTGCTGCTAGAGTGGTTGTTGCTGCTGCTGTAGTGGTTGTTTCTGCTGCTTCAGTTGTTGTTGCTACTGCAGTGGTTGTTTCTGCTGCTGTAGTGGTTGTTTCTGCTGCTTCAGTGGTTGCTTTTGCAGTGGTTGTTTCTGCTGCTTCAGATGTTGTTCCTGCTGTAGTGGTTGTTTCTGCTGCTTCAGTGGTTGTTGCTGCTGCTGCAGTGGTAGTTTCTGCTGCTGTAGTTGTTGTTTCTGCTGCTTCAGTTGTTGTTGCTACTGCAGTGGTTGTTTCTTCTGCTGCAGTGGTTGTTGCTGCTGCTGTAGTGGTTGTGTCTGCTGCTTCAGTTGTTGCTACTTCAGTGGTTGTTTCTGCTGCTGCAGTGGTTTTTGCTACTGCAGTGGTTGTTTCTGCTGCTATAGTAGTTGTTTCTGCTGCTGTAGTGGTTGTTTCTGATGCTTCAGTGGTTGCTTCTGCAGTGGTTGTTTCTGCTGCTGCAGTGGTTGTTCCTGCTGTAGTGGTTGTTTCTGCTGATACAGTGGTTGTTGCTGCTGCTGCAGTGGTAGTTGCTGCTGCTGTAGTGGTTGTTTCTGCTGCTTCATTTGTTGTTACTACTGCAGTGGTTGTTGCTGCTGCTGTAGTGGTTGTTTCTGCTGCTTCAGTGGTTGCTTCTGCAGTGGTTGTTTCTGCTGCTGCAGTGGTTGTTCCTGCTGTAGTGGTTGTTTCTGCTGCTGCAGTGGTAGTTGCTGCTGCTGTAGTGGTTGTTTCTGCTGCTTCAGTTGTTGTTGCTACTGCAGCGGTTGTTTCTTCTGCTGCAGTGGTTGTTTCTGCTGCTTCAGTGGTTGTTGCTACTGCAGTGGTTGTTTCTGCTGCTGCAGTGGTTGTTGCTGTTGCTGCTGTAGTGGTTGTTTCTGCTGCTTCAGTGGTTGCTTCTGCAGTGGTTGTTTCTGCTGCTGCAGTGGTTGTTCCTGCTGTAGTGGTTGTTTCTGCTGCTGCAGTGGTAGTTGCTGCTGCTGTAGTGGTTGTTTCTGCTGCTTCAGTTGTTGTTGCTACTGCAGCGGTTGTTTCTTCTGCTGCAGTGGTTGTTTCTGCTGCTTCAGTGGTTGTTGCTGCTGCTGCAGTGGTAGTTGCTGCTGTTGTAGTGGTTCTTTCTACTGCTTCAGTTGTTGTTGCTACTGCAGTGGTTTTTTCTGCTGCTGTAGTGGTTGTTGCTGCTGCTGTAGTGGTGGTTTCTGCTGCTTCAGTTGTTTCTGCTGCTGCAGTGGTTGTTGTTGCTACTTCAGTGGTTGTTTCTGCTACTGCAGTGGTTGTTCCTGCTGCTGCAGTGGTTTTTGCTGTTGCTGCTGTAGTGGTTGTTTCTGCTGCTTCAGTGGTTGCTTCTGCAGTGGTTGTGTCTGCTGCTGCAGTGGTTGTTCCTGCTGTAGTAGTTGTTTCTGCTGCTACAGTGGTTGTTGCTGCTGCTGCAGTGGTAGTTGCTGCTGCTGTAGTGGTTGTTTCTGCTGCTTCAGTTGTTGTTACTACTGCAGTGGTTGTTGCTGCTGCTGTAGTGGTTGTTTCTGCTGCTTCAGTGGTTGCTTCTGCTGTGGTTGTTTCTGCTGCTGCAGTGGTTGTTCCTGCTGTAGTGGTTGTTTCTGCTGCTGCAGTGGTAGTTGCTGCTGCTGTAGTGGTTGTTTCTGCTGCTTCAGTTGTTGTTGCTACTGCAGCGGTTGTTTCTTCTGCTGCAGTGGTTGTTTCTGCTGCTTCAGTGGTTGTTGCTACTGCAGTGGTTGTTTCTGCTGCTGCAGTGGTTGTTGCTGTTGCTGCTGTAGTGGTTGTTTCTGCTGCTTCAGTTGTTGTTGCTACTGCAGCGGTTGTTTCTTCTGCTGTAGTGGTTGTTGCTGCTGCCGTAGTGGTTGTTTCTGCTGCTTCAGTTGTTTCTGCTGCTGCTGTGGTTGTTGTTGCTACTTCAGTGGTTGTTTCTGCTGCTGTAGTGGTTGTTTCTGCTGCATTAGTTGTTGCTTCTGCAGTGGTTGTTGCTGCTTCTACAGTGGTTGTTTCTGCTGCTTCAGTGGTTGTTGCTACTGCAGTGGTTGTTTCTGCTGCTGCAGTGGTTGTTGCTGTTGCTTCTGCAGTGGTTGTTTCTGCTGCTTCTGTGGTTGCTTCTGCAGTGGATGTTTCTGCTGCTGCAGTGGTTGTTCCTGCTGTAGTGGTTGTTTCTGCTGCTACAGTGGTTGTTGCTGCTGCTGCAGTGGTAGTTGCTGCTGTTGTAGTGGTTCTTTCTACTGCTTCAGTTGTTGTTGCTACTGCAGTGGTTGTTTCTGCTGCTGTAGTGGTTGTTGCTGCTGCCGTAGTGGTGGTTTCTGCTGCTTCAGTTGTTTCTGCTTCTGCAGTGGTTGTTGTTGCTACTTCAGTGGTTGTTTCTGCTACTGCAGTGGTTGTTTCTGCTGCTGCAGTGGTTTTTGCTGTTGCTGCTGTAGTGGTTGTTTCTGCTGCTTCAGTGGTTGCTTCTGCAGTGGTTGTTTCTGCTGCTGCAGTGGTTGTTCCAGTTGTAGTGGTTGTTTCTGCTGCTACAGTGGTTGTTGCTGCTGCTGTAGTGGTTGTTTCTGCTGCTTCAGTTGTTGTTACTACTGCAGTGGTTGTTTCTGCTGCTGCAGTGGTTGTTGCTGCTGCTGTAGTGGTTGTTTCTGCTGCTTCAGTGGTTGCTTCTGCAGTGGTTGTTTCTGCTGCTACAGTGGTTGTTCCTGCTCTAGTGGTTGTTGCTGCTGCCGTAGTGGTGGTTTCTGCTGCTTCAGTTGTTTCTGCTGCTGCAGTGGTTGTTGTTGCTACTTCAGTGGTTGTTTCTGCTGCTGTAGTGGTTGTTTCTGCTGCATTAGTTGTTGCTTCTGCAGTGGTTGTTGCTGCGTCTAGAGTGGTTGTTTCTGCTGCTTCAGTGGTTGTTGCTACTGCAGTGGTTGTTTCTGCTGCTGCAGTGGTTGTTGCTGCTGCTGCTGTAGTGGTTGTTTCTGCTGCTTCAGTGGTAGCTTCTGCAGTGGTTGTTTCTTCTGCTGCAGTGGTTGTTGCTACTGCAGTGGTTGTTTCAGCTGCTGCAGTGGTTGTTGCTGTTGCTGCTGTAGTGGTTGTTTCTGCTGCTTCAGTGGTTGCTTCTGTAGTGGTTGTTTCTGCTGCTGCAGTGGTTGTTCCTGCTGTAGTGGTTGTTTCTGCTGCTACAGTGGTTGTTGCTGCTGCTGCAGTGGAAGTTGCTGCTGCTGTAGTGGTTGTTTCTGCTGCTTTAGTTGTTGTTGCTACTGCAGTGGTTGTTTCTGCTGCTGCAGTGGTTGTTGCTGCTGCTGTAGTGGTTGTTTCTGCTGCTTCTGTGGTTGCTTCTGCAGCGGTTGTTTCTGCTGCTGCAGTGGTTGTTCCTGCTGTAGTGGTTGTTTCTGCTGCTACAGTGGTAGTTGCTGCTGCTGTAGTGGTTGTTTCTGCTGCTTCAGTTGTTGTTGCTACTGCAGCGGTTGTTTCTTCTGCTGTAGTGGTTGTTGCTGCTGCCGTAGTGGTTGTTTCTGCTGCTTCAGTTGTTTCTGCTGCTGCAGTGGTTGTTGCTGCTGCTGTAGTGGTCGTTTCTGCTGCTTCAGTTGTTGCTACTTCAGTGGTTGTTTCTGCTGCTGCAGTGGTTGTTTCTGCTGCTTCTGTGGTTTTTGCTGCTGTAGTGGTTGTTACTGCTGCTACAGTGGTTGTTTCTGCTGCTTCAGTTGTTGTTGCTACTGCAGTGGTAGTTTCTGCTGCTGTAGTGGTTGTTGCTTCTGCTGTAGTGGTTGTTTCTGCTGCTTTAGTTGTTGATACTTCAGTGGTTGTGTCTGCTCTTGCAGTGGTTGTCGCTGCTGCTGCAGTGGTAGTTGCTGCTGCTGTAGTGGTTGTTTCTGCTGCTTCAGTTGTTGTTGCTACTGCAGTGGTTGTTTCTGCTGCTGTAGTGGTTGTTGCTGCTGCCGTAGTGGTTGTTTCTGCTGCTTCAGTTGTTTCTGCTGCTGCAGTGGTTGTTGCTGCTGCTGCAGTGGTTCTTTCTGCTGCTTCAGTAATTGCTACTTCAGTGGTTGTTCCTGCTGCTGCATTGGTTGTTGCTGCTGCTGTAGTGGTTGTTTCTGCTGCATTAGTTGTTGCTTCTGCAGTGGTTGTTGCTGCTTCTACAGTGGTTGTTTCTGCTGCATCAGTGGTTGTTGCTACTGCAGTGGTTGATTCTGCTGCTGCAGTGGTTGTTGCTGTTGCTGCTGTAGTGGTTCTTTCTGATGCTGCAGTGGTTGTTCCTGCTGTAGTGGTTGTTTCTGTTGCTACAGTGGTTGTTGCTGCTGCTGTAGTGGTTGTTGCTGCTGCCGTAGTGGTTATGTCTGCTGCTTCAGTTGTTGCTACTTCAGTGGTTGTTTTTGCTGCTACAGTGGTTGTTGCTGCTGCTGCTGTAGTGGCTGTGTCTACTGCTTCAGTGGTTGCTTCTGCAGTGGTTGTTTCTGCTGCTGCAGTGGTTGTTCCTGCTGTAGTGGTTGTTTCTGCTGCTACAGTGGTTGTTGCTGCTGCTGTAGTGGTTTTTGCTGCTGCCGTAGTGGTTTCGTCTTCTGCCTCAGTTGTTGCAACTTCAGTGGTTGTTTCTGCTGCTACAGTGGTAGTTGCTGCTGCTTCTGTAGTGGTTGTTTCTGCTGCTTTAGTGGTTGCTTCTGCAGTGGTTGTTTCTGCTGCTGCAGTGGTTTTTCCTGCTGTAGTGGTTGTTTCTGCTGCTGCAGTGGTTGTTGCTGCTGCTGCAGTGGTAGTTGCTGCTGCTGTAGTGGTTGTTTCTGCTGCTTCAGTTGTTGTTGCTACAGCAGTGGATGTTTCTGCTGCTGCAGTCGTTGTTTCTGCTGCCGCCGTGGTTGTTGCTGCTGCTTCAGTGGTTGTTGCTGTTACTGCTGCCGTGGTTGTTGCTTCTGCTGCAGTCGTTGCTGCTGCTGATGTGCCCACAAACATCCAGGACAGCATTATAAAAAGGACAGTGAGGACCAGTCGGTTGTCCATGGCTGTAGCAGAAAGGGGAAGATTTCATTCCATGAAATACAATAACATAATTAAAACTGCAAGCAGTGTCCAAGGGCCCTCGCACCCCCTAGTTTACCCCTCCAACTGTAACGCCGTAGGTGCACGTTGGTGCGTGCGGCAGTCGCAGGGCTGTCAAAACTGGCAAGTTGATGTCTTTTCTCCTGTGCCCTTAAGTGAACATTGTGTGATGGGGTTAATGTCTCCACTAAATGGCAAACTAAGACCACAAATGAGTCTTGTGGGTGAAGGGCCAAAAAATCGTCAAGATTGAGCATTTTTGCCTGGATGGCCGACTTCCTGTTGGATTTAGGGTATGGGTCCAAGAGGCTTTTTAGTGCGTCTTTACACGATACATGTGTTTCCCGAATTTGGTTTGTCTACGTCAATCTGAGTCGAGGGGCTTGATTTTTTAAATGTTCTAGGGGGCACTATTAATCCATTTTGCGTCGCCCATTTCCGCGATCCTTAAAATATCAAATTATTCACCAGATCGGACATTATTGCAAGTTTTGGTGAGTTTTGGGGCATGTTTAGGCTGTCAAAAAAGCATAAAACTATAATAGTAATAAAAATCATCCATATTGAACATTTTAGCCTGGATGGCCAACTTCCTGTTGGACTTAGGGTATGGGTCCAAGAGGCTTTTTTGTACGTCTGGACATGATACGTAGGCCTTGTCGATTTCATTTCTCTATGTCAATGTGGAAGGCGGGGCTTAAACTTTGAAATCTTCCAGGGGGCGCTGTGGAGTCATCTTCTCACTTAAAAATCCCAAACGTTGTCAGTAGTCAATATGTCTGACTGTTGACGTATGTGTTCAATTTGGTGAGTGTAGGAGTTTGTTAAAATGTACAAAATGGATAAAGGCATTAGGGGGCGCTATTGAGCTGTTGTGCCACGTTAAGGGCAGTTATGGTATCAAATTAAAGTGCTCCTGAGTGTGAACCTATGTGGGCAATTTGGTGATTCTGTGAAAACGGGAAAGTCCTCTAAACGCTGTGGGAAAAACAGAAAAGCGACGCAGGAAATGCACAATAACCGACTTCCTGTTAGAGCGAAAATGTTGAAAAAATTAATTTGGGGGTTTACCCATGAGTGCTATGAGTCCTGTAAATTTCACAAAGAGCAGACAAAGTTTTTGGTCACATGACCTGCTGTTAGGGGGCGCTATGGAGACCCCTTGCCACACCCACCCCCAATGATGTTGAAATTGAAACGGATTCAGCAGGTGTGACATTTCACGTGCTGCATGTATTAACATCTGACAATGTAGGGAGGAGTTATAAGGAGTTTTTTGTTTATACAAACAAACGACAGCCACGCCCACCTGGTATAGCGTAGGTAAAATCTGTTGTCAAGTTTACATCATCAAGGTCTGAGGATGATCAGTTCCAATCTGAAGTCTGTGGAGTCAAAACTGCAGGAGGAGTTCTTTAAAGTACGAGGCCTGGAAATGGGGAAAATGGCGGAAAAAATGCACCTGTGATCCAACATGTCCGACTTCCTGTTGGACTTTGGTCCAAGAGGCTTTTTTGTGCGTCTGGTCATGATATATATGAATCCTAAATTTCATTCATGTACGTGTATGTAATAGGTGGGGCTTCAACTTTTAATGTTCTAGGGGGCGCTGTAGAGTCATCTTGGCACTGAAAAGGTTGCGCTTATACCAAAAAACACTATTCGTGAGTCTTGACGAGTGTGTCCAATTTGGTGAGTTTTAGAGTTTGTCAGTACATACTAAGTGGGAAAAGGCACTAGGGGGTGCTACTGAGCTGTTGGGGCAAAATGTTGGGCAAATGTGGTATCAGATGAAAGAGCTCATGATTTGAAACCTATGTGGCAGGTTTCATAATTCTGTGAACATCGTAAAGTCCTCAAAACAGTGTTGGAAAAATGAAAATCGGTGCCGCCAAAAATGCGACTCATTTGGCGGCATAAGAGCGTGAAAAATAATAATAATAGGAATCTTGGCAAAAGCAATAGGTCCCTCACTGACTGGTCAGTGCTCGGGCCCTAATTACTCAGTTAGTTGTCAGGGGAGAAAATGTGTAGGTATTTTACTAAACATAATACCCAAAGGAGTAATACAGGAAAACTTTTTTTACTAAAAGATTTTACTAAAGAAAAGCTTTATTTAATGATCACACCTTTTCTATTACATGGTGGTATACCACTGGAAAGTCAATAACTTTTGTGAAATTATGAATCATTGATATATCATCAATGTGAATAATTACTGTATTATAATTAAATGCCAATGGATACTTTAATCAATAATATAAAAAAATGCATTTATTTCCCCTCACACCAAGCACAAGTCTTATATGTCATTTAGCTTAATGTGATTTTAAAAAATGTCAACGGTTAATAAAAGCGAATGATAATTTGGATGAAATTATATTCATCATCATACATTTTACTCAAACATACGTAAATATAGTGAAACAGTATACATAAATATGTTTTGCTAGAAAGTGAAGTTCAATTTCTCTTCTAACTTGAATAATTGCATGAAATAAAAATTTACTTGAATTTTCAATTCAAATATACATGATTCAAATTCTGTTTCTATTGACACATATTTCTACCTGCTCTTAATAATTGCTAATTACTTACAATATACTTAATTATATAATATTTAAAAAATTTAAAACAACTTTTAAACTTTTATACATCATTTGATTTTTCTATTCAAATGATGTATATTTCAATACCAATTCAAATAAACATGATTCAAATTCAATGTCTAGTGACACATATTTCTGCCCGTATGAAACTCTCTCTTTATTAATTACTAACAATATACTTTAATTATGTAATATTTTTACTTTAACTTTAATTAATTTAAAAACTAAATTTACAAAACAACAAATAATAAACTGCAATTTAAAGAATAAAGGTATATTACATTGATTACATGTATACTATATGGCATTCTTCCAGAAGTCATCAAATAATAGAGAATAATGTAATATATTGCTTCAGCGTACCTGTAGGTCTTGTTATCATCAGTTTGATGGGTAAAATTCGATAATGTGCAAAAATATCTGCAGATACGTTAATGTAGATCTTGTGTAGTTTTATTCTCAGCTGTGCCTGACAGGTGAGCTATTTCCTCTGATGTCTTTAACAAGCTTACGGGCAAAAATGTGACACCTGTCCACTCTGTGCTGCTATTTAAACGAAGTAGGAGAAAACAGGCTGGACTTCTGTGACATCATGGATGACGTTGCCACACGGTGGGTGGGGAATAGTGGGATAGGTGCTGAAGGGTGTGCTTGATGAAAACAAAGTATGAAATTGGGCGACGTCAATACATATTGAACATATTTTCTCTGTGATGGTTATGTTCACTATTTATAGCAGGGTTGTCAAAGTTATTTCAGGCAAAGAGCCACATACGGGCCAGTTTGATCTCATGAGGGCTGGACAAATAAAACCATTGCGTAACAACTTCTAAATAAAAAAACATCTGAATGTTTCCTTCTTTTAATGTAAAGAAGTACAAGTACATTCGTAAACCATCATATTAAATGAACCACACATTTACTGTACATTTCAACAGGTGAATAACAGCCTGGGATGTCTTAAGAAAAGTTAGTGTAAGTCCAACATTATAAAATAAGATAAAATAATTGGACATACTACTACATACATTCAGCGTCACACACAATCAATTATGACCCATCATAAAACAAAAAAAACAAAAACAAAGGTAGGTAAAAATTAAGAAAAGTAAGTAAAAAAATAAAATAAAAGTGTCTGGTGAAATATTGCACTAGTAATATATTGCACAGATATATAAATGGAGTATTTTAAAAGTGGGTTTCAGAGTCACTGTGTGTTTGTTGAGAGTCTGGATGGATTTAGGAAAGAAACAGTTCAAGAGTCTGTTGGTGTGTGTTTTTATTGACCTGTACGCCTCTCTGAAGGCAGAGAGTCACAGTAGAGTGACCGGGTCGAGAAAAGTCCTTTTATAATGTTCTTTTCTCTGGAGAAGTAGCGGGTGTCTCTGTTTTTTGACATTCAATGTACAGTACAAGTACATCCTGAGTACTTGTCACAACACCTGCCTTTTTTTCAATCATTGATGGTGCGCCATCTGTAGCCAGGCTGACAGCAATAAGTGAGTTAAAAATGTCATTCACTGCTGTGGTTTCTTTCATCTGCACCAACTAAAGGAACTCCTCAGTGACGCTTCTCATCGACACCACAAATGAGAATCGATATGTTTGACATCCCTGATTTATAGTGTCTTTCTGGATGGTTTTATTATCTGATGCAGCAATCACACAGTCATTTCATTTAAAACTTCTTAGTTGTTATAATGACCTGAAAAGCTTTACTGTATGTGAGTAAACAGATCAGGCAGGTCCGGTCTCTTTCTTTTTCTACATCAATTCTAAAACCAATTCCCTTTTAAAGTCAAAGTGAGGTTGAGAGCTGAAGTTAGAGAATTGTTCAGTGTGTAAAGTGGTTCTCAAATTTCTTAGATAGTCCCTTTTTTTAGTGAGCCACCTTTGGGCTTTTGACTGTAGAGCTCATTAAGTTGTTTGATTTTGAAAGAATGGGTTTGGGTTTGCCACCTGCCATTTATGTCACTTTAATGAGCTTGATAGGATGTAATTGGTTATGAATGTTGGTGGCATGTTGGCATGAGACAGGTGACTCAGTGCCAAGAACAGGTTTAACTGTGGCAGAGTGAACTGTCATTCATGCATCAATATCACCTTTGTGTTTTAAACGGTAAACCGCCCTGTCTATTGAACAAGCAACTCTGAACAATAATATTGTCCGTTTATAATAATGGGCAGAGGCAACTATTCAATGACGTGTAAGCCAAAAAATAACATACGACTTACGAAATGTTGTACAGATGAGTGTGAATGTGTGAAATCAAAAAGAATGCAGACAACTCTTTACTACTGTGCCTCTGATAGTCATCAGGTCGTGTGAACGGCAATATGAATGTTATATGTAGAGCTGCAAATAGGTGTGTGTGTCAATGTCTTTTTTGTTTAACCCTCACATACTGTTCAGGGTCAAATATGACCCTTGTTTTTTTGTTTGTTTTTTTACATTCGAGAGCTATAAAGACACCTTACACACATTTCTCTTAGCTAGACTGTTCTTAATGTGACGCACAGTATACAAAAATGGATTTTGGAAATTGTGTGTGTGTAGCTGATACACATTTTAAAATATGCAAATGTACAAGTTTGAACTGTATTTTTTTTTTTTTAAAACAAAAAAAAAAAACATCAGCATTCAAACATGATTTTATATTCTTCATATTCTATAAAATGTTTCCTGGATCATAAAATAGTGATTCTGAATGTCTTTTTTCCATACAATTGATCAAACAGGAGGATTAACTCCTTAAGTGCTACTTAAAAAAATCTTTTCTTTGTTTTTCCTTCCTCTTTGAGGCCATGACAACATAAAAAATGATTTTTTTTCTCATTGAGCCTAAATGTGATGTTTTACAGACCTCTATAGACTTCATTCAGACCTCATTATTTCAAAACTTAAAAAAAAAACATGTTAGAGACTCATTCTGTTCGTGTACAAAATGAAAAAAGTGAAACTCAACTTCAAAAATGTTTCCAGCAGGATCTCTGATGTCAGCAGTGATTTGTGTTATTCTTCATTTATACACTAGCACAACCTGTATCTATAGCAACCATAGAACAACCTGTATCTATAGCAACCATAACACAATCTGATGGTCTGTCTATGCATTACATACCTCATACAAGTGTTTGGCTTAAATAGATTTTGTATTTGATATATCTTGACACAAAGTGAAGTCTACCAAACGGTTGAGCAGACCTACAGAGTTTTCAGAGTTGAAGTATCAGCTTTCATCCACAAGGTGGCGCCAGTAATCTTTATGAACAGAGACGCTCGATGGATGAAGGGATTTCGCTGTCAGGTGTAAATGGAAGATAATAATGTCTTTAATCATGTGTATAATTTCATTAACAGACTCTTTATCATTCAGAGTTTAATTTGAGTTTAAACAGCCTGATGACACACCTGTAATGTCTAAAGATACGATACAGTACATCATTTTAAGACTAAAACATGATAATAATGAATGTGTTATTGAAGTCATGGTTGTGTGTGTGTGTGTGTGTGTGTGTGTGTGTGTGTGTGTGTGTGTGTGTGTGTGTGTGTGTGTGTGTGTGTGTGTGTCCTCCCACTGTTGCCTCTCTCTAGTCCTGTCTGGACTCAGAGGGCCTCTGCAGCATTCAGTTTTCCATCAGCTGAAGGGAAACTAGAGGCTGTTTTTAGTTTATCGTTGCCTCGGCGGTGGCAGCCTATTGTCGTGACACCCGTTAATGATCCAAAAGAAACAAACACACCGCTTCTAAAATACACTTATTAAGACTCTAGTGTTATCAAGACAAACAGCATAGACAGGTTTATGATATTTATATCATCTTTTTATTATAAAGTAAATAATTAAAGAAAAAGCTCAACTCAAGTGTGCATAAACTTTTATAAATGCATTTTTTGTTAGATACAGTGTGAGATTTCTCCTAAAGATATATAATCCTGGAGACTTTTTAACATTTATATAAGAAGCTCTTAGTGTTTTAAGTTATTACAAAGTTATTATTCATTTCCCAAGTAAAACACAAAAAAACGTAACTCAGTGTTGCTGAGACTGTATTTTTTTGTAATTAAATGCAAACAAAAGCTGTTTCTGTCCTCACTGAAGCAGTTGTGGCTCTCAGATTTTTTACCATTTACAATTTGGCACCAGTAAGGTGGAACGTTTTTGGTCGAATTTCCCCCCTTTCTGCTTCATATATATACATACACATACATACATATATTTTCTATAGTATACAGACAATATTAATGACACCAAGAGACCTAATCTGCATAAATATTTATTTATTTATTTCAAAAATAATATGTAAGAGACAAATGTGCAAAATCAGTTTCACTCAGATTTGGTATACAGTTTTTTTCCATGAGCACCTGCTCATTTGCATCACACACACACGAAAATATCAGCCCATCCTTGAGGGCTTCATTTAAACACACTGTTGAAACATCAACAACAACTCATTCAACATTCACAACACACAGAATAACATAAAATATATTATGATAAATACACTTCTGCCATATGCTGGCATCATTGTGAGTGACAGGAAAGAAAAATAAATACTTATTTTATTAAATTATTATTACTATTCAATAAATATAGTCCTTCATAAGAGTGCATCAGCGTATTCTGAGAGTAAACAAAATAATATAATCACTTGAAAATATATATTTATACATGGTGGCTCCAGGCCTTACCAAGGATTTAGGAGTCATTGGATATTGGTCTGACTGTAAAGATGTGTATAAAGTAAAGATGTATAAAGCCTGACATCTACTGGTGAAAGCCTGGTACTGGTTACTTGAAATGGTTGTGATTGTAATGGTGCTTCTCATTTGTACCCAATATCTATATATTTACATATCTATTTACTTATCTATATATACATGTATGTATATATATATATATATATATATATATATATATATATATATATATATATATATATATATGTATGTATTCTAGATTGAGTTGCATCAGCAGCGTCTACCTGCAATTAAGCAGCTCATAAGACATAAATCCAGCAGTCTTATGGTAACAAAACAAACAAAAATGGTTTACACATAACATTCAATTAAAAACTCTTTGTAGCAGATGTGACAGCAGTCTAAACGCTGCAGAAGAGAGACCTCCCTCCATCACTCTCTCCTCTTTCACCTGTGGTGAGCTGACACCTAATAAGCATGATCCTAATAATCTGGGATGTACTGTGTAGAGTTAACTTCCTGTGAGATGTTTTAATGGATATTGAAGTTGTTTTGTCTTGATTCACAGTGGTGTCAGTTTCCTCACAGCATGGCCAGACCCAGCACACCCACAGTGACCAGGAGAGCTATAGTGAAGGATGGGAGGACAGACACATTTTTTAAAATTTTATATATTTATATATATATATGTATGTATTAGTCAGCCTACAAACAAACATTATCTCCAAAGGAAGATGCTCAGATATCTCTTATTCTTACCTTGCATGAATGATTGCTGTAGTGTAACAGCGTGGCTAGTGGTTGGGGTGGCGGTGGTGGTTGCGGTGTTAACGAGATTGGTGATGGTGGAAGTACTATTTGCAAGGTTTACGACATTGGTCTGTATTTTGGCGGTGGGGCTTCCCAGAGTATCAGAAGCTGAAGATGCAAGCAAAAGACAAAAAAACATCACTGATATGCTTTTAGCATACAAGAAAATATTATCAGTAATTTCAACTGCTGGAATTGCTGATGATGTGTATGTGAATTTGTGAATTTGAAAAGTTATCTTACTGCTGTTGAAAGCTCCAGTGGAGACTGACAAAGAAAAACTTTGTGCTCTAATGCTCAGTGATCTTCTAGATACAGAAGCGGCCGGTATGGTGGCAGAAAATGTGCACTGGATTTTGTTTCCGTTGACACTGCCCTTCACATTGGTAACTGCCAGCTGTAGAGCAAAGACAACTGAATGAGTTTTCAATGGTTTATTAACACAAACAATATTTATATACCATGCAATCAATGATGGATTCAATTAATGTTGACCATGATATGGCATGAACCGCAGGCGATTGAACCATTTAGTGTCTCTGTTCAGTAAGTTTACGTGGAACAAGCCTTACCGTTGTCACAGTCAGCACATCATTGTCGAGGAGGGCGCTAAAGAATTTGATAACACCATTGTCGTTTGCACAGATGTAGGTGGCGTCATTATCTCCCTGTGATGAAAAACCAGAAACAGTAAATAGAAGTTGTTGACACAGATGACTTTAAAAAAACAAGATGATTGGCTCAGGCTTCATGGTACTTTCATCTGTGAGTGGGTGAAAGAAGTTGACGTACCGCTGTTGTATCAGTTGACAGGGAGGCAGCAACGTAGCCTTCAGACTCTCCTGAGAGGCTGAAGTCAAAGTTTCGACCACTGCTCTGCTTGGCACCACAAAAGAAACATGAACTTGATTGTGAGGGGTCACAGGTAGTGGGCTCAGCTGCACAGAGCATCGATATCCCACAACCTGCGCTAGAGACAGGTGTCTGCAAGGAGAGGAGAAAGACTTAAGTACACTGTGATGAGGTAAACACCATCAATGGAGGTGTATGTTAACTTTATGGAATTCTATTCTTTTTTACTGAAGTCTTTTAGTATTACTCACCCCCAACGTTGGTACATTTGTTGCTGTTGCTTCAGTGGTTGCTGCTGCTGCGGTGGTTGCTTTTGCGGTGGTTGCTTTTGCTGTTGCTGCAGCGGTTGCTGCTGCTGCGGTGGTTGCTTTTGCTGTTGCTGCAGGGGTTGCTTTTGCTGCAGTGGTTGCTGCTACTTCAGTGGTTGCTTTTGCTGCCGTGGTTGCTTTTGCTGTAGTGCTTGCTTTTGCTGCAGTGGTTGCTGCTGCTGCAGTGGTTGCTTTTGCTGCAGTGGTTGCTTTTGCTGCTGTGGTTGCTTTTGCTGCAGTGGTTGCTTTTGCTGCAGTGGTTGCTTGTGCTGCAGTGGTTGTTGCTGCTGCAGTGGTTGTTGCTTCTGCTGATGCAGTGGTTCCGGTTGCCGCTGCAGTTGTTGTTGCTGCTGCTTCAGTGGTTGTTGCTGCTGCTGCAGTGGTTGTTGCTGCTGCTTCAGTGGTTGTTGCTGCTGCCGCAGTGGTTGTTGCTGCTGCTGCAGTGGTTGTTTCCCCTGCTTCAGTGGTTGTTGCTGCTGCAGTGGTTGTTGCTGCTGTTTCAGTGGTTATTGCTGCTGCTACAGTGGTTGTTGCTGCTGCTTCAGTGGTTATTGCTGCTGCTTCAGTGGTTGTTGCTGCTGCTTCAGTGGTTGTTGCTGCTGCTGCAGTGGTTGTTGCTGCTGCTTCAGTGGTTGTTGCTGCTGCTGCTACAGTGGTTGTTGCTGCTGCTTCAGTGGTTGTTGCAGCTGCTGCAGTGGTTGTTGCTGCTGCCTCAGTGGTTGTTGCTGCTGCTTCAGTGGTTGTTGCTGTTGCTACAGTGGTTGTTGCTGCTTCTTCAGTGGTTGTTGCAGCTGCTGCAGTGGTTGTTGCAGCTGCCTCAGTGGTTGTTGCTGCTGCTGCAGTGGTTGTTACTGCTGCTTCAGTGGTTGTTGCTGCTGTTGCTACAGTTGTTGTTGCTTCTGCCTCAGTGGTTGTTGCTGCTACTTCAGTGGTTGTTGCTGCTGCTTCACTGGTTGTTGCTGCTGCTACAGTTGTTGTTGCTGCTGCTACAGTGGTTGTTGCAGCTTCTGCAGTGGTTGTTGCTGCTGCTTCAGTGGTTGTTGCAGCTGCTGCAGTGGTTGTTGCTGCTGCTACAGTGGTTGTTGCTGCTGCTTCAGTGGTTATTGCTACTGCTGCAGTGGTTGTTGCTGCTGCTTCAGTGGTTGTTGCTGCTGCTGCAGTGGTTGTTGCTGCTGCCACAGTTGTTGTTGCTGCTGCTTCAGTGGTTGTTGCTTCTGCCTCAGTGGTTGTTGCTGCTGCTTCAGTGGTTGTTGCTGCTGCTTCACTGGTTGTTGCTGCTGCTACAGTTGTTGTTGCTGCTGCTACAGTGGTTGTTGCAGCTTCTGCAGTGGTTGTTGCTGCTGCTTCAGTGGTTGTTGCAGCTGCTGCAGTGGTTGTTGCTGCTGCTACAGTGGTTGTTGCTGCTGCTTCAGTGGTTGTTGCAGCTGCTGCAGTTGTTGTTTCTGCTGCCTCAGTGGTTGTTGCTGCTGCTGCTGCAGTGGTTGTTGCTGCTGCTTCAGTGGTTGTTGCTGCTGCTACGGTGGTTGTTGCTGCTTCTTCAGTGGTTGTTGCAGCTGCTGCAGTGGTTGTTGCTACTGCCTCAGTGGTTGTTACTGCTGCTTCAGTGGTTGTTGCTGCTGCTGCTACAGTTGTTGTTGCTGCTGCTACAGTGGTTGTTGCATCCGCATCAGTGGTTGTTGCAGCTGCTGCAGTGGTTGTTGCTGGTGCTTCAGTGGTTGTTGCTGCTGCTGCTGCAGTGGTTGTTGCTGCTGCTTCAGTAGTTGTTGCTGCTGCTACAGTGGTTGTTGCTGCTGCCACAGTTGTTGCTGCTGCTTCAGTGGTTGTTGCTGCTGCCTCAGTGGTTGTTGTTGCTGCTGCTTCAGTGGTTGTTGCTGCTGCTTCACTGTTTGTTGCTTCTGCTACAGTTGTTGTTGCTGCTGCTACAGTGGTTGTTGCAGCTTCTGCAGTGGTTGTTGCTGCTGCTTCAGTGGTTGTTGCAGCTGCTGCAGTGGTTGTTGCAGCTGCCGCAGTGGTTGTTGCTGCTGCCTCAGTGGTTGTTGCTGCTGCCTCAGTGGTTGGTGCTGCTGCTTCAGTGGTTGTTGCTGCTGCGTCAGTGGTTGTTACTGCTGCAGTGGTTGTTGCTGCTGTTTCAGTGGTTGTTGCTGCTGCTACAGTGGTCGTTGCTGCTGCTGCAGTGGTTGTTGCTGCTGCTACAGTGGTTGTTGCTGCTGCTTCAGTGGTTGTTGCAGCATCTGCAGTGGTTGTTGCTGCTGCTGCAGTGGTTGTTCCTGCTGCTGCAGTGGTTGTTACTGCTGCCTCAATGGTTGTTGCTGCTGCTGCAGTGGTTGTTGCTGCTGCTTCAGTGGTTGTTGCTGCTGCCTCAGTGGTTGTTGCTGCTGCTGGTGTTGCAGTGGTTGTTGCTGCTGCTACAGTTGTTGTTGCTGCTGCTTCAGTGGTTGTTGCTGCTGCCACAGTGGTTGTTGCTGTTGCTTCAGTGGTTGTTGCTGCTGCTTCAGTGGTTGTTGCTGCTGCCACAGTGGTTGTTGCTGCTGCTGCAGTGGTTGTTGCTGCTGCCTCAGTGGTTGTTGCTGCTGCTTCAGTGGTTGTTGCTGCTGCCTCAGTGGTTGTTGCTGCTGCTTCAGTTGTTGTTGCTGCTGCTTCACTGGTTGTTGCTGCTGCTGCAGTGGTTGTTCCTGCTGCTGCAGTGGTTGTTACTGCTGCCTCAGTGGTTGTTGCTGCTGCTGCAGTGGTTGTTGCAGCTGCTTCAGTGGTTGTTGCTGCTGCCTCAGTGGTTGTTGCTGCTGCTGCTGCTGCTGCAGTGGTTGTTGCTGCTGCTTCAGTCGTTGTTGCTGCTGCTAAAGTGGTTGTTGCTGCTGCTTCAGTGGTTGTTGCTGCTGCTACAGTGGTTGTTGCAGCTACTGCAGTGGTTGTGGCTTCTGCTGCAGTGGTTGTTGTTGCTGCTACAGTGGTTGTTTCTGCTGCTTCAGTGGTTGTTGCTGCTGCTTCAGTCGTTGTTGCTGCTGCTAAAGTGGTTGTTGCTGCTGCTTCAGTGGTTGTTGCTGCTGCTACAGTGGTTGTTGCAGCTACTGCAGTGGTTGTGGCTTCTGCTGCAGTGGTTGTTGTTGCTGCTTCAGTGGTTGTTGCTTCTGCTGCAGTGGTTGTTGCTGCTGCTTCAGTGGTTGTTGCTGCTGCTTCAGTTGTTGTTGCAGCTGCTGCAGTGGTTGTTGCTGCTGCTGCAGTGGTTGTTGCTGCTGCCTCAGTGGTTATTGCTGCTGCTACAGTGGTTGTTGCTGCTGCTTCAGTGGTTGTTGCTGCTGCTGCAGTGGTTGTTGCTGCTGTTTCAGTGGTTGTTGCAGCTGCCGCAGTGGTTGTTGCTGCTGCCGCAGTGGTTGTTCCTGCTGCCTCAGTGGTTGTTGCTGCTGCTTCAGTGGTTGTTGCTGCTGCTTCAGTGGTTGTTGCACCTGCCGCAGTGGTTGTTGCTGCTGCCGCAGTAGTTGTTCCTGCTGCCGCAGTGGTTGTTACTGCTGCCTCAGTGGTTGATGCTGCTGCTTCAGTGGTTGTTGCTGCTGCTACAGTGGTTGTTGCTGCTGCTACAGTGGTTGTTGCTGCTGCTTCAGTGGTTGTTGCAGCTGCCACAGTGGTTGTTGCAGCTGCCGCAGTGGTTGTTGCTGCTGCCTCAGTGGTTGTTGCTGCTGCTTCAGTGGTTGTTGCTGCTGCCTCAGTGGTTGTTGCTGCTGCTTCAGTGGTTGTTGCTGCTGCATCAGTGGTTGTTGCTGCTGCTACAGTTGTTGTTGCTGCTGCTTCAGTGGTTGTTGCTGCTGCCACAGTGGTTGTTGCTGCTGCTGCAGTGGTTGTTGCTGCTGCCTCAGTGGTTGTTGCTGCTGCTTCAGTGGTTGTTGCTGCTGCCTCAGTGGTTGTTGCTGCTGCTTCAGTTGTTGTTGCTGCTGCTTCACTGGTTGTTGCTGCTGCTGCAGTGGTTGTTCCTGCTGCTGAAGTGGTTGTTGCAGCTGCCTCAGTGGTTGTTGCTGCTGCTTCAGTGGTTGTTGCTGCTGCTTCAGTGGTTGTTGCTGCTGCTGCATTGGTTGTTCCTGCTGCCGCAGTGGTTGTTACTGCTGCCTCAGTGGTTGTTGCTGCTGCTGCAGTGGTTGTTGCTGCTGCCGCAGTGGTTGTTGCTGCTGCTTCAGTGGTTGTTGCTGCTGCAGTGGTTGTTGCTGCTGCTTCAGTGGTTGTTGCTGTTGCTACAGTGGTTGTTGCTGCTGCTTCAGTGGTTGTAACTGCCGCCTCAGTGGTTGTTGCTGCTGCCACAGTGGTTGTTGCTGCTGCTGCAGTGGTTGTTTTTGCTGCCTCAGTGGTTGTTGCTGCTGCCTCGTTGGTTGTTGCTGCTGCTTCGGTGGTTGTTGCTGCTGCTACAGTTGTAGTTGCTGCTGCTACAGTGGTTGTTGCAGCTGCTGCAGTGGTTGTTGCTGCTGCTTCAGTGGTTGTTGCAGCTGCCGCAGTGGTTGTTGCAGCTGCCGCAGTGGTTGTTGGAGCTGCCTCAGTGGTTGTTGCTGCTGCCTCAGTGGTTGTTGCTGCTGCAGTGGTTGTTGCTGCTGCTGCAGTGGTTGTTGCTGCTGCTTCAGTGGTTGTTGCTGCTGCTGCAGTGGTTGTTGCTGCTGCTTCAGTGGTTGTTGCTGCTGCTGCATTGGTTGTTGCTGCTGCTTCAGTGGTTGTTGCTGCTGCTACAGTGGTTGTTGCTGCTGCTTCAGTGGTTGTTGCTGCTGCCGCAGTAGTTGTTCCTGCTGCCGCAGTGGTTGTTACTGCTGCCTCAGTGGTTGTTGCTGCTGCTTCAGTGGTTGTTGCTGCTGCCTCAGTGGTTGTTGCTGCTTCAGTGGTTGTTGCTGCTGCTACAGTGGTTGTTGCTGCTGCTACAGTGGTTGTTGCTGTTGCTTCAGTGGTTGTTGCAGCTGCCACAGTGGTTGTTGCAGCTGCCGCAGTGGTTGTTGCTGCTGCTTCAGTGGTTGTTGCTGCTGCCTCAGTGGTTTTTGCAGCTTCAGTGGTTGTTGCTGCTGCTACAGTGGTTGTTGCTGCTGCTACAGTGGTTGTTGCTGCTGCTTCAGTGGTTGTTGCAGCTGCCACAGTGGTTGTTGCAGCTGCCGCAGTGGTTGTTGCTGCTGCTTCAGTGGTTGTTGCAGCTGCCGCAGTGGTTGTTGCAGCTGCCTCAGTGGTTGTTGCTGCTGCCTCAGTGGTTGTTGCTGCTGCAGTGGTTGTTGCTGCTGCCGCAGTGGTTGTTACTGCTGCCTCAGTGGTTGTTGCTGCTGCCGCAGTGGTTGTTGCTGCTGCCGCAGTGGTTGTTGCTGCTGCCGCAGTGGTTGTTGCTGCTGCCACAGTGGTTGTTGCTGCTGCCTCAGTGGTTGTTGCTGCTGCAGTGGTTGTTGCTGCTGCTTCAGTGGTTGTTGCTGCTGCTACAGTGGTTGTTGCTGCTGCTTCAGTGGTTGTAACTGCCGCCTCAGTGGTTGTTGCTGCTGCCACAGTGGTTGTTGCTGCTGCTGCTGCAGTGGTTGTTTTTGCTGCCTCAGTGGTTGTTGCTGCTGCCTCGGTGGTTGTTGCTGCTGCTTCGGTGGTTGTTGCTGCTGCTACAGTTGTAGTTGCTGCTGCTACAGTGGTTGTTGCAGCTGCTGCAGTGGTTGTTGCTGCTGCTTCAGTGGTTGTTGCAGCTGCCGCAGTGGTTGTTGCTGCTGCCGCAGTGGTTGTTGGAGCTGCCTCAGTGGTTGTTGCTGCTGCCTCAGTGGTTGTTGCTGCTGCAGTGGTTGTTGCTGCTGCTGCAGTGGTTGTTGCTGCTGCTGCAGTGGTTGTTGCTGCTTCAGTGGTTGTTGCTGCTGCTGCAGTGGTTGTTGCTGCTGCTGCAGTGGTTGTTGCTGCTTCAGTGGTTGTTGCTGCTGCTGCAGTGGTTGTTGCTGCTGCTACAGTGGTTGTTGCTTCTGCTTCAGTGGTTGTAACTGCCGCCTCAGTGGTTGTTGCTGCTGCCACAGTGGTTGTTGCTGCTGCTGCTGCAGTGGTTGTTTTTGCTGCCTCAGTGGTTGTTGCTGCTGCCTCGGTGGTTGTTGCTGCTGCTTCGGTGGTTGTTGCTGCTGCTACAGTTGTAGTTGCTGCTGCTACAGTGGTTGTTGCAGCTGCTGCAGTGGTTGTTGCTGCTGCTTCAGTGGTTGTTGCAGCTGCCGCAGTGGTTGTTGCTGCTGCCGCAGTGGTTGTTGGAGCTGCCTCAGTGGTTGTTGCTGCTGCCTCAGTGGTTGTTGCTGCTGCAGTGGTTGTTGCTGCTGCTGCAGTGGTTGTTGCTGCTGCTACAGTGGTTGTTGCTGCTGCTGCAGGGGTTGTTGCTGCTGCTTCAGTGGTTGTTGCTGCTGCTGCAGTGGTTGTTGCTGCTTCAGTGGTTGTTGCTGCTGCTGCAGTGGTTGTTGCTGCTGCTGCAGTGGTTGTTGCTGCTTCAGTGGTTGTTGCTGCTGCTGCAGTGGTTGTTGCTGCTGCTTCAGTGGTTGTTGCTGCTGCTGCATTGGTTGTTGCTGCTGCTTCAGTGGTTGTTGCTGCTGCTACAGTGGTTGTTGCTGCTGCTTCAGTGGTTGTTGCTGCTGCCTCAGTGGTTGTTGCTGCTGCTGCAGTGGTTGTTGCTGCTGCTTCAGTGGTTGTTGCTGCTGCCTCAGTGGTTGTTGCTGCTGCTGCAGTGGTTGTTGCTGCTGCTTCAGTGGTTGTTGCTGCTGCCTCAGTGGTTGTTGCTGCTGCTTCAGTGGTTGTTGCTGCTGCTGCAGTGGTTGTTGCTGCTGCCTCAGTGGTTGTTGCTGCTGCTTCAGTGGTTGTTGCTGCTGCAGCTTCAGTGGTTGTTGCTGCTTCTTCAGTGGTTGTTGCTGCTGCTTCAGTGGTTGTTGCTGCTGCTTCAGTGGTTGTTGCTGCTTCAGTGGTTGTTGCTGCTGCTGCTTCAGTGGTTGTTGCTGCTGCTGCTGCAGTGGTTGTTACTGCTGCCTCAGTGGTTGTTGCTGCTGCTGCAGGGGTTGTTGCTGCTGCTTCAGTGGTTGTTGCTGCTGCTGCAGTGGTTGTTGCTGCTGCTGCAGGGGTTGTTGCTGCTGCTTCAGTGGTTGTTGCTGCTGCTGCAGTGGTTGTTGCTGCTTCAGTGGTTTTTGCTGCTGCTTCAGTGGTTGTTGCTGCTGCTGCTGCAGTGGTTGTTGCTGCTGCTTCAGTGGTTGTTGCTGCTGCTGCAGTGGTTGTTGCTGCTGCTTCAGTGGTTGTTGCTGCTGCTTCAGTGGTTGTTGTTGCTGCTGCTACAGTGGTTGTTGCTGCTGCTTCAGTGGTTGTTGTTGCTGCCTCAGTGGTTGTTGCTGCTGCTGCAGTGGTTGTTGCTGCTGCCTCAGTGGTTGTTGCTGCTGCTGCAGTGGTTGTTGCTGCTGCCTCAGTGGTTGTTGCTGCTGCTGCGGTTGTTGCTGCTGCCTCAGTGGTTGTTGCTGCTGCTGCAGTGGTTGTTGCTGCTGCTGATGTTCCCACAAACATCCAGGACAGCATCATAAAAAGGACAGTGAGGACCAGTCTGTTGTCCATGGCTGTAGCAGAAAGGGGAAGATTTCATTCCATGAAATACAATAACATAATTACTCAGTTAGTAGTCAGGGGAGAAAATGTGTATAGTTATCTTACTAAACATAATACCCAAAGGAGTAATACAGGACAACTTAGATTTTACTAAAGAAAAGCTTTATTTAATGATCACACCTTTTCTATTACATGATGGTATACCACTGGAAAGTCAATAACTTTTGTGAAATTATGAATCATTGATATATCATCAATGTGAATAATTACTGTATTATAATTAAATGCCAATGGATACTTTAATCAATAATATAAAAAAATGCATTTATTTCCCCTCACACCAAGCACAAGTCTTATATGTCATTTAGCTTAATGTGATTTTAAAAAATGTCAACGGTTAATAAAAGCGAATGATAATTTGGATGAAATTATATTCATCATCATACATTTTACTCAAACATACTTAAATATAGTGAAACAGTATACATTAATATGTTTCATTTGAAAGTGAATTTAAATTGTTCAACTTGAATAATTGCATTAAATAAAAATTAACTTTCAATTTTCAATTCAAATATGCATGATTCAAATTCAATGTCTAGTGACACATATTTCTGCCCATATGAAACACTCTTAATTATTAATTATTAACAATATACTTGATTATGTAATATTTTTACTTTAACTTTAACAAATTAACTAATTTACAAAACAACAAATAATAAACTGCAATTTAAAGAATAAAGGTATATTACATTGATTACATGTATATCATATTGCATTCTTCCAGAAGTCATTAAATAATAGAGAATAATGTAATATATTGCTTCAGCTTACCTGTAGGTCTTGTTATCATCAGTTTGATGGGTGAAATTCGATAATGTAGATCTTTTGTAGTTTTATTCTCAGCTGTGCCTGACAGGTGAGCTATTTCCTCTGATGTCTTTTACAAGCTTCCAGGCAAAGATGTGACACCTGTCCACTCTGTGCTGCTATTTAAATGAAGTAGGAGAAAACAGGCTGGACTTCTCTGACATCATGGATGACGTTCTCACAGGGTGTTGAATAGTGGAATAGGTGCTGAAGGGTGTGCTCGAAGTCGATACATATTGAACATACTTGTTCACTATTTATAGCAGGGTTGTCAAAGTTATTTCAGGCAAAGAGCCACAAACGGGCCTGTTTGATCTCATGAGGGCTGGACCAGTAAAACCATTGTGTAACAACTTCTAAATAAAAAAACATCTGATTGTTTCCTTCTTTTAATGTAAAGAAGTACAAGTACATTTGTAAACCATCATATTAAATGAACCACACATTTACTGTACATTTCAACAGGTGAATAACAGCCTGGGATGTCTTAAAGTTAGTGTAAGTCCAACATTATAAGATAAGATAAAATAATACACAGTGAATTGCTAGTGCCCATCACAGTGGTATTTTGACATACTACTACATACATTCAGCGTCACACACAATCAATTATGACCCATCATAAAACTACACAACAAAACAAAAACAAAGGTAGGTAAAAATTAAGACAAGTCAAGTAGGTAAAAAAATTAAATAAAAGTGCTGTGAGTGAAATATTGCACCAGTAATATATTGCACAGATATATAAATGGAGTATTTTAAAAGTGGGTTTCAGAGTCACTGTGTGTTTGTTGAGAGTCTGGATGGATTTAGGAAAGAAACAGTTCAAGAGTCTGTTGGTGTGTGTTTTTATTGACCTGTACGCCTCTCTGAAGGCAGAAAGTCACAGTAGAGTGACCGGGTCGAGAAAAGTCCTTTTATAATGTTCTTTTCTCTGGAGAAGTAGCGGGTGTCTCTGTTTTTTGACATTCAATGTACAGTACAAGTACATCCTGAGTACTTGTCACAACACCTGCCTTTTTTTCTATCATTGATCTGTAGCCAGGCTGACAGCAATAAGTGAGTTAAAAATGTCATTCACTGCTGTGGTTTCTGTCATCTGCACCAACTAAAGGAACTCCTCAGTGACGCTTCTCATCGACACCACAAATGAGAATCGATATGTTTGACATCCCTGATTTATAGTGTCTTTCTGGATGGTTTTATTATCTGATGCAGCAATCACACAGTCATTTCATTTAAAACTTCTTAATTGTTCTAATGACCTGAAAAGCTTTACTGTATGTGAGTAAACAGATCAGGCAGGTCCGGTCTCTTTCTTTTTCTACATCAATTCTAAAACCAATTCCCTTTTAAAGTCAAAGTGAGGTTGAGAGCTGAAGTTAGAGAATTGTTCAGTGTGTAAAGTGGTTCTCAAATTTTTAGATGGTCCCTTTTTTTAGTGAGCCACCTTTGGGCTTTTGACTGTAGAGCTCATTAAGTTGTTTGATTTTGAAAGAATGGGTTTGGGTTTGCCACCTGCTCATTATGTCCCTAATGAGCTTGATAGGATGTAATTGGTCATGCATGTTGGTGGCATCGGTTATGAAACCTTTCATGAGACAGGTGACTCAGTGCCAAGAACAGGTTTAACTGTGGCAGAGTGAGCTGTCATTCATGCATCAATATCACCTTTGTGTTTTAAACGGTAAACCGCCCTGTCTATTGAACAAGCAACTCTGAACAATAATATTGTCCGTTTATAATAATGGGCAGAGGCAACTATTCAATGACGTCTAAGCCAAAAAATAACATACGACATACGAAATGTTATACAGATGAGTGTGAATGTGTGAAATCAAAAAGAATGCAGACAACTCTTTACTACTGTGCCTCTGATAGTCATCAGGTCGTGTGAACGGCAATATGAATGTTATATGTAGAGCTGCAAATAGGTGTGTGTGTCAATGTCTTTTTTGTTTAACCCTCACATACTGTTCAGGGTTAAATTTGACCCTTTTTTTCTTTTTTACACTTGAGAGCTATAAAGACACCTTACACCCAAGTTTGACCTGTATTTATTTCTTTATAAAAAATCAGCATTCAAACATGATTTTATATTTTTCATATTCTATAAAATGTTTCCTGGATCATAAAATAGTGATTCTGTGAAGGAGCTTATCATGTAGTCTAGATGGCAGAATCGTATTAAAAGATTAACTGTAATTGATAAAAAAGAACTCTTGCATAGTTACCAAAACCCTCTAGATGTTACATAATAGAATGTAAACACAAAGAAACAGCATCATCAACAGACCTGTTAGCTCGGTATGCAAACTGACATGGTTCTAGAGTAATACTCGACAGATGGTTACAAACCAAGCGTTCGAATATTTTCATTATGACAGATGTTAAAGCCACAGATCTATAATCATTCAGACAGCTTGGATTGGGTTTCTTAGGCACAGGTACAATCATAGCAGATTTAAAACATTTTGGAACCTTTTGCTGAGTAAGAGAGCAGTTATAAATATCAGTTAAAACAGGAGCCAATTCATATGCACAGTATTTAGGACTAGAAGATGAAATGTGGTCGGGGCCAGCTGCCTTCCTACTGGTTTGCCTACATAACAGGTTTCTGACCTCATGCTCTCTAATTAAAAATGGTGGAGCAGTAGGTTCGGATGGATTAGCAGTAGAAAAGTGTGAGCTATTTTTGGTTTCAAACCTACAGTAAAAATTGTTCAGTTCATCAGGCAGGTTAGGATCAGTATGGTTCATCTTATAGTTGGTCATCAATTGAAAGCCACGCCACAGCTCTCTACTGTCCTTACAACCAAGCTTACTTTCTAGCTTTTCTTTCTAGTCTTTTTTTTAGCTTTTTTTTGTGCATTTCCAAATTTATAATTAGCAGCCTTATAGAGGTCTTTATCTCCAGATTTAAAAGCTGTGTCCTTCTCCCTCCACAGTTCCTTAATGTCTCTACTGAACCATGGTTTGTTGTTACTGTACACCAATACTGTCTTAGATGGTACACACACATCTTCAGCAAATGTAATATATGATGTGATCACATCGGTAAAGGTGTTCAAGTCCTCATTAGGTTCCCTTAGAGCAGACCAGTCCGTTAATGCAAAACAGTCACTCAACATATCCATAGCTTGGGGGGACCATTGCCTGACAGTCCTCCTGCAGGGTTTGATAGCTTTCAGTCTTTGCCGGTACTTGGGGATGAGAAAAACTGTGTTGTGGTCAGAATCAGGGGCTCTCTCAGTACAGTGTGAAAAGTACTACTTCAGTTTTCCATCAGCTGAAGGGAAACTAGAGGCTGTTTTTAATTTATCGTTGCCTCGGCGGGGGCAACCTGTTGTCGTGACAACCGTTAATGATCCAAAAGAAACAAACACACCGCTTCTAAAATACACTTATTAAGACTCTAGTGTTATCAAGACAAACAGCATAGACAGGTTTATCATATTTATATCATCTTTTTATTATAAAGTAAATAATTAAAGAAAAAGCTCAACTCAAGTGTGCATAAACTTTTATAAATACATTTTTTGTTAAATACAGTGTGAGATTTCTCCTAAAGATATACTTGAAACGGACTAAAGTAATAATAAATAAAAATGTACTAAAAATTAACCAATGAAAATCAGACATTGCTTTTGAATTGTGGTTTAACAGAATCATAAAAAAAACAAAAACTAATGAAACAGGCCTGGACAAAAATGACGGTACCCCTAGAAAAGATTGAAAATAATTTGACCATAGGGAAATGTTAAACTAATGTGTGTCCTCTAATTAGCATCACAGGTGTCTTCAAATTTGTAATCAGTCAGTCTGCCTATTTAAAGGGTGACAAGTAGTCACTGTGCTGTTTGGTGACATGGTGTGTACCACACTGAACGTGGACCACAGGAAGCGGAGGAGAGAGTTGCCTCAGGAGATTAGAAAGAAAATGATAGACTAACATGTCTATAATTAAAGGTAAAGGCTATAAGAACATCTCCAAGCAGCTCGATGTTCCTGTGACTACAGTTGCATTTATTATTCTGAAGTTTAAGGTCCACGGGACTGTAGCCAACCTCCTTGGACGTGGCCACAGAAGGAAAATTGATGATGAATTGAAGAGACGGATAATACGAATGGTAACCAAAGAGCCCAGAACAACCTCCAAAGAAATTAAAGTTGAACTCCAAGGTCAAGGTACATCAGTGTCATATCGCATCATCCGTCATCATCAAAAAGCGAGACTGGAATTTGCCACAATGCATATTGACAAGCCACAAAGCTTCTGGGAGAATGTCCTTTGGACATATGAGACAAAACTGGAGCTTTTTTGGCAAATTACACAAATCACATCAGCTCTATGTTCACTGTCGCAAAAATGAAGCATACCAAGAAAAGAACTGTGTCCCTACTGTGAAACGTGGAGGAGGCTTGGTTCTTGTGCTGCATCTGGCACAGGGTGTCTTGAATCTGAGCAGGGTACAATGAAATCTCAAGACTATCAAGGAATTCTGGAGATAAATGTGCTGCCTAGTGTCAGAAAGCTTGGTCTCAGTCGCAGATAATGACCCAAAACACACAGCTAAAAACACCCAAGAATGGCTAAAAGCAAGACATTGGACTATTCTGAAGTGGTCTTCTATGAGCCCTGATCTAAATCCTATAGAACATCTGTGGAAGGAGCTGATACATGCCGTCTGGAGAAGGCACCCTTCAAACCTGAGACAACTGTACCTGTTCACAGGTGCAGAAGTCTCATTGACGGTTACAAAAATCGTTTGATTGAACCACAATTCAAAAGCAATGTCTGATTTTCATTGGTTAATTTTCAAAAATATATGTAAAAATATATGCAAAATATATACATATATTTTCTATATACATACACATACATACATATATTTTCTATATAGACAATATTAATGACACCAAGAGACTTAATCTGCATAAATATGTATTTATTTATTTCAAAAAAAATATGTAAGAGACAAATGTTACATGCAAATGCAATGTGCAAAATCACTCAGATTTGGTATACAGTTTTTTCCATGAGCACCTGCTTATTTGCATGTGTTCACACACACACACACACACACACACACACACACACACACACACACACACACACACACACACACACACACACACACACACACACACACACACACACGATAATATCAGCCCATGCATGAGGGCTTCATTTAAGCACACTGTTGAACCGTCAACAACAACTTTCTCATTCACTCATTCAACATTCACACCACACAGAATAACATAAAATATATTATAATATATATAAAACACTTCTGCCATATGCTGGCATCATTGTGAGTAATAGGAAAGAAAAATAAATTATTATTTTAATAAATATTATTATTATTCAATAAATATAGTCCTTCATAAAAGTGCATCAACGTATTCTGAGAGTAAACAAAAGAATATAATCACTTGAAAATAGTTATTTATACATGGCGGCTCCAGGCCTTACCAAGGATATCCTGAGTCATTGGATATTGGTCTGAGTGTAAAGATATATGTAGTAAAATGTATAAAGCCTGACATCTACTGGTGAAATCCCGGTACTGGTTCACTTGATTTTGATTTAAGGTTTGGATACTTGAAATGGTTGTGATTGTAATAGTGCTTCTCATTTGTACCCAATTCTAGCAATTTAATTATGTATATTCTAGATTGAGTTGCATCAGCAGCATCTACCTGCAATTAAGCAGCTCATAAAACATAAATCCAGCAGTCTTATGGTAACAAAAAAAAAAAAAAGGTTTACACATAACATTCAATTAAAAACGTTTTGTAGCAGATGTGACAGCAGTCTAAACGCTGCAGAAGAGAGACCTCCCTCCATCACTCTCTCCTCTTTCACCTGTGGTGAGCTGACACCTAATAAGCATGATCCTAATAATCTGGGATGTACTGTGTAGAGTTAACTTCCTGTGAGATGTTTTAATGGATATTGAAGTTGTTTTGTCTTGATTCACAGTGGTGTCAGTTTCCTCACAGCATGGCCAGACCCAGCACACCCACAGTGACCAGGAGAGCTATAGTGAAGGATGGGAGGACAGACACATTTTTTAAAATTTTATATATTTATATATATATATGTATGTATTAGTCAGCCTACAAACAAACATTATCTCCAAAGGAAGATGCTCAGATATCTCTTATTCTTACCTTGCATGAATGATTGCTGTAGTGTAACAGCGTGGCTAGTGGTTGGGGTGGCGGTGGTGGTTGCGGTGTTAACGAGATTGGTGATGGTGGAAGTACTATTTGCAAGGTTTACGACATTGGTCTGTATTTTGGCGGTGGGGCTTCCCAGAGTATCAGAAGCTGAAGATGCAAGCAAAAGACAAAAAAACATCACTGATATGCTTTTAGCATACAAGAAAATATTATCAGTAATTTCAACTGCTGGAATTGCTGATGATGTGTATGTGAATTTGAAAAGTTATCTTACTGCTGTTGAAAGCTCCAGTGGAGACTGACAAAGAATAACTTTGTGCTCTTATGCTCAGTGATCTTCTAGATACAGAAGCGGCCGGTATGGTGGCAGAAAATGTGCACTGGATTTTGTTTCCGTTGACACTGCCCTTCACATTGGTAACTGCCAGCTGTAGAGCAAAGACAACTGAATGAGTTTTCAATGGTTTATTAACACAAACAATATTTATATACCATGCAATCAATGATGGATTCAATAAATGTTGACCATAATATGGTATGAACAGCAGGCGATTGAACCATTTAGTGTCTGTGTTCAGTAAGTTTACGTGGAACAAGCCTTACCGTTGTCACAGTCAGCACATCATTGTCGAGGAGGGCGCTAAAGAATTTGATAACACCATTGTCGTTTGCACAGATGTAGGTGGCGTCATTACCTCCCTGTGATGAAAAACCAGAAACAGTAAATAGAAGTTATTGACACAGATGACTTTAAAAAACAATATGATTGGCTTCATTGTACTTTCATCTGTGAGTGGGTTGAAATAAGTTGACGTACCGCTGTGGTATCAGTTGACAGGGAGGCAGCGACGTAGCCTTCAGACTCTCCTGAGAGGCTGAAGTCAAAGTTTCGACCACTGCTCTGCTTGGCACCACAAAAGAAACATGAACTTGATTGTGAGGGGTCACAGGTAGTGGGCTCAGCTGCACAGAGCATCGATATCCCACAACCTGCGCTAGAGACAGATGACTGCAAGGAGAGGAGAAAGACTTAAGTACACTGTGATGAGGTAAACACCATCAATGGAGGTGTATGTTATTGTTATTCCATTTTACTGTAGTCTTTTAGTATTACTCACCCCCAACGTTGGTACATTGGTTGCTGCTGCTGCAGTGGTTGCTTTTGCTGCAGTGGTTGCTGCTGCTGCAGTGGTTGCTTTTGCTGCTGTGGTTGCTGCTGCTGCAGTGGTTGCTGCTGCTGCAGTGGTTGCTGCTGCTGCAGTGGTTACTTTTGCTGCTGTGGTTGCTTTTGCTGCAGTGGTTGCTCCTGCTGCAGTGGTTGCTTTTGCTGCTGTGGTTGCTGCTGCTGCAGTGGTTGCTTTTGCTTCAGTGGTTGCTGCTGCTGCAGTGGTTGCTTTTGCTGTAGTGGTTGCTTTTGCTGCAGTGGTTGCTGCTGCTGCAGTGGTTGCTACTGCTGCAGTGGTTGCTTTTGCTGCAGTTGTTGCTTTTGCTGCTGTGGTTGCTTTTGCTGCAGTGGTTGTTGCTGCTGCAGTGGTTGTTGCTTCTGCTGATGCAGTGGTTCCGGTTGCCGCTGCTGCAGTTGTTGTTGCTGCTGCTACTGCTGTGGTGGTTGCTGCTGCTTCAGTGGTTGTTGCTGCTGCTTCAGTGGTTGTTGCTGCTGCCTCAGTGGTTGTTGCTGCTGCAGTGGCTGTTGCTGCTGCTACAGTGGTTGTTGCTGCTGCTTCAGTGGTTGTTGCTGCTGCTACAGTGGTTGTTGCTGCTGCTACAGTGGTCGTTGCTGCTGCTTCAGTTGTTGTTGCAGCTGCTGCAGTGGTTGTTGCTGCTGCTGCAGTGGTTGTTGCTGCTGCCTCAGTGGTTATTGCTGCTGCTACAGTGGTTGTTGCTGCTGCTTCAGTGGTTGTTGCTGCTGCTGCAGTGGTTGTTGCTGCTGCTTCAGTGGTTGTTGCTGCTGTTTCAGTGGTTGTTGCAGCTGCCGCAGTGGTTGTTGCTGCTGCCGCAGTGGTTGTTCCTGCTGCCTCAGTGGTTGTTGCTGCTGCTTCAGTGGTTGTTGCTGCTGCTTCAGTGGTTGTTGCACCTGCCGCAGTGGTTGTTGCTGCTGCCGCAGTAGTTGTTCCTGCTGCCGCAGTGGTTGTTACTGCTGCCTCAGTGGTTGTTGCTGCTGCTTCAGTGGTTGTTGCTGCTGCCTCAGTGGTTGTTGCTGCTTCAGTGGTTGTTGCTGCTGCTACAGTGGTTGTTGCTGCTGCTACAGTGGTTGTTGCTGCTGCTTCAGTGGTTGTTGCAGCTGCCACAGTGGTTGTTGCAGCTGCCGCAGTGGTTGTTGCTGCTGCCTCAGTGGTTGTTGCTGCTGCTTCAGTGGTTGTTGCTGCTGCCTCAGTGGTTGTTGCTGCTGCTTCAGTGGTTGTTGCTGCTGCATCAGTGGTTGTTGCTGCTGCTACAGTTGTTGTTGCTGCTGCTTCAGTGGTTGTTGCTGCTGCCACAGTGGTTGTTGCTGCTGCTGCAGTGGTTGTTGCTGCTGCCTCAGTGGTTGTTGCTGCTGCTTCAGTGGTTGTTGCTGCTGCCTCAGTGGTTGTTGCTGCTGCTTCAGTTGTTGTTGCTGCTGCTTCACTGGTTGTTGCTGCTGCTGCAGTGGTTGTTCCTGCTGCTGCAGTGGTTGTTGCTGCTGCTTCAGTGGTTGTTGCTGCTGCTTCAGTGGTTGTTGCAGCTGCTGCAGTGGTTGTTGCTGCTGCCTCAGTGGTTGTTGCTGCTGCCTCAGTGGTTGTTGCTGCTGCTACAGTGGTTGTTGCAGCTGCTGCAGTGGTTGTTGCTGCTGCTACAGTGGTTGTTGCTGCTGCTTCAGTGGTTGTTGCTGCTGCCTCAGTGGTTGTTGCTGCTGCTTCAGTGGTTGCTGCTGCTGCAACAGTTGTTGTTGCTGCTGCTACAGTGGTTGTTGCAGCTGCTTCAGTGGTTGTTGCTGCTGCTTCAGTGGTTGTTGCTGCTGCTGCAGTGGTTGTTGCTGCTGCTTCAGTGGTTGTTGCTGCTGCTTCAGTGGTTGTTGCTGCTACAGTGGTTGTTGCTGCTGCTTCAGTGGTTGTTGCTGCTGCCTCAGTGGTTGTTGCTGCTGCTGCTGCAGTGGTTGTTGCTGCTGCCTCAGTGGTTGTTGCTGCTGCAGTGGTTGTTGCTGCTGCTTCAGTGGTTGTTGCTGCTGCTTCAGTGGTTGTTGCTGCTGCTACAGTGGTTTTTGCTGCTGCTTCAGTGGTTGTTGCTGCTGCTGCAGCGGTTGTTGCTGCTGCTTCAGTGGTTGTTGCTGCTGCTACAGTGGTTGTTGCTGCTGCTTCAGTGGTTATTGCAGCTGCTGCAGTGGATGTTGCTGCTGCCTCAGTGGTTGTTTCTGCTGCCGCAGTGGTTGTTGCTGCTGCTACAGTGGTTGTTGCAGCTGCCGCAGTGGTTGTTGCAGCTGCTTCAGTGGTTGTTGCTGCTGCTTCAGTGGTTGTTGCTGCTGCCTCAGTGGTTGTTGCTGCTTCCGCAGTGGTTGTTGCTGCTGCTGCAGTGGTTGATACTGCTGCCTCAGTGGTTGTTGCTGCTGCTTCAGTGGTTGTTGCTGCTGCTTCAGTGGTTGTTGCTGCTACAGTGGTTGTTGCTGCTGCTTCAGTGGTTGTTGCTGCTGCTTCAGTGGTTGTTGCTGCCGCCTCAGTGGTTGTTGCTGCCGCCTCAGTGGTTGTTGCTGCTGCTTCAGTGGTTGTTGCTGCTGCCGCAGTGGTTGTTGCTGCTGCCGCAGTGGTTGTTACTGCTGCCTCAGTGGTTGTTGCTGCTGCTTCAGTGGTTGTTGCTGCTGCTTCAGTGGTTGTTGCTGCTGCTTCAGTGGTTGTTGCTGCTGCTTCAGTGGTTGTTGCTGCCGCTTCAGTGGTTGTGGCTGCCGCTTCAGTGGTTGTTGCTGCTGCCGCAGTGGTTGTTGCTGCTGCTGCAGTGGTTGTTACTGCTGCTTCAGTGGTTGTTGCTGCTGCTTCAGTTGTTGTTGCAGCTGCTGCAGTGGTTGTTGCTGCTGCCTCAGTGGTTGTTGCTGCTGCCACAGTGGTTGTTGCTGCTGCTTCAGTGGTTGTTGCTGCTGCCGCAGTAGTTGTTGCTGCTACCTCAGTGGTTGTTGCTGCTGCTTCAGTGGTTGTTGCTGCTGCTTCAGTGGTTGTTGCTGCTGCTGCAGTGGTTGTTGCTGCTGCTGCTTCAGTGGTTGTTGCTGCTGCTGCAGTGGTTGTTGCTGCTGCTGATGTTCCCACAAACATCCAGGACAGCATCATAAAAAGGACAGTGAGGACCAGTCTGTTGTCCATGGCTGTAGCAGAAAGGGGAAGATCATGAAATACAATAACATGATTACTCAGTTAGTAGTCAGGGGAGTAAATGTGTATATTTATCGTACTAAACATAATACCCAAAGGAGTAATACAGGACAACTTAGATTTTACTAAAGAAAAACTTTATTTAATGATCACACCTTTTCTATTACATGGTGGTATACCACTGGAAAGTCAATAACTTTTGTGAAATTATGAATCATTGATATATCATCAATGTGAATAATTACTGTATTATAATTAAATGCCAATGGATACTTTAATCAATAATATAAAAAAAAGCATTTATTTCCCCTCACACCAAGAACAAGTTTTATATGTTTACTTTAACTAAATAACTAATTTACAAAACAACAAATAATAAGCTGCAATTTAAAGAATAAAGGTATATTACATTGATTACATGTATACCATATGGCATTCTTCCAGAAGTCATTGAATAATAGAGAATAATGTAATATATTGCTTCAGCTTACCTGTAGGTCTTGTTATCTTCAGTTTGATGGGTGAAATTCGATAATGTAGATCTTTTGTAGTTTTATTCTCAGCTGTGCCTGACAGGTGAGCTATATCCTCTGATGTCTTTAACAAGCTTCCAGGCAAAGATGTGACACCTGTCCACTCTGTGCCGCTATTTAAAAGAAGTAGGAGAAAACAGGTTAGACTTCTCTGACATCATGGATGACGTTGCCACAGGGTGGGGAATAGTGGAATAGGTGCTGAAGGGTGTGCTTGATGAAAACAAAGTATGAAATTGGGCGACGTCAATACATATTGAACATATTTTCTCTGTGATGGTTATGTTTACTGTTTATAGCAGGGTTGTCAGAGTTATTTCAGGCAAAGGGCCACAAACGGGCCAGTTTGATCTCATGAGGGCTGGACCAGTAAAACCATTGTGTAACAACTTCTAAATAAAAACAACCTCTGAATGTTTCTTTCTTTTAATGTAAAACAAAACAAAAACAAAGGTAGGTTAAAAATTAAGACAAGGCAAGTAAGTAAAAAAATTAAATAAAAGTGCTGTGAGTGAAATATTGCACGAGTAATATATTGCAGATATATATAAATGGAGTATTTTAACAGTGGGTTTCAGAGTCACTGTGTGTGTTTGTTGAGAGTCTGGATGGATTTAGGAAAGAAACAGTTCAAGAGTCTGTTGGTGAAACTATTGGTGTGTGTTTTTATTGACCTGTACGCCTCTCTGAAGGCAGAAAGTCACAGTAGAGTGACCGGTTCGAGAAAAGTCCTTTTATAATGTTCTTTGCTCTGGAGAAGTAGCGGGTGTCTCTGTTTTTTGACATTCAATGTACAGTACAATTACATCCTGAGTTCTTTTTCACAACACCTGCCTTTTTTTCAATCATTGATGGTGCGCCATCTGTAGCCGGGTTGACAGTACAGGCCCAGTCCACCCTGACCCTGTCCAGCATGCCAATAAGTGAGTTAAAAATGTCATTCACTGCTGTGGTTTCTGTCATCTGCACCAACTAAAGGAACTCCTCAGTGACGCTTCTCATCGACACCACAAATGAGAATCGATATGTTTGACATCCCTGATTTATAGTGTCTTTCTGGATGGTTTTATTATCTGATGCAGCAATCACACAGTCATTTCATTTAAAACTTCTTAGTTGTTCTAATGACCTGAAAAGCTTTACTGTATGTGAGTAAACAGATCAGGCAGGTCCGGTCTCTTTCTTTTTCTACATCAATTCTAAAACCAATTCCCTTTTAAAGTCAAAGTGAGGTTGAGAGCTGAAGTTAGAGAATTGTTCAGTGTGTAAAGTGGTTCTCAAATTCTTAGATGGTCCCTTTTTTTAGTGAGCCACCTTTGGGCTTTTGACTGTAGAGCTCATTAAGTTGTTTGATTTTGAAAGAATGGGTTTGGGTTTGCCACCTGCTATTTATGTCCCTTTAATGAGCTCTCCACACAAACCCCCCCCACCAGTATACATTTATTTTTGTGAGATAATAACGACATACTACACACACAGCATGTAATTAGTCATGCATGTTGGTGGCATCGATAATCAACCATTCATGCTACAGAACAGGTTTAACTGTCGTACAGTGAGCTGTCATTCATGCGTCAATATCACCTTTGTGTTGTGAACGTTAACACACCCTGTCTATTGACCAAGCAACTCTGAACAATAATATTTATAATAATGGGCAGAGGCAACTTTTCAATGACACAAAGTGACGTCTACCAAACGGTTGAGCAGACCTACAAAGGGTTAATTGAACATTTATTAATGACTGATGGAATTTATGATTGTGAATTGGTGCAGTATGTGAAGGTTAAGTAGGTAGTCCTAACCTTGGTAATGGTAGACTACAGCAAATAGTGAAAACACAGCAAAAAGATTAAAAAATAAATAAATAAATAAACTGCCATGACATAAGTCAGATCAAATCAGAGTAAATGCACCCTGTGATCAGGAGTCATGCTCAGCGGAACAATACCATACAGCAGGTTATTTAAGTGCATCAACTGTTAAAGTAACAGACAAAAGACTTCTTCTTTAAAACCGGTTCCTGGAACAGTTATGACACCCTGTGAGGAATTTGCTCAAGGACATTTCAAAACTCTTTGAAAATCTCCCTTTGAGTAAAGATATATGACTAAAAATCAATCAATCAATCTTTATTTGTAAAGTGCCAAATCACAACAAAGTAATCTCAAGGCACTTTACACATAGAGCAGGTTCTAAACCGAACTCTTAAGGTATCATTTTAAAGAGACCCAACATTCCCACATGAGCAGCACTTGGTGACAGTGGCAGAAAAAACTCAATTTTAACAGGAAGAAACCTCAGAACCAGAACCACACTCAAAGTGGGAGAACATCTGCCTCGACCGGTTGGGGTCGAGAGGAGAGAGAGGAGGGGAAAGCAGCCATGTTTTAACATTATGTAAACATCAACAATCGTTTATCTAATTTTCTGTCAATCAGCTAAACCTTGCAGCTTCTAACAAAGTGTGAGAACATCTGACTCGACTGGTTGGGGTGTGTAAATAATAAATATGTAAATAATACAATATTTGTGAATGTAAAATTAAATAAGGGTGTCTATAATCAATTACAGCTTAATGGATGAATATGTAAACTCAAATAATAACCGAATAATATTATGGATTAAAAAAATACACAGTATCAACGATGGCTCACGCTGATTGGCAGGAAAGTCTGGGTCACAGCTCTGCCCTCTTGAACCTGATTGGTTGAAATGGCAGTGAACAGTGTCTTTTCTCATGAAACTGGTCATGTAATTTGCTGCGTACTCGTTTGGTGAATCATGTCCAAGTCTTTGTCTACTAACAATGAAATACGTCAGTAGGGTTGCCAGAAATACTACAGTGTTGTCAAAAATGAATTCACCTAAAAGTATGTGTTACTTCTATTGTACTGTATCCAAAAAATCTTTCCTTTCACAATTCTGCCCAGAAGTCAGTCTTAGTTTGTGAATGAATGACGTATTTCTGGTTTCTTGGGAGCAGTTAGAATAATAATACCAATTCTATTCCTGGCTCATGTGTAGGTCTCATTGTTTCCCTGTTTATATTTAACACACCAAATGTTGTCATGCTGCTGTTATCAGAAGCTCTCAGTATTATCTCTGAATCCATCATGTTTAACACAGTGGTGGTTTTCAGATCTTATACTTAAGTAAAGTTTGTATTTTTTTAAATATATTTTGTTATGGGAGTCTGGGAGCCTTAATGCCATAGTGCATAATGAAGAAAAGCAGGGGCGGATCTAGAAAAGTTAGATTTTGGGGCAGGCTCAGTCTCAGGAAGGGTGGCTCATATAAAAGAACATTTAAAAAGTAAAATAACAACAACAAAAACCTAGACTCTAAATAATAATACATTATATAGTATTGATGCCACAACTGTTTATTTCCACATCACAGTAATTTCACAGTTTGGCATACAGTGTTAAAAACAAATGTAGTAACAATCTTTAATCCTGCCTGATATTAGTGTTTACAGTGTATCCTAAGTTCTGAATGAGTGACGTAAATCATATTTATATTACACTGAAAGATTAAACCGTTTTTAGACATTGTACAAAAAAAGAAAAACCTTCAATCTTGTCTCACATCAGTACCTAGAATGTCTCATATTCAGTGTGTTTAGTCAGAGTGTGTGTGTGTGTGTGTGTGTGTGTGTGTGTGTGTGTGTGTGTGTGTGTGTGTGTGTGTGTGTGTGTGTGTGTGTGTGTGTGTGTGTGTGTGTGTGTGTGTGTGTGTGTGTGTGTGTGTGTGTGTGTGTGTCTGTGAACGGTTGAGTGAACGGGTGAGTGAACGTAGCTAGTTTCTATCTGATATCGTAACTGACAGCAGATTTTTGGAGCATGCAGTATTTAATTGTTCTGGATTGTTTCTATAATAATAAACATACATTTGCATAAAGCAGCATATGTACCCACTTCCATGTTAATAACAGTAATTTTTTCATTTTGTCGAGTTATCTAAAGAGGTATTTGGCCTTGACTCACGCCGGATGCACAGCGGCTGGCCGGCGTGACACATGTCTTTGTCACTTTCAGACTGACGCAGTTGTCATTTTCTCGCCCTGCAGCCTCGTTGTCTAAATAGGAAATATGCAATTGCATTGATCTGTGTGTTGGTCTCACAGTCAGGTAGATAGATAGATCTTTATTGTCATTGACACTAGGTGTAGCCAGGTACATTCTTGGTGCATTGCTATTTTGTTGCAGTGGAAAGCGATTGCGCCAATGACCAACAAAAATGTCTGAAGTCACTGACGCATATTTTCCTTTCGGATATTTTAAGAGCACAATGGACAAAATGGAAAGAATTGCTTTACATTGTTAACATGGACTTAAAATCTGTTGTGAAATGAAAAATAATATAATTTTAAACGTGATAAACCTGGAATGGGTCAGTGCCAGTACCGCATTACACTTTATTAGGAACACCTGTGCAATCTAATGCAACCCAATACAACCAATCTACTGTAAATTCTACATTTATAAAGCTTATACCTTTTTCAGTTATTATTGACATTGTCAGAAAGGTGATCATTCTACTTTATGTTTATTATCAAGGTAGTAGTGAGATGTGGAGGTTACTAATGTTTTTTACACACCATTAACATACATGATAGGCTTTGTGAAAGTATTAGTAGACACTAAGAGAGGCTACTTAAGGGGAGGGATATTCATATACCATACTTTGTGCTTTATTTTCAGCCTTTATTCATACTCCTACTGGAATCATGTGGAAGCCCTCTAAAAGAGTTACTCTCAGCCTTTTGATCCCTGTAGTGGTTAGTGCATATTATACATGGTTAATATACATCTGGCTTATTACCACTGAACAATTTCTTCACTCTTCGTCATAGTCCTACATGGTTTAGGCTTTAAACTCGCATTGTTTTAAGTATCTTTAAGGTGTGGCAACAACAGTTTCATAAGATTCTTAACAGATTTTCTTAAAAGATATGATAACGCTAGACAACAAGAACAAGACACAGGTGAAGCACATGAGGAAATCAACTATATCAGGGAGAGATAATATGTGATGAAAGAGGAAGAGACTATCAGAAGAAATCTGTGGTGGTGAAACTCAACACGATGTGGGATTAATAAAGATAAACAAACAGAACTGGATTTTTGGCTCAAACCAGCCTTGAGTAAATAAAACATAGGCTTTAAATATCACATTTCTGCATGTTCAGATAGTATTACCATGAAAGCCTTTGTGGTGAGGCAGATAAGGATCATGTTGTGGTGGTTCGGGTGTATGCATGGTTGGCTAAAATCAGCAAACAAAGAAGTTGCATGATGAGGAAATGATGAACAGGGTTATTCATAACTGCTTATGTTGTACATGAAATCGTATCTAACCTTAATGCTGCTTTGGCCACAATAAACATAGTATGATCATGTTTTATGGTCAGCACATCTTTAGTACACAGCAGCAGCAGCAAAGGTAGCAGATAGAGCAACTACAAAACTACAAAAACACCACAAACACACAAAAAACAAACCATGCTAGATTTGCATTTAAATACATCAGATAAGGACATTTAAGTATTTAAGTATTCATCTTTTTCCTTTTCTTTTTAAATTAACACATTATAAAGTTAGACATTTTTGACCGATACTTAAAATTGAACTACATTGTATCATGTAATGTTTGCCTATTATTTAGACCTTAAGTCTTAAAGAGTTGCCAGTGAACACATTAGAGCTAGTTGTAAATCACCAAAGAGCTGCACAGATCAGTTCATGGGATTATTTTCTCCCTCAGATGATCGGTTCATCATCTTAGAGCCGGATCAGAGGCTGTTAACAGCTGAGATGACCGGCTGGGTCACCAGGCTTTTCACATGTCCGAAAACGACGCAGCAGATTTACAAACAGGTGAAGAAGAAGAAGAAGGAGTCAATAAATAACTTCTGGGCCATGGAAATTGGAAAAATTAAATATCAAAAACAAATTCTGCCCCGTTTTGATACGTTTTTCTTTTTTTGACCTGAGCCTAAAATCAAAAGTCTATTTCTAACTTGAAAATATAAGTTCCAATACATACAGTATGGAATTGTGGATGTTTGGGTGCTGTAGAAATACACTGTACACTTCATCCATAGCACCTATCGGGGCCAAAGCAGCTGGTTATGTAAGATATGTGAATGCATGTACTGCAGGACATGTAAGCCCAACTTGATTGGCAGGTGAAGGTGTGGAGCTCCTCTAGAGGCTGGTCTTTCCACTAAGTGCTCTCTGCTGGCCGTGCCTTAGTCAAGGGCAGACTCTTTTGGTCATTTGGTGAATTTCATGGAAACCCAGAACCACCAGCCAAACAGATGTTTTAACAGATTTAAACAGGGAACCAATTCTACAGCTGAGATATTCTTGACATTTTTATAAAACATTTATGAAGTGTTGTCTTAAGTTATCTAGGACTACGACTGCAACTAGCAACTATTGGGGGGTCTTCCAAAATACAAATGTTTGACCTTAAGAAAAATTAATGAAATTTTGAGTTTTACAGAATTTTGCACAGAAGCTGCTGATTGACAATATTTTGCACAATATTGAATACATAAATGGTTTAAATACGACCACAATATGTATTCATTGTTGTTTTTTCAGAGAATTGCATTCTGGTCAGAGTGGAAAAACCTCTGAAGCAGCATTTTACATGAAGTAGACTACTCATAGTTTAAATTGATCCTGAAACCTGGCATCTTATAGATTGGACCCCTTAGTGGGCCGGTTCTGGCTGACGGGCCATATGTTTGACACCCCTGTACTACAAGTTTGGACAGTTTTTACCTTTGACAACAACATTTAGTTGGTTCAGTAAGCACATATTATAACCTTGTCAACCAGCTCTTCCAAACAAGGTTTGACCATGGCAAAGGTTTGATCCTTCACTCCTAGGGTGTTTCTCTGTTCAAAAGAAACAGTATTGTATTGGCAAATGCCCAATACTAAAGGACTTGGATCAGGGCAAAGCAGTCTGTATTTAATAATGTATTTTTATTGTAATATATTTTCTGCATTTTTCAACAGTATACAGACAATGTTGATGACACCAAGAGACCTAATCTGCGTAAATATTTATTTATTTATTTAAAATAATATGTAAAAGACAAATGTTACATAATGCAATGTGAAAAATCAGTTTCACTAATATTTGGTATCACAGTTGTTTTTATGAGCAACTGGTCATTTGCATGTGCACAAACACACACACACACACACACACACACACACACACACACACACACACACACACACACACACACACACACACACACACACATGAAAATATCAGCCCATGCATGAGGGCTTCATTTAAACACACTGTTGAAACGTCAACAACAACTTTCTCATTCCCTCATTCAAAATTCACACCACACAGAATAACATAAAATATATTATAATATATATAAAACACTTCTGCCATATGCTGACATCATTGTGAGTAACAGGAAAGAAAAATAAATAATTATTAAATTAAATTATTATTATTATTCAATAAATATAGTCCTTCATAAGAGTAAATTAACGTATTCTGAGAGTAAACAAAAGAATATAAACACTTGAAAATAATTATTTATACATGGCGGCTCCAGGCCTTAACAAGGATTTAGTAGTCATTGGAAATTTGTCTGACTGTAAAGATGTATATGTAGTAAAATGTATAAAGCCTGACATCTACTGGTGAAAGCCAGGTACTGGTTCACTTGATTTTGATTTAAGGTTTGGTTACTTGTAATGGTTGTGATTGTAATAGTGCTTCTCATTTGTACCCAATTCTAGCAATTTAATTATATATATATATATATATATATATATATATATATATATATATACATATATATTCTAGATTGAGTTGCATCAGCAGCGTCTACCTTCAATTAAGCAGCTCATAAGACATAAATCCAGCAGACTTATGGTAACAAAACAAACAAAAATGGTTTACACATAACATTCAATTAAAAACTCTTTGTAGCAGATGTGACAGCAGTCTAAACGCTGCAGAAGAGAGACCTCCCTCCATCACTCTCTCCTCTTTCACCTGTGGTGAGCTGACACCTAATAAGCATGATCCTAATAATCTGGGATGTACTGTGTAGAGTTAACTTCCTGTGAGATGTTTAATGGACATTGAAGTTGTTTTGTCTTGATTCACAGTGGTGTCAGTTTCCTCATAGCATGGCCAGACCCAGCACACCCACAGTGACCAGGAGAGCTATAGTGAAGGATGGGAGGACAGACACATTTAAAAAAAAAACATTGAATTATAAAATATTTATATATACAAGCACACATTACACATATTATACATATATTTATTAGTCATCCTACAAACAAACAGTATCTCCAAAGGAAGATGCTCAGATATCTCTTATGCTTACCTTGCATGGATGATGAATGCTGTAGTGTAACAGCGTGGCTAGTGGTTCGGGTGGTTGGGGTGGCAGTGGTGGCAGTGGTAGTGGTGGAGGTGGTAGTGGTGGTAATGGTGTTAATCAGATTGATGATGATGGCAGTACTATTTGCAATGTTTACGACATTGGTCTGTATTTTGGCGGTGGGGCTTCCCAGAGTATCAGAAGCTGAAGAAAAAGACAAAAAACATCACTGATTTTAGCATACAAGAAAATATTATCAGTCCTTTAAACTGCTGAATGTGAATTTGAAATGTTATCTTACTGCTGTTGAAAGCTCCAGTGGAGACTGACAAAGAAAAACTTTGTGCTCTTATGCTCAGTGATCTTCTAGATACAGAAGCGGCCTGTATGGTGGCAGAAAATTCACACTGGATGTTGTTTCCGTTGACACTGCCCTTCACATTGGTAACTGCCAGCTGTAGAGCAAAGACAACTGAATGAGTTTTCAATGGTTTATTAATATAAACAATATTTATATACCATGTAATCAATGATGGATTCAAGTAATGTTGGCCATGATATGGCATGAACAGCAGGCGATTGAACCATTTAGTGTCTCTGTTCAGTAAGTTTACGTGGAACAAGTCTCACATAAGCAAGGAGAAAAAGAGACATTCGTAACATAGAATGTATCTTTATGTCTGTCTCTTCAAAACATAGTAATCAGGTTTATAGCAAAAATAGATCAGCTGTATCTGCCATTGTTCATGTACATTTTTTACACAAATGTGTATATCACATTAGATTTTTGACAGTCTTATTCTATTAGAATAGAATAAAAGGTATGCCAGACTGCCATGGAAGTGGGCTCCTATGGACACAGGTCTATCGCCACCACAACACTGAACCAGAGGCAGAGCAGAGGTACGTACTCACCGTTGTCACAGTCAGCACACCATTGTCGAGGAGGGCGCTAAAGAATTTGATAACACCATTGTCGTTTGCACAGATGTAGGTGGCGTCATTACCTCCCTGTGATGAAAGACCAGAAACAGTATATAGAAGTTGTTGATATGGATAGATAAAAAAAAAGCCAAAGATGATTGACTCAGGCTTCAGTGTACTTTTATCTGTGAGTGGGTGAAAGAAGTTGACGTACCGCTGTGGTATCAGTTGAAAGGGAGCAAGCGACGTAGCCTTCAGACTGTCCTGAGAGGCTGAACTCAAAGTTTCGACTGCTGGTCTGCTTGGCACCACAAAAGAAACATGAACTTGATTGTGAGGGGTCACAGGACGGGGGCTCAGCTGCACAGAGCATCGATATCCCACAACCTGCGCTAGAGACAGGTGTCTGCAAGGAGAGGAGAAAGACTTAAGTACACTGTGATGAGGTAAACACCATCAATGGAGGTGTATGTTAACTTTATGGAATTCTGTTCTATTTCACTGTAGTCTTTTAGTATTACTCACCCCCAACGTTGGTACATTGGTTGCTACTGCTGCTGCAGTGGTTGATTTTGCTGCTACTGTAGTGGTTGTTGTTGCTGCTGCAGTGGTTCTGTTTGCTGCTGCTGCAGTGGTTCCTGTTGCTCCTGCAGTGGTTGTTGCTGTTGCCATGGTTGTTTCCACTACTTCAGTGGTTGTTTCTGCTGCATCAGTGGATGTGGTTGTTGCTGCAGTGGTTGTTGCTACTGCTGTAGTTGTTGTTTCTGCTGCTTCAGTTGTTGTTGCTACAGCAGTGGTTGATTCTGCTGCTGTAGTGGTTGTTTCTGCTGCTGCAGTGGTAGTTGCTGCTGCTGTAGTGGTTGTTTCTGCTGCTGTAGTGGTTGTTTCTGCTGATACAGTGGTTGTTTCTACTGCTGTAGTGGTTGTTGCTGCTGCTGTAGTTGTTGGTGCTACTGCAGTGGTTGTTTCTGCTGCTCTAGTAGTAGTTGCTGCTGCTGTAGTGGTTGTTTCGGCTGCTTCAGTTGTTGTTGCTACTGCGGTAGTTGTTGCTGCTGCTGTAGGGGTTGTTTCTACTACTGTAGTGGTTGTTGCTGCTGCTGTAGTGGTTGTTGCTACTGCGGTAGTGGTTGCTGCTGCTGTAGTGGTTGTTGATGCTGCTTTAGTAGTTGTTTCTGCTACTTCAGTGGCTGTTGCTGCTGCTGTAGTGGTTGTTGCTGCTGCTGTAGGGGTTGTTTCTGCTACTGTAGTGGTTGTTGCTGCTGCTGTAGTGGTTGCTGCTGCTGCTGTAGTGGTTGTTGCTGCTGCGGTAGTGGTTGGTGCTGCTGTAGTTGTAGTTTCTGTTGCTGCAGTGGTTGTTTCTGCTGCCTCAGTTGTTGTTGCTACTGCAGTGGTTGTTGTTGCTGCTGCAGTGGTTGTTTCTGCTGCTTCAGTTGTTGTTGCTGCTGTAGTGGTTGTTGTTGCTGCTGTAGTGGTTGTTGCTACTGAAGTGGTTGTTTCTGCTGCTGTAGTGGTTGTTGCTGCTGCTTCAGTGGTTGTTGTTGCTGCTGTAATGGTTGTTTCTGCTGCTTCAGTTGTTGTTGCTGCTGTAGTGGTTGTTGTTGCTGCTGTAGTGGTTGTTGCTACTGAAGTGGTTGTTTCTGCTGCTGTAGTGGTTGTTGCTGCTGCTTCAGTGGTTGTTTCTGCTGCTGCAGTGGAAGTTGCTCCTGCTGCAGTGGTTGTTTCTGCTGCTTCAGTTGTTGTTGCTACTGCAGTAGTTGTTGCTGCTGCTGTAGTGGTTTTTGCTGCTGCTGCAGTGGTAGTTGCTGCTGCTTCAGTTGTTGTTGCTACTGCAGTGGTTGTTTCTGCTGCTGCAGTGGTTGTTTCTGCTGCCTCAGTTGTTGTTGCTACTGCGGTAGTTGTATCTGCTGCTGCAGTGGTTGTTGCTGCAGCCGTAGAGGTTGATTCTGCTGCTGTAGTGGTTGTTTCTGTTGCTTCAGTTGTTGTTGCTACTGCGGTAGTTGTTGCTGCTGCTGTAGTGGTTGTTGTTGCTGCAGTGGTTGTTGCTGCTACCGTAGTGGTTGTTTCTGCTGCTTCAGTTGTTGTTGCCACTGCAGTGGTTGTTGCTGCTATTTCAGTGCTTGGTGGTGCTGTAGTGGTAGTTGCTGCTGCTGCAGTGTTAGTTGCTGCTTCAGATGTTGTTGCTACTGCAGTGGTTGTTTCTGCTGCTGCATTGGTTGTTTCTGCTGCTTCAGTTGTTGTTGCTACTGCAGCGGTAGTTGTTGATGCTGCTGTAGTGGTTGTTGCTGCTGCTGTAGTGGTTGTTTCTGCTTCTTCAGTTGTTGTTGCTACTGCAGTGGTTATTTCTGCTGATGCAGTGGTTGTTGCTGCTGCCATAGTGGTTGTTGCTGCTGCAGTGGTTGTTTCTGCTGCTGCAGTGGTTGTTTCTGTTGCTTCAGTTGTTCTTGCTACTGCGGTAGTTGTTGCTGCTGCTGTAGTGGTTGTTGCTGCTGCAGTGGTTGTTGCTGCTACCGTAGTGGTTGTTTCTGCTGTTTCAGTTGTTGTTGCCACTGCAGTGGTTGTTGCTGCTATTTCAGTGCTTGGTGGTGCTGTAGTGGTAGTTGCTCCTGCTGCAGTGTTAGTTGCTGCTTCAGATGTTGTTGCTACTGCAGTGGTTGTTTCTGCTGCTGCATTGGTTGTTTCTGCTGCTTCAGTTGTTGTTGCTACTGTAGCGGTAGTTGTTGCTGCTGCTGTAGTGGTTGTTGCTGCTGCTGTAGTGGTTGTTGCTGCTGCAGTGGTTGTTGCTGCTACCGTAGTGGTTGTTTCTGCTGCTTCAGTTGTTGTTGCTGCTATTTCAGTGCTTGGTGGTGATATAGTGGTAGTTGCTCCTGCTGCAGTGTTAGTTGCTGCTGCTTCAGATGTTGTTGCTACTGCAGTGGTTGTTTCTGCTGCTGCATTAGTTGTTTCTGCTGCTTCAGTTGTTGTTGCTACTGCAGCGGTAGTTGTTGCTGCTGCTGTAGTGGTTATTGCTGCTGCTGTAGTGGTTGTTTCTGCTGCTTCAGTTGTTGTTGCTACTGCAGTGGTTGTTTCTGCTGCTGCAGTGGTTGTTTCTGCTGCTTCAGTTGTTGTTGCTACTGCGGTAGTTGTTGCTGCTGCAGTGGTTGTTGCTGCTGCCATAGTGGTTGTTTGTGCTGCTTCAGTTGTTGATGCCAGTGTAATGGTTGGTGCTGCTGTAGTTGTAGTTTCTGTTGCTACAGTGGTTGTTTCTGTTGCCTCAGTTTTTGTTGCTACTGCAGTGGTTGTTTCTGCTGCTTCAGTTGTTGTTGCTACAGCAGTGATTGATTCTGCTGCTGTAGTGGTTGTTTCTGCTGCTGTAGTGGTTGTTTCTGCTGCTTCAGTTGTTGTTGCTACAGCAGTGGTTGTTTCTGCTGCTGCCATGGTTGTTTTTTCTTCTTCGGTTGTAGTTACTACTGCAGTGGTCGTTTCTGCTGCTGCAGTGGTTTCTGCTGATACAGTGGTTGTTTCTGCTGCTGCAGTGGTAGTTGCTGCTACTGTAGTGGTGGTTGCTGCTGCTGTAGTGGTTGTTTCTGCTGCTGCAGTGGTAGTTGCTGCTGCTTCAGATGTTGTTGCTACTGCAGTGGTTGTTTCTGCTGCTTCAGTTGTTTTTGCTACTGCGGTAGTTGTTGCTGCTGCTGTAGTGGTTTTTTTTGCTGCTGTAGTGGTTGTTCCTGCTGCTTCAATTGTTGTTGCTGCTGCAGTGTTAGTTGCTGCTACTTCAGATGTTGTTGCTACTGCAGTGGTTGTTTCTGCTGCTGCATTGGTTGTTTCTGCTGCTTCAGTTGTTGTTGCTACTGCAAAGGTAGTTGTTGCTGCTGCTGTAGTGGTTGTTGCTGCTGCTGTAGTGGTTGTTTCTGCTGCTTCAGTTGTTGTTGCTACTGCAGTGGTTATTTCTTCTGATGCAGTGGTTGTTGCTGCTGCCATAGTGGTTGTTTCTGCTGCTTCAGTTGTTGTTGCCAGTGTAATGGTTGGTGCTGCTGTAGTTTCTGTTGCTATAGTGGTTGTTTCTGCTGCTGTAGTGGTTGTTGCTGCTTCTGCAGTGGTAATTGCTGCTGCTGTAGTGGTTGTTTCCGCTGCTGCATTGGTTGTTTCTGCTGCTTCAGTTGTTGTTGCTACTGCAGTGGTTATTTCTGCTGATGCAGTGGTTGTTGCTGCTGCCATAGTGGTTGTTTCTGCTGCTTCAGTTGTTGTTGCCAGTGTAATGGTTGGTGCTGCTGTAGTTTCTGTTGCTATAGTGGTTGTTTCTGCTGCTGTAGTGGTTGTTGCTGCTTCTGCAGTGGTAATTGCTGCTGCTGTAGTGGTTGTTTCCGCTGCTGCATTGGTTGTTTCTGCTGCTTCAGTTGTTGTTGCTACTGCAGTGGTTATTTCTGCTGATGCAGTGGTTGTTGCTGCTGCCATAGTGGTTGTTTCTGCTGCTTCATTTGTTGCCAGTGTAATGGTTGGTGCTGCCGTAGTTTCTGTTGCTACAGTGGTTGTTTCTGCTGCCTCAGTTGTTGTTGCTACTGCAGTGGTTGTTTCTGCTGCTGTAGTGGTTGTTTCTGCTGCTTCAGTTGTTGTTGCTACAGCAGTGGTTGATTCTGCTGCTGTAGTGGTTGTTTCTGCTGCTGTAGTGGTTGTTGCTACTGCTTCAGTTGTTGTTGCTACTGCAGTGGTTGATACTGCTGCTGCAGTGGTAGTTGCTGCTTCTATAGTGGTTGTTTCTGCTGCTTCGGTTGTTGTTGCTGATGCAGTGGTTGTTTCTGCTGCTTCAGTTGTTGTTGCTACAGCAGTGGTTGTTTCTGCTGCTGCCGTGGTTGTTTTTTCTTCTTCAGGTGTAGTTGCTACTGCAGTGGTCGTTTCTGCTGCTGCAGTGGTTGTTGCTGCTGCTTCAGTGGTTGTTGCTACTGTTTCAGTGGTCGGTGCTGCTGTAGTTGTTGTTTCTGCTGCTGCAGTGGTAGTTGCTGCTACTGTAGTGGTAGTCGCTGCTGCTGTAGTGATTGTTTCTGCTGCTGCAGTGGTTGTTGCTGCTGCTGTAGTGGTTGTTGCTGCTGCTTCAGTTGTTGCTACAGCAGTGGTTGATTCTGCTGCTATAGTGGTTGTTTCTGCTGCTGTAGTGGTTGTTTCTGCTGCTTCAGCTGTTGTTGCTACAGCAGTGGTTGTTTCTGCTGCTGCAGTGGTTGTTTCTTCTTCAGGTGTAGTTGCTACTGCAGTGGTCGTTTCTGCTGCTGCAGTGGTTGTTGCTGCTGTTTCAGTGGTTGTTGCTGCTGTTTCAGTGGTCGGTGCTGCTGTAGTGGTTGTTTCTGCTGATACAGTGGTTGTTTCTGCTGCTGCAGTGGTTGTTTCTGCTGATACAGTGGTTGTTGCTGCTGCCGTAGTGGTTGTTGCTGCTGCTTCAGTTGTTGCTACAGCAGTGGTTGATTTTGCTGATACAGTGGTTGTTTCTGCTGCTGCAGTGGTTGTTTCTGCTGATACAGTGGTTGTTGCTGCTGCCGTAGTGGTTGTTTCTGCTGCTGCAGTGGTTGTTTCTTCTTCTTCAGTTGTAGTTGCTACTGCAGTGGTCGTTTCTGCTGCTGCAGTGGTTGTTGCTGCTGCTTCAGTGGTTGTTGCTGCTTTTTCAGTGGTCGGTGCTGCTGTAGTGGTTGTTTCTGCTGATACAGTGGTTGTTTCTGCTGCTGCAGTGGTAGTTGCTGCTACTGTAGTGGTTGTTTCTGCTGCTGCAGTGGTTGTTGCTGCTGCCGTAGTGGTTGTTGCTGCTGCTGCAGTGGTTGTTTCTGCTGCTTCAGTTGTTTTAGCTACTGCAGTGGTTGTTTCTGCTGCTGTGGTGGTTGTTTCTGTTGCTTCAGTTGTTGTTGCTACAGCAGTGGTTGTTTCTGCTGCTGCAGTGGTAATTGCTGGTACTGTAGTGGTTGTTTCTGCTGCTGCAGGGGTTGTTTCTGCTGCTTCAGTTGTTGTTGCTGCTGCTACAGTGATAGTTGCTGTTGCTTCAGTGGTTGTTGCTGCTTTTTCAGTGGGTGGTTCTGCTGTTAAAGTATTTGGTGCTGCTGTAGTGGTTGTTTCTGTTAATATAGTGGTTGTTGCTGCTGTTTCAGTGGTTGGTGCTGCTGTAGTGGTTATTTCTGCTGATACAGTGGTTGTTGCTACTGCTTCAGTTGTTGTTTCTACTGCAGTGGTTGATACTGCTGCTGCAGTGGTAGTTGCTGCTTCTATAGTGGTTGTTTCTGCTGCTTCGGTTGTTGTTGCTACTGTAGTGGTTGTTTCTGCTACTCCGGCTGTTGTTGCTACTGCAGTGGTTGTTTCTGCTGCTGTAGTGGTTGTTTCTGCTGCTGCGGTGGTTGTTTCTGCTGCTTCAGTTGTTGTTGCTACTGCGGTGGTTGTTTCTGCTGCTGCAATGGTTGGTTCTGCTGCTTCAGTTGTTGTTGCTACTGCGGTAGTTGTTGCTGCTGCAGTGGTTGTTGCTGCTGCTGTAGTGGTTGTTTCTGCTGCTTCAGTTGTAGTTGCCACTGGAGTGGTTGTTGCTGCTATTTCAGTGCTTGGTGGTGCTGTAGTGGTAGTTGCTGCTGCTGCAGTGTTAGTTGCTGCTTCTTCAGATGTTGTTGCTACTGCAGTGGTTGTTTCTGCTGCTGCAGTGGTTGTTTCTGCTGCTTCAGTTGTTGTTGCTACTGCAGCGGTAGTTGTTGCTGCTGCTGTAGTGGTTGTTGCTGCTGCTGTAGTGGTTGTTTCTGCTGCGTCAGTTGTTGTTGCTGCTGCAGTGGTTATTTCTGCTGCTGTAGTAGTTGTTGCTGCTGTAGTGGTTGTTTCTGCTGCTACAGTGGTTGTTGTTGCTGCTGCAGTGGTAGTTGCTGCTTCTTCAGTTGTTGTTGCTACTGCAGTGGTTGTTGCTGCTGCTTTAGTGGTTGTTTCTGCTGCTGCAGTGGTTGTTTCTGCTGCTGCAGTGGTAATCGCTGGTACTGTTGTGGTTGTTGCTGCTGCTTCAGTGGTTGTTTCTGCTGCTGCAGTGGTTGTTTCTGCTGCTGTAGTGGTTGTTGCTACTGCGGTAGTTGTTGCTGCTGCTGTAGTGATTTTTTTTGCTGCTGTAGTGGTTGTTCCTGCTGCTTCAATTGTTGTTGCTGCTGCAGTGGTAGTTGCTGCTGCCTCAGTTGTTGTTGCTACTGCGGTAGTTGTTTCTTCTGCTGCAGTGGTTGTTGCTGCTGCCGTAGTGGTTGTTTCTGCTGCTGCAGTGGTTGTTTCTGTTGCTTCAATTGTTGTTGCTACTGCGGTAGTTGTTGCTGCTGCTGTAGTGGTTGTTGCTGCTGCAGTGGTTGTTGCTGCTACCGTTGTGGTTGTTTCTGCTGCGTCAGTTGTTGTTGCCACTGCAGTGGTTGTTGCTGCTATTTCAGTGCTTGGTGGTGCTGTAGTGGTAGTTGCTGCTGCTGCGGTGGTTGTTTCTACTGCTTCAGTTGTTGTTGCTACTGTAGTGGTTGTTTCTGCTGCTGCAATGGTTGTTTCTGCTGCTTCAGTTGTTGTTGCTACTGCGGTAGTTGTTGCTGCTGTAGTGGTTGTTGCTGCTGCTGTAGTGGTTGTTTCTGCTGCTTCAGTTGTAGTTGCCACTGCAGTGGTTGTTGCTGCTATTTCAGTGCTTGGTGGTGCTGTAGTGGTAGTTGCTGCTGCTACAGTGTTAGTTGCTGCTGCTTCAGATGTTGTTGCTACTGCAGTGGTTGTTTCTGCTGCTGCAGTGGTTGTTTCTGCTGCTTCAGTTGTTGTTGCTACTGCAGCGGTAGTTGTTGCTGCTGCTGTAGTGGTTGTTGCTGCTGCTGTAGTGGTTGTTTCTGCTGCGTCAGTTGTTGTTGCTGCTGCAGTGGTTATTTCTGCTGCTGTAGTAGTTGTTGCTGCTGTAGTGGTTGTTTCTGCTGCTACAGTGGTTGTTGTTGCTGCTGCAGTGGTTGTTGTTGCTGCTGCAGTGGTAGTTGCTGCTGCTTCAGTTGTTGTTGCTACTGCAGTGGTTGTTGCTGCTGCTTTAGTAGTTGTTTCTGCTGCTGCTGCGGTTGTTGTTGCTACTGCAGTGGTTGTTTCTGCTGCTTCAGTTGTTGTTGCTACTGCGGTAGTTGTTGCTGCTGCTGTAGTGGTAGTTGTTGCTGCTGCAGTGGTTGTTGCTGCTGCTGCAGTGGTTGATGCTGCTGCTTCAGTTGTTGTTGCCACTGCAGTGGTTGTTGCTGCTATTTCAGTGGTTGATGGCGCTGTAGTGGTAGTTGCTGCTGCTGCAGTGGTTGTTGCTGCTGCTTCAGTTTTTGTTGCAACTGCAGTCGTTGTTGATCCTGCTGTACTGGTTGTTGCTGCTGCTTCAGTGGTTGTTGTTTCTGCTGCAGTGGTAGTTGCTGCTGCTTCAGTTGTTGTTAGTACTGCAGTGGTTGTTTCTGCTGCTGCAGTGGTAGTTGCTGCTGCTTCAGGTGTTGTTGCTACTGCAGTGGTTGTTTCTGCTGCTGCAGTGGTTGCTTCTGCTGCTTCAGTTGTTGTTGCTGCTGCTTCAGTTGTTGTTGCAGCGTTTTCAGTGGTTGATGCTACTGTTTCAGTGGTTGTTTCTTCTGCTTCAGTTTTTGTTGCTACTGCAGTGGTTGTGTCTGCTGCTACAGTGGTAGTAGCTGCTGCTGTAGTAGTTGTTTCTGCTGCTTCAGTTGTTGTTGCTACTGCGTTGGTTGTTGCTGCTGCTGTAGTGGTTGTTTCTGCTGGTGCAGTTGTAGTTGCTGCTTCTGCAGTGGTTGTTGCTGCTACTTCAGTGGTTGTTGCTGCCACTGCAGTTGTTGTTGCTGCTGCTTCAGTGGTTGTTTCTGCTGCTGCAGTGGTAGTTGCTGCTGCTTCAGTTGTTGTTGCTACTGCGATAGTTGTTGCCGCTGCTGAAGTGGTTGTTGCTGCTGCTGTAGTGGTTCTTTCTGCTGCTTCAGTTGTTGTTTCTACTGCAGTGGTTATTTCTGCTGCTGTAGTGGTTGTTTCTGCTGCTGTACTTGTTGTTGCCACCGCAGTGGTTGTTTCTGCTGCTATTTCAGTGGTTGGTGGTGCTGGAGTGGTAGTTGCTGCTGCTGCAGTGGTTGTTTCTGCTGCCTCAGTCCTTGTTGCTACTGCAGTGGTTGTTTCTGCTGCTGTAGTGGTTGTTGCTGCTGCAGTAGTGGTTGTTTCTGCTGCTGCGGTTGTTGTTGCTACTGCAGTGGTTGTTTCTGCTGCTTCAGGTGTTGTTGCTACTGCGGTAGTTGTTGCTGCTGCTGTAGTGGTAGTTGTTGCTGCTGCAGTGGTTGTTGCTGCTGCTTCAGTTGTTGTTGCTGCTGCTTCAGTTGTTGTTGCAGCGTTTTCAGTGGTTGATGCTACTGTTTCAGTGGTCGTTGCTGCTGCTTCAGATGTTGTTGCTACTGCAGTGGTTGTTTCTGCTGCTGCAGTGGTTGTTTCTGCTGCTTCAGTTGTTGTTGCCACTGTAGTGGTTGTTGCTGCTATTTCAGTGGTTGATGGCGCTGTAGTGGTAGTTGCTTCTGCTTCACTGGTTGCTTCTGCTGCTTCAGTTTTTGTTGCTACTGCAGTCGTTGTTGATCCTGCTTTACTGGTTGTTGCTGCTGCTTCAGTGGTTGTTGTTTCTGCTGCTGTGGTGGTTGCTGCTGCTTCAGTTGTTGTTAGTACTGCAATGGTTGTTTCTGCTGCTTCAGTTGTTGTTGCTGCTGCTTCAGTTGTTGTTGCAGCGTTTTCAGTGGTTGATGCTACTGTTTCAGTGGTCGTTGCTGCTGCTTCAGATGTTGTTGCTACTGCAGTGGTTGTTTCTGCTGCTGCAGTGGTTGTTTCTGCTGCTTCAGTTGTTGTTGCTACTGCGGTAATTGTTGCTGCAGTAGTGGTTGTTGCTGCTGCTGTAGTGGTTGTTTCTGCTGCTTCAGTGGTTGTTGCTGCTACTGCAGCTGTTGTTGCTGCTGCTTTAGTGATTGTTGCTGCTGTTTCAGTGGTTGGTGCTGCTGTAGTGGCTGTTGCTACTGCAGTGGTTGTTTCTGCTGCTTCAGTGGATGTTTCTGCTGCTGCAGTTGTAGTTGCTGCTGCTTCAGTTGTTGTTGCTACTGCAGTGGTTGTTTCTGCTGCTGCAGTGGTTGTTTCTGCTGCTTCAGTTGTTGTTGCTGCTGATACAGTGGTTGTTGCTTCTGTTTCAGTGGTTGTTTCTGCTGCTGCAGTGGTTGTTGCTGCTGCTTCAGATGTTGTTTCTACTGCAGTGGTTGTTTCTGCTGCTGCAGTGGTTGTTTGTGGTTCTTCAGTTGTTGTTGCTGATGCAGTATTTGTTGCTGTTGCTGTAGTGGTTGTTGCTGCTGCTTCAGTGGTTGTTTCTGCTGCTGCAGTGATAGTTGCTGCTGCTTCAGTTGTTGTTGCTATTGCGGTGGTTGTTTCTGCTCCTGCAGTGGTTGTTTCTGCTGCATCAGTTGTTTTTGCTACTGCGGTAGTTGTTGCTGCTGCTGTAGTGGTTGTTGCTGCTGCTTCAGATGTTGTTGCTACTGCAGTGGTTGTTTCTGCTGCTGTAGTGGTTGTTTGTGATTCTTCAGTTGTTGTTGCTAATGCAGTATTTGTTGCTGTTGCTGTAGTGGTTGTTGCTGCTGCTTCAGTGGTTGTTTCTGCTGCTGCAGTGGTAGTTGCTGCTGCTGCAGTGGTTGTTGCTATTGCGGTGGTTGTTTCTGCTGCTTCAGTTGTTTTTGCTACTGCGGTAGTTGTTGCTGCTGCTGTAGTGGTTGTTGCTGCTGCTTCAGTGGTTGTTTCTGCTGCTGTAGTGGTTGTTGCTGCTGCTTCAGTGGTTGTTTCTGCTACTGCAGTGGTTGTTTCTGCTGCTGCAGTGGTTGTTGCTGCTGCTTCAGATGTTGTTGCTACTGCAGTGGTTGTTTCTGCTGCTGCAGTGGTTGTTTCTGCTGCTTCAGTTGTTGTTGCTACTGCGGTAGTTGGTGCTGCTGTAGTGGTTGTTGCTGCTGCTGTAGTGGTTGTTTCTGCTGCTTCAGTGGTTGTTGCTACTGCAGTGGTTGTTTCTGCTGCTGCAGTGGTTGTTGCTGCTGCTTCAGATGCTGTTGCTACTGCAGTGGTTGTTGCTGCTGCTATAGTGGTTGTTTCTGCTGGTGCAGTTGTAATTACTGCTGCTGCAGTGGTTGTTTGTGCTGGTTCAGTGGTTGTTGCTGCTACTGCAGTGGTAGTAGCTGCTGCTGTAGTGGTTGTTTCTGCTGATTCAGTTGTTGTTGCTACTGCAGTGGTTGTTGCTGCTGCTGTAGTGGTTGTTTCTGCTGGTGCAGTTGTAGTTGCTGCTACTGCAGTGGTTGTTTCTGCTGCTGTAGTGGTTGTTTCTGCTGGTGCAGTTGTAGTTGCTGCTACTGCAGTGGTTGTTGCTGATGCAGTATTTGTTGCTGTTGCTGTAGTGGTTGTTGCTGCTGCTTCAGTGGTTGTTTCTGCTGCTGCAGTGGTAGTTGCTGCTGCTTCAGTTGTTGTTGCTATTGCGGTGGTTGTTTCTGCTCCTGCAGTGGTTGTTTCTGCTGCTTCAGTTTTTGCTACTGCGGTAGTTGTTGCTGCTGCTGTAGTGGTTGTTGCTGCTGCTTCAGTGGTTGTTTCTGCTGCTGTAGTGGTTGTTGCTGCTGCTTCAGTGGTTGTTTCTGCTACTGCAGTGGTTGTTTCTGCTGCTGCAGTGGTAGTTTCTGCTGCTTCAGTTGTTGTTGCTACTGCGGTAGTTGGTGCTGCTGCTGTAGTGGTTGTTGCTGCTGCTGTAGTGGTTGTTTCTGCTGCTTCAGTTGTTGTTGCTACTGCAGTGGTTGTTGCTGCTGCTGTAGTGGTTGTTTCTGCTGGTGCAGTTGTAGTTGCTGCTACTGCAGTGGTTGTTTCTGCTGCTGTAGTGGTTGTTTGTGCTTCTTCAGTTGTTGTTGCTAATGCAGTATTTGTTGTTTTTGCTGTAGTGGTTGTTGCTGCTGCTTCAGTGGTTGTTTCTGCTGCTGCAGTGGTATTTGCTGCTGCTTTAGTTGTTGTTGCTATTGCGGTGGTTGTTTCTGCTCCTGCAGTGGTTGTTTCTGCTGCTTCAGTTGTTTTTGCTACTGCGGTAGTTGTTGCTGCTGCTGTTGTGGTTGTTGCTGCTGCTTCAGTGGTTGTTTCTGCTGCTGTAGTGGTTGTTGCTGCTGCTTCAGTGGTTGTTTCTGCTACTGCAGTGGCTGTTTCTGCTGCTGCAGTGGTTGTTTCTGCTGCTTCAGTTGTTGTTCCTACTGCGGTAGTTGGTGCTGCTGCTGTAGTGGTTGTTGCTGCTGCTGTAGTGGTTGTTGCTACTACAGTGGTTGTTTCTGCTGCTGTAGTGGTTGTTTCTGCTGCTGCAGTTGTTGTTGCTACTCCAGTGGTTGTTTCTGCTGCTGCAGTGGTTGTTGCTGCTGCCGTAGTGGTTGTTTCTGCTGCTTCAGTGGTTTGTGGTGCTGTAGTGGTAGTTGCTGCTGCTGCAGTGATTGTTTCTGCTGCCTTAGTTGTTGTTGCTACTGCAGTTGTTGTTTCTGCTGCTTCAGTTGTTGTTGCTACTGCAGTAGTTTTTGCTGCTGCTGTAGTGGTTGTTGCTGCTGCTTCAGTGTTTGTTTCTGCTGCTGCAGTGGTCGTTGCTGCTGCTTCAGATGTTGTTGCTACTGCAGTGGTTGTTTCTGCTGCTTCAGTTGTTGCTACTGTGGTAGTTGTTGCTGCCTCAGTCATTGTTGCTACTGCAGTAGTTGTTGCTGCTGTTGTAGTGGTTGTTGCTGCTGCTTCAGTGGTTGTTTCTGCTGCTGCAGTGGTAGTTGCTGCTGGTGCAGTTGTAGTTGCTGCTTCTGCAGTGGTTGTTGCTGCTGCAGTGGTTGTTTCTGCTGCCTCAGTGGTTGTTGCTGCTGTTGTAGTGGTTGTTGCTGCTGCTTCAGTGGTTGTTTCTGCTGCTGTAGTGGTTGTTTCTGCTGCTTCAGTTGTTGTTTCTGCTGCTTCAGTTGTTGTTGCTACTGCAGTGGTTGTTGCTGCTGCTGTAGTGGTTGTTGTTGCTGCTTCAGTTGTTGTTTCTGCTGCTGCATTGGTAGTTGCTGCTGTTTCAGATGTAGTTGCTACTGCAGTGGTTGTTTCTGCTGCTGCAGTGGTTGTTTCTGCTGCTTCAGTTGTTGTTGCTACTGCTGTAGTGGTTGTTGCTGCTGCTTCAGATTTTGTTGCTGCTGCAGTGGTTGTTTCTGCTGCTTCAGTTGTTGTTGCTACTGCTGTAGTTGTTGCTGCTGTAGTGGTTGTTGCTGCTACTGCAGTGGTTGTTTCTTCTGCTTCAGATGTTGTTGCTACTGCAGTCGTTGTTTTTGCTTCTACAGTGGTAGTAGCTGCTGCTCTAGTGGTTGATTCTGCTGCTTCAGTTGTTGTTGCTACTGCGGTGGTCTTTGCTGCTGCTGTACTGGTTGTTTCTGCTGGTGCAGTTGTAGTATCTCCTTCTGCAGTGGTTGTTGCTGCTGCTTCAGTGGTTGTTGCTGCTTCTGCAGTTGTTGTTGATGCTGCTTCAGTGGTTGTTGCTGCTGTTTCAGTGGTTGGTGCTGCTGCAGTGGTTGTTTCTGCTGGTGCAGTTGTAGTTGCTGCTTCTGCAGTGGTTGTTGCTGCTGCAGTGGTTGTTTCTGCTGCCTCAGTCGTTGTTGCTACTGCAGTAGTTGTTGTTGCTGTTATAGTTGTTGTTGCTGCTGCCTCAGTGGTTGTTTCTGCTGCTGCAGTGGTAGTTGCTGCTGGTGCAGTTGTAGTTGCTGCTTCTGCAGTGGTTGTTGCTGCTGCAGTGGTTGTTTCTGCTGCCTCAGTCGTTGCTGCTACTGCAGTAGTTGTTGCTGCTGTTGTAGTGGTTGTTGCTGCTGCTTCAGTTGTTGTTTCTGCTGCTGCAGTGGTAGTTGCTGCTGCTTCAGATGTTGTTGGTACTGCAGTGGTTGTTTCTGCTGCTGCAGTGGTTGTTTCTGCTGCTTCAGTTGTTGTTGCTACTGCGGTAGTTGTTGTTGCTTCTGTAGTGGTTGTTGCTGCTGCTGTAGTTGTTGTCTCTGCTGCTTCAGTTGTTGTTTCTACTGCAGTGGTTATTTCTGCTGCTGTAGTGGTTGTTTCTGTTGCTGCAGTTGTTGTTGCTACTCCAGTGGTTGTTTCTGCTGCTGCAGTGGTTGTTACTGCTGCCGTAGTGGTTGTTTCTGCTGCTTCAGTGGTTTGTGGTGCTGCAGTGGTAGTTGCTGCTGCTGCAGTGGTTGTTTCTGCTGCCTCAGTCGTTGTTGCTACTGCAGTGGTTGTTTCTGCTGCTTCAGTGGTTGTTGCTGCTACTGCAGCTGTTGTTGCTGCTGCTTTAGTGGTTGTTGCTGCTGTTTCAGTGGTTGGTGCTGCTGTAGTGGTTGTTGCTACTGCACTGGTTGTTTCTGTTGCTGTAGTGGTTGTTGCTGCTGCTTCAGTGGTTGTTTCTGCTGCTGCAGTTGTATTTGCTGCTGCTTCAGTTGTTGTTGCTACTGCAGTGGTTGTTTCTGCTGCTGCAGTGGTTGTTTCTGCTGCTTCAGTTGTTGTTGCTACTGCGGTAGTTGTTGCTGCTGCTGTAGTGGTAGTTGTTGCTGCTGCAGTGGTTGTTTCTGCTGCTTCAGTTGTTGTTGCTACTGCGGTAGTTGGTGCTGCTGCTGTAGTGGTTGTTGCTGCTGCTGTAGTGGTTGTTGCTGCTGCTGTAGTGGTTGTTTCTGCTGCTTCAGTTGTTGTTTCTACTGCAGTGGTTATTTCTGCTGCTGTAGTGGTTGTTGCTGCTGCTGTAGTTGTTGTTGCTACTCCAGTGGTTGTGTCTGCTGCTGCAGTTGTTGTTGCTACTCCAGTGGTTGTTTCTGCTGCTGCAGTGGTTGTTGCTGCTGCCGTAGTGGTTGTTTCTGCTGTTTCAGTGGTTTGTGGCGCTGTAGTGGTAGTTGCTGCTGCTGCAGTGGTTGTTTCTGCTGCCTCAGTCGTTGTTGCTACTGCAGTGGTTGTTTCTGCTGCTTCAGTTGTTGTTGCTACTGCAGTAGTTTTTGCTGCTGCTGTAGTGGTTGTTGCTGCTGCTTCATTGGTTGTTTTTGCTGCTGCAGTGGTCGTTGCTGCTGCTTCAGATGTTGTTGCTACTGCAGTGGTTGTTTCTGCTGCTGCAGTGGTTGTTTCTGCTGCTTCAGTTGTTGTTGCTACTGCGGTAGTTGGTGCTGCTGTAGTGGTTGTTGCTGCTGCTGTAGTGGTTGTTTCTGCTGCTTCAGTGGTTGTTGCTACTGCAGTGGTTGTTTCTTCTGCTTCAGTTGTTGTTGCTACTGCAGTGGTTGTTTCTGCTGCTGCAGTGGTTGTTTCTGCTGCTTTAGTGGTTGTTGCTGCTGTAGTTGTTGTTTCTGCTGCTTCAGTGGTTGTTTCTGCTGCTGCAGTGGTAGTTGCTGCTGCTTCAGTTGTTGTTGCTATTGCGGTGGTTGTTTCTGCTCCTGCAGTGGTTGTTTCTGTTGCTTCAGTTGTTTTTGCTACTGCGGTAGTTGTTGCTGCTGCTGTAGTGGTTGTTGCTGCTGCTTCAGTGGTTGTTTTTGCTGCTGCAGTGGTAGTTGCTGCTGCTGCAGTGGTTGTTTCTTCTGCTTCAGTTGTTGTTGCTACTGCAGTGGTTGTTTTTGCTGCTACAGTGGTAGTAGCTGCTGCTATAGTGGTTGTTTCTGCTTCTTCAGTTGTTGTTGCTACTGCTGTGGTTGTTGCTGCTGCTGTACTGGTTGTTTCTGCTGGTGCAGTTGTAGTATCTCCTTCTGCAGTGGTTGTTGTTGCTGCTTCAGTGGTTGTTGCTGCTTCTGCAGTTGTTGTTGATGCTGCTTCAGTGGTTGTTGCTGCTGTTTCAGTGGTTGGTGCTGCTGCAGTGGTTGTTTCTGCTGGTGCAGTTGTAGTTGCTGCTTCTGCAGTGGTTGTTGCTGCTGCAGTGGTTTTTTCTGCTGCCTCAGTCGTTGTTGCTACTGCAGTAGTTGTTGTTACTGTTGTAGTGGTTGTTTCTGCTGCTTCAGTTGTTGTTTCTGCTGCTGCAGTGGTAGTTGCTGCTGCTTCAGATGTTGTTGCTACTGCAGTGGTTGTTTCTGCTGCTGCAGTGGTTGTTTCTGCTGCTTCAGTTGTTGTTGCTACTGCTGTAGTTGTTGTTGCTTCTGTAGTGGTTGTTGCTCCTGCTGTAGTGGTTGTTGCTGCTGCTTCAGTTGTTGTTTCTACTGCAGTGGTTATTTCTGCTGCTGTAGTGGTTGTTGCTGCTGCTGTATTGGTTGTTTCTGCTGCTGCAGTTGTTGTTGCTACTCCAGTGGTTGTTTCTGCTGCTGCAGTGGTTGTTACTGCTGCCGTAGTGGTTGTTTCTGCTGCTTCAGTGGTTTGTGGTGCTGTAGTGGTAGTTGCTGCTGCTGCAGTGGTTGTTTCTGCTGCCTCAGTCGTTGTTGCTACTGCAGTGGTTGTTTCTGCTGCTGTAGTGGTTGTTTCTGCTGCTTCAGTGGTTGTTGCTGCTACTGCAGCTGTTGTTGCTGCTGCTTTAGTGGTTGTTGCTGCTGTTTTAGTGGTTGGTGCTGCTGTAGTGGTTGTTGCTACTGCAGTGGTTGTTTCTGCTGCTGTAGTGGTTGTTGCTGCTGCTTCAGTGGTTGTTTCTGCTGCTGCAGTTGTAGTATCTCCTTCTGCAGTGGTTGTTGTTGCTGCTTCAGTGGTTGTTGCTGCTTCTGCAGTTGTTGTTGATGCTGCTTCAGTGGTTGGTGCTGCTGTTTCAGTGGTTGGTGCTGCTGCAGTGGTTGTTTCTGCTGGTGCAGTTGTAGTATCTCCTTCTGCAGTGGTTGTTGTTGCTGCTTCAGTGGTTGTTGCTGCTTCTGCAGTTGTTGTTGATGCTGCTTCAGTGGTTGTTGCTGCTGTTACAGTGGTTGGTGCTGCTGCAGTGGTTGTTTCTGCTGGTGCAGTTGTAGTTGCTGCTTCTGCAGTGGTTGTTGCTGCTGCAGTGGTTTTTTCTGCTGCCTCAGTCGTTGTTGCTACTGCAGTAGTTGTTGTTACTGTTGTAGTGGTTGTTGCTGCTGCTTCAGTTGTTGTTTCTGCTGCTGCAGTGGTAGTTGCTGCTGCTTCAGATGTTGTTGCTACTGCAGTGTTTGTTTCTGCTGCTGCAGTGGTTGTTTCTGCTGCTTCAGTTGTTGTTGCTACTGCGGTAGTTGTTGTTGCTTCTGTAGTGGTTGTTGCTCCTGCTGTAATGGTTGTTGCTGCTGCTTCAGTTGTTGTTTCTACTGCAGTGGTTATTTCTGCTGCTGTAGTGGTTGTTGCTGCTGCTGTAGTGGTTGTTTCTGCTGCTGCAGTTGTTGTTGCTACTCCAGTGGTTGTTTCTGCTGCTGCAGTGGTTTTTACTGCTGCCGTAGTGGTTGTTTCTGCTGCTTCAGTGGTTTGTGGTGCTGTAGTGGTAGTTGCTGCTGCTGCAGTGGTTGTTTCTGCTGCCTCAGTCGTTGTTGCTACTGCAGTGGTTGTTTCTGCTGCTGTAGTGGTTGTTTCTGCTGCTTCAGTGGTTGTTGCTGCTACTGCAGCTGTTGTTGCTGCTGCTTTAGTGGTTGTTGCTGCTGTTTTAGTGGTTGGTGCTGCTGTAGTGGTTGTTGCTACTGCAGTAGTTGTTTCTGCTGCTGTAGTGGTTGTTGCTGCTGCTTCAGTGGTTGTTTCTGCTGCTGCAGTTGTAGTTGCTGCTGCTTCAGTTTTTGTTGCTACTGCAGTGGTTGCTTCTGCTGCTGCAGTGGTTGTTTCTGCTGCTTCAGTTGTTGTTGCTACTGCGGTAGTTGTTGCTGCTGCTGTAGTGGTAGTTTTTGCTGCTGCAGTGGTTGTTTCTGCTGCTTCAGTTGTTGTTGTTACTGCGGTAGTTGGTGCTGCTACTGTAGTGGTTGTTGCTGCTGCTGTAGTGGTTGTTTCTGCTGCTTCAGTTGTTGTTTCTACTGCAGTGGTTATTTCTGCTGCTGTAGTGGTTGTTGCTGCTGCTGTAGTGGTTGTTTCTGCTGCTGCAGTTGTTGTTGCTACTCCAGTTGTTGTTTCTGTTGCTGCAGTGGTTGTTTCTGTTGCTGCAGTGGTTGTTACTGCTGCCGTAGTGGTTGTTTCTGCTGCTTCAGTGGTTTGTGGTGCTGTAGTGGTAGTTGCTGCTGCTGCAGTGGTTGTTTCTGCTGCCTCAGTCATTGTTGCTACTGCAGTGGTTGTTTCTGCTGCTGTAGTGGTTGTTTCTGCTGCTTCAGTGGTTGTTGCTGCTGCTTTAGTGGTTGTTGCTACTGTTTCAGTGGTTGGTGCTGCTGTAGTGGTTGTTGCTACTGCACTGGTTGTTTCTGCTGCTGTAGTGGTTGTTGCTGCTGCTTCAGTTGTTGTTGCTACTGCAGTGGTTGTTTCTGCTGCTGCAGTGGTTGTTTCTGCTGCTTCAGTTGTTGTTGCTACTGCGGTAGTTGTTGCTGCTGCTGTAGTGGTAGTTGTTGCTGCTGCAGTGGTTGTTTCTGCTGCTTCAGTTGTTGTTTCTACTGCAGTGGTTATTTCTGCTACTGCAGTGGTTGTTTCTGCTGCTGCAGTTGTTGTTGCTACTCCAGTGGTTGTTTCTGCTGCTGCAGTGGTTGTTGCTGCTGCCGTAGTGGTTGCTTCTGCTGTTTCAGTGGTTTGTGGCGCTGTAGTGGTAGTTGCTGCTGCTGCAGTGGTTGTTTCTGCTGCCTCAGTCGTTGTTGCTACTGCAGTGGTTGTTTCTGCTGCCTCAGTCGTTGTTGCTACTGCAGTGGTTGTTTCTGCTGCTTCAGTTGTTGTTGCTACTGCAGTAGTTTTTGCTGCTGCTGTAGTGGTTGTTGCTGCTGCTTCAGTGGTTGTTTCTGCTGCTGCAGTGGTCGTTGCTGCTGCTTCAGATGTTGTTGCTACTGCAGTGGTTGTTTCTGCTGCTTCAGTTGTTGTTGCTACTGTGGTAGTTGGTGCTGCTGTAGTGGTTGTTGCTGCTGCTGTAGTGGTTTTTTCTGTTGCTTCAGTGGTTGTTGCTACTGCAGTGGTTGTTTCTTCTGATTCAGTTGTTGTTGCTACTGCAGTGGTTGTTTCTGCTGCTGCAGTGGTTGTTGCTACTCCAGTGGTTGTTTCTGCTGCTGCAGTGGCTGTTACTGCTGCCGTAGTTGTTGTTTCTGCTGCTTCAGTGGTTTGTGTTGCTGTAGTGGTAGTTGCTGCTGCTGCAGTGGTTGTTTCTGCTGCCTCAGTCGTTGTTGCTACTGCAGTGGTTGTTTCTGCTGCTGTAGTGGTTGTTTCTGCTGCTTCAGTGGTTGTTGCTGCTACTGCAGCTGTTGTTGCTGCTGCTTTAGTGGTTGTTGCTGCTGTTTCAGTGGTTGGTGCTGCTGTAGTGGTTGTTGCTACTGCACTGGTTGTTTCTGCTGCTGTAGTGGTTGTTGCTGCTGCTTCAGTGGTTGTTTCTGCTGCTGCAGTTGTAGTTGCTGCTGCTTCAGTTGTTGTTGCTACTGCAGTGGTTGTTTCTGCTGCTGCAGTGATTGTTTCTGCTGCTTCAGTTGTTGTTGCTACTGCGGTAGTTGTTGCTGCTGCTGTAGTGGTAGTTGTTGCTGCTGCAGTGGTTGTTTCTGCTGCTTCAGTTGTTGTTGCTAATGCGGTAGTTGGTGCTGCTGCTGTAGTGGTTGTTGCTGCTGCTGTAGTGGTTGTTGCTGCTGCTGTAGTGGTCGTTTCTGCTGCTTCAGTTGTTGTTTCTACTGCAGTGGTTATTTCTGCTGCTGTAGTGGTTATTGCTGCTGCTGTAGTTGTTGTTGCTACTCCAGTGGTTGTTTCTGCTGCTGCAGTTGTTGTTGCTACTCCAGTGGTTGTTTCTGCTGCTGCAGTGGTTGTTGCTGCTGCCGTAGTGGTTGTTTCTGCTGTTTCAGTGGTTTGTGGCGCTGTAGTGGTAGTTGCTGCTGCTGCAGTGGTTGTTTCTGCTGCCTCAGTCGTTGTGGCTACTGCAGTGGTTGTTTCTGCTGCTTCAGTTGTTGTTGCTACTGCAGTAGTTTTTGCTGCTGCTGTAGTGGTTGTTGCTGCTGCTTCAGTGGTTGTTTCTGCTGCTGCAGTGGTCGTTGCTGCTGCTTCAGATGTTGTTGCTACTGCAGTGGTTGTTTCTGCTGCTGCAGTGGTTGTTTCTGCTGCTTCAGTTGTTGTTGCTACTGTGGTAGTTGGTGCTGCTGTAGTGGTTGTTGCTGCTGCTGTAGTGGTTTTTTCTGCTGCTTCAGTGGTTGTTGCTACTGCAGTGGTTGTTTCTTCTGCTTCAGTTGTTGTTGCTACTGCAGTGGTTGTTTCTGCTGCTGCAGTGGTTGTTGCTACTCCAGTGGTTGTTTCTGCTGCTGCAGTGGTTGTTACTGCTGCCGTAGTGGTTGTTTCTGCTGCTTCAGTGGTTTGTGTTGCTGTAGTGGTAGTTGCTACTGCTGCAGTGGTTGTTTCTGCTGCCTCAGTCGTTGTTGCTACTGCAGTGGTTGTTTCTGCTGCTGTAGTGGTTGTTTCTGCTGCTTCAGTGGTTGTTGCTGCTACTGCAGCTGTTGTTGCTGCTGTTTCAGTGGTTGGTGCTGCTGTAGTGGTTGTTGCTACTGCACTGGTTGTTTCTGCTGCTGTAGTGGTTGTTGCTGCTGCTTCAGTGGTTGTTTCTGCTGCTGCAGTTGTAGTTGTTTCTGCTGCTGCAGTGGTTGTTGCTACTGCAGTGGTTGTTTCTGCTGCTGCAGTGATTGTTTCTGCTGCTTCAGTTGTTGTTGCTACTGCGGTAGTTGTTGCTGCTGCTGTAGTGGTAGTTGTTGCTGCTGCAGTGGTTGTTTCTGCTGCTTCAGTTGTTGTTGCTACTGCGGTAGTTGGTGCTGCTGCTGTAGTGGTTGTTGCTGCTGCTGTAGTGGTTGTTTCTGCTGCTTCAGTTGTTGTTTCTACTGCAGTGGTTATTTCTGCTGCTGTAGTTGTTGTTGCTACTCCAGTGGTTGTTTCTGCTGCTGCAGTTGTTGTTGCTACTCCAGTGGTTGTTTCTGCTGCTGCAGTGGTTGTTGCTGCTGCCGTAGTGGTTGTTTCTGCTGTTTCAGTGGTTTGTGGCGCTGTAGTGGTAGTTGCTGCTGCTGCAGTGGTTGTTTCTGCTGCCTCAGTCGTTGTTGCTACTGCAGTGGTTGTTTCTGCTGCTTCAGTTGTTGTTGCTACTGCAGTAGTTTTTGCTGCTGCTGTAGTGGTTGTTGCTACTGCTTCAGTGGTTGTTTCTGCTGCTGCAGTGGTCGTTGCTGCTGCTTCAGATGTTGTTGCTACTGCAGTGGTTGTTTCTGCTGCTGCAGTGGTTGTTTCTGCTGCTTCAGTTGTTGTTGCTACTGCGGTAGTTGGTGCTGCTGTAGTGGTTGTTGCTGCTGCTATAGTGTTTTTTTCTGCTGCTTCAGTGGTTGTTGCTACTGCAGTGGTTGTTTCTTCTGCTTCAGTTGTTGTTGCTACTGCAGTGGTTGTTTCTGCTGCTGCAGTGGTTGTTGCTACTCCAGTGGTTGTTTCTGCTGCTGCAGTGGTTGTTACTGCTGCCGTAGTGGTTGTTTCTGCTGCTTCAGTGGTTTGTGTTGCTGTAGTGGTAGTTGCTGCTGCTGCAGTGGTTGTTTCTGCTGCCTCAGTCGTTGTTGCTACTGCAGTGGTTGTTTCTGCTGCTGTAGTGGTTGTTTCTGCTGCTTCAGTGGTTGTTGCTGCTACTACAGCTGTTGTTGCTGCTGCTTTAGTGGTTGTTGCTGCTGTTTCAGTGGTTGGTGCTGCTGTAGTGGTTGTTGCTACTGCACTGGTTGTTTCTGCTGCTGTAGTGGTTGTTGCTGCTGCTTCAGTGGTTGTTTCTGCTGCTGCAGTTGTAGTTGCTGCTGCTTCAGTTGTTGTTGCTACTGCAGTGGTTGTTTCTGCTGCTGCAATGATTGTTTCTGCTGCTTCAGTTGTTGTTGCTACTGCGGTAGTTGTTGCTGCTGCTGTAGTGGTAGTTGTTGCTGCTGCAGTGGTTGTTTCTGCTGCTTCAGTTGTTGTTGCTACTGCGGTAGTTGGTGCCGCTGCTGTAGTGGTTGTTGCTGCTGCTGTAGTGGTTGTTGCTGCTGCTGTAGTGGTTGTTTCTGCTGCTTCAGTTGTTGTTTCTACTGCAGTGGTTATTTCTGCTGCTGTAGTGGTTGTTGCTGCTGCTGTAGTTGTTGTTGCTACTCCAGTGGTTGTTTCTGCTGCTGCAGTTGTTGTTGCTACTCCAGTGGTTGTTTCTGCTGCTGCAGTGGTTGTTGCTGCTGCCGTAGTGGTTGTTTCTGCTGTTTCAGTGGTTTGTGGTGCTGTAGTGGTAGTTGCTGCTGCTGCAGTGATTGTTTCTGCTGCCTCAGTCGTTGTTTCTGCTGCTGCAGTGGTTGTTTCTGCTGCTTCAGTTGTTGTTGCTACTGTGGTAGTTGTTGTTGCTTCTGTAGTGGTTGTTGCTCCTGCTGTAGTGGTTGTTGCTGCTGCTTCAGTTGTTGTTTCTACTGCAGTGGTTATTTCTGTTGCTGTAGTGGTTGTTGCTGCTGCTGTAGTGGTTGTTTCTTCTGCTTCAGTTGTTGTTGCTACTGCAGTGGTTGTTTCTGCTGCTGCAGTGGTTGTTGCTACTCCAGTGGTTGTTTCTGCTGCTGCAGTGGTTGTTACTGCTGCCGTAGTGGTTGTTTCTGCTGCTTCAGTGGTTTGTGTTGCTGTAGTGGTAGTTGCTGCTGCTGCAGTGGTTGTTTCTGCTGCCTCAGTCGTTGTTGCTACTGCAGTGGTTGTTTCTGCTGCTGTAGTGGTTGTTTCTGCTGCTTCAGTGGTTGTTGCTGCTACTGCAGCTGTTGTTGCTGCTGCTTTAGTGGTTGTTGCTGCTGTTTCAGTGGTTGGTGCTGCTGTAGTGGTTGTTGCTACTGCACTGGTTGTTTCTGCTGCTGTAGTGGTTGTTGCTGCTGCTTCAGTGGTTGTTTCTGCTGCTGCAGTTGTAGTTGCTGCTGCTTCAGTTGTTGTTGCTACTGCAGTGGTTGTTTCTGCTGCTGCAGTGATTGTTTCTGCTGCTTCAGTTGTTGTTGCTACTGCGGTAGTTGTTGCTGCTGTTGTAGTGGTAGTTGTTGCTGCTGCAGTGGTTGTTTCTGCTGCTTCAGTTGTTGTTGCTACTGCGGTAGTTGGTGCTGCTGCTGTAGTGGTTGTTGCTGCTGCTGTAGTGGTTGTTTCTGCTGCTTCAGTTGTTGTTTCTACTGCAGTGGTTATTTCTGCTGCTGTAGTGGTTGTTGCTGCTGCTGTAGTTGTTGTTGCTACTCCAGTGGTTGTTTCTGCTGCTGCAGTTGTTGTTGCTACTCCAGTGGTTGTTTCTGCTGCTGCAGTGGTTGTTGTTGCTGCTGCAGTGGTTGTTTCTGCTGCTTCAGTTGTTGTTGCTACTGCGGTAGTTGGTGCTGCTGCTGTAGTGGTTGTTGCTGCTGCTGTAGTGGTTGTTTCTGCTGCTTCAGTTGTTGTTTCTACTGCAGTGGTTATTTCTGCTGCTGTAGTGGTTGTTGCTGCTGCTGTAGTTGTTGTTGCTACTCCAGTGGTTGTTTCTGCTGCTGCAGTTGTTGTTGCTACTCCAGTGGTTGTTTCTGCTGCTGTAGTGGTAGTTGCTGCTGCTGCAGTGGTTGTTTCTGCTGCCTCAGTCGTTGTTGCTACTGCAGTGGTTGTTTCTGCTGCTTCAGTTGTTGTTGCTACTGCAGTAGTTTTTGCTGCTGCTGTAGTGGTTGTTGCTGCTGCTTCAGTGGTTGTTTCTGCTGCTGCAGTGGTCGTTGCTGCTGCTTCAGATGTTGTTGCTACTGCAGTGGTTGTTTCTGCTGCTGCAGTGGTTGTTTCTGCTGCTTCAGTTGTTTTTGCTACTGCAGTAGTTGGTGCTGCTGTAGTGGTTGTTGCTGCTGCTGTAGTGGTTTTTTCTGCTGCTTCAGTGGTTGTTGCTACTGCAGTGGTTGTTTCTTCTGCTTCAGTTGTTGTTGCTACTGCAGTGGTTGTTTCTGCTGCTGCAGTGGTTGTTTCTGCTGCTTCAGTTGTTGTTGCTACTTCGGTAGTTGTTGCTGCTTTAGTGGTTGTTGCTGCTGCTGTAGTGGTTGTTTCTGCTGCTTCAGTGGTTGTTTCTGCTGCTGCAGTGGTAGTTGCTGCTGCTTCAGTTGTTGTTGCTATTGCGGTGGTTGTTTCTGCTCCTGCAGTGGTTGTTTCTGCTGCTTCAGTTGTTTTTGCTACTGCGGTAGTTTTTGCTGCTGCTGTAGTGGTTGTTGCTGCTGCTGTAGTGGTTGTTTCTGCTGCTTCAGTTGTTGTTTCTACTGCAGTGGTTATTTCTGCTGCTGTAGTGGTTGTTGCTGCTGCTGTAGTTGTTGTTGCTACTCCAGTGGTTGTTTCTGCTGCTGCAGTTGTTGTTGCTACTCCAGTGGTTGTTTCTGCTGCTGCAGTGGTTGTTGCTGCTGCCGTAGTGGTTGTTTCTGCTGTTTCAGTGGTTTGTGGTGCTGTAGTGGTAGTTGCTGCTGCTGCAGTGGTTGTTTCTGCTGCCTCAGTCGTTGTTGCTACTGCAGTGGTTGTTTCTGCTGCTTCAGTTGTTGTTGCTACTGCAGTAGTTGGTGCTGCTATAGTGGTTGTTGCTGCTGCTGTAGTGGTTGTTGCTGCTGCTTCAGTGGTTGTTTCTGCTGCTGCAGTGGTCGTTGCTGCTGCTTCAGATGTTGTTGCTACTGCAGTGGTTGTTTCTGCTGCTGCAGTGTTTGTTTCTGCTGCTTCAGTTGTTGTTGCTACTGCAGTAGTTGGTGCTGCTGTAGTGGTTGTTGCTGCTGCTGTAGTGGTTTTTTCTGCTGCTTCAGTGGTTGTTGCTACTGCAGTGGTTGTTTCTTCTGCTTCAGTTGTTGTTGCTACTGCAGTGGTTGTTTCTGCTGCTGCAGTGGTTGTTTCTGCTGCTTCAGTTGTTGTTGCTACTTCGGTAGTTGTTGCTGCTTTAGTGGTTGTTGCTGCTGCTGTAGTGGTTGTTTCTGCTGCTTCAGTGGTTGTTGCTACTGCAGTGGTTGTTTCTTCTGCTTCAGTTGTTGTTGCTACTGCAGTGGTTGTTTCTGCTGCTGCAGTGGTCGTTGCTGCTGCTTTAGATGTTGTTGCTACTGCAGTGGTTGTTGCTGCTGCTATAGTTGTTGTTTCTGCTGGTGCAGTTGTAGTTGCTGCTGCTGCAGTGGTTGTTTGTGCTGCTTCAGTGGTTGTTGCTGCTACTGCAGGGGTAGTAGCTGCTGCTGTAGTGGTTGTTTCTGCTGCTTCAGTTGTTGTTGCTACTGCAGTGGTTGTTTCTGCTGCTGTAGTGGTTGTTTGTGCTTCTTCAGTTGTTGTTGCTAATGCAGTAGTTGTTGCTGTTGCTGTAGTGGTTGTTGCTGCTGCTTCAGTGGTTGTTTCTGCTGCTGCAGTGGTAGTTGCTGCTGCTTCAGTTGTTGTTGCTATTGCGGTGGTTGTTTCTGCTCCTGCAGTGGTTGTTTCTGCTGCTTCAGTTGTTTTTGCTACTGCGGTAGTTGTTGCTGCTGCTGTAGTGGTTGTAGCTGCTGCTTCAGTGGTTGTTTTTGCTGCTGCAGTGGTAGTTGCTGCTGCTGCAGTGGTTGTTTCTTCTGCTTCAGTTGTTGTTGCTACTGCAGTGGTTGTTTTTGCTGCTACAGTGGTAGTAGCTGCTGCTGTAGTGGTTGTTTCTGCTGCTTCAGTTGTTGTTGCTACTGCTGTGGTTGTTGCTGCTGCTGTACTGGTTGTTTCTGCTGGTGCAGTTGTAGTATCTCCTTCTGCAGTGGTTATTGTTGCTGCTTCAGTGGTTGTTGCTGCTTCTGCAGTTGTTGTTGATGCTGCTTCAGTGGTTGTTGCTGCTGTTTCAGTGGTTGGTGCTGCTGCAGTGGTTGTTTCTGCTGGTGCAGTTGTAGTTGCTGCTTCTGCAGTGGTTGTTGCTGCTGCAGTGTTTTTTTCTGCTGCCTCAGTCGTTGTTGCTACTGCAGTAGTTGTTGTTGCTTTTGTAGTGGTTGTTGCTGCTGCTTCAGTTGTTGTTTCTGCTGCTGCAGTGGTAATTGCTGCTGCTTCAGATGTTGTTTCTACTGCAGTGGTTGTTTCTGCTGCTGCAGTGGTTGTTTCTGCTGCTTCAGTTGTTGTTGCTACTGCGGTAGTTGTTGTTGCTTCTGTAGTGGTTGTTGCTCCTGCTGTAGTGGTTGTTGCTGCTGCTTCAGTTGTTGTTTCTACTGCAGTGGTTATTTCTGCTGCTGTAGTGGTTGTTGCTGCTGCTGTAGTGGTTGTTTCTGCTGCTGCAGTTGTTGTTGCTACTCCAGTGGTTGTTTCTGCTGCTGCAGTGGTTGTTACTGCTGCCGTAGTGGTTGTTTCTGCTGCTTCAGTGGTTTGTGGTGCTGTAGTGGTAGTTGCTGCTGCTGCAGTTGTTGTTTCTGCTGCCTCAGTCGTTGTTGCTACTGCAGTGGTTGTTTCTGCTGCTGTAGTGGTTGTTTCTGTTGCTTCAGTGGTTGTTGCTGCTACTGCAGCTGTTGTTGCTGCTGCTTTAGTGGTTGTTGCTGCTGTTTCAGTGGTTTGTGCTGCTGTAGTGGTTGTTGCTACTGCATTGGTTGTTTCTGCTGCTGTAGTGGTTGTTGCTGCTGCTTCAGTGGTTGTTTCTGCTGCTGCAGTTGTAGTTGCTGCTGCTTCAGTTGTTGTAGCTACTGCAGTGGTTGTTTCTGCTGCTGCAGTGGTTGTTTCTGCTGCTTCAGTTGTTGTTGATACTGTGGTAGTTGTTGCTGCTGCTGTAGTGGTAGTTTTTGCTGCTGCAGTGGTTGTTTCTGCTGCTTCAGTTGCTGTTGTTACTGCGGTAGTTGGTGCTGCTACTGTAGTGGTTGTTGCTGCTGCTGTAGTGGTTGTTTCTGCTGCTTCAGTTGTTGTTTCTACTGCAGTGGTTATTTCTGCTGCTGTAGTGGTTGTTGCTGCTGCTGTAGTGGTTGTTTCTGCTGCTTCAGTGGTTTGTGGTGCTGTAGTGGTAGTTGCTGCTGCTGCAGTGGTTGTTTCTGCTGCTTCAGTGGTTTGTGGTGCTGTAGTGGTAGTTGCTGCTACTGCAGTGGTTGTTTCTGCTGCTGTAGTGGTTGTTGCTGCTGCTTTAGTGGTTGTTGCTGCTGTTTCAGTGGTTGGTGCTGCTGTAGTGGTTGTTGCTACTGCACTGGTTGTTTCTGCTGCTGTAGTGGTTGTTGCTGCTGCTTCAGTGGTTGTCTCTGCTGCTGCAGTTGTAGTTGCTGCTGCTTCAGTTGTTGTTGCTACTGCAGTGGTTGTTTCTGCTGCTGCAGTGGTTGTTTCTGCTGCTTCAGTTGTTGTTGCTACTGCGGTAGTTGTTGCTGCTGCTGTAGTGGTAGTTGTTGCTGCTGCAGTGGTTGTTTCTGCTGCTTCAGTTGTTGTTGCTACTGCGGTAGTTGGTGCTGCTGCTGTAGTGGTTGTTGCTGCTGCTGTAATGGTTGTTGCTGCTGCTGTAGTGGTTGTTTCTGCTGCTTCAGTTGTTGTTTCTACTGCAGTGGTTATTTCTGCTGCTGTAGTGGTTGTTGCTGCTGCTGTAGTTGTTGTTGCTACTCCAGTGGTTGTTTCTGCTGCTGCAGTTGTTGTTGCTACTCCAGTGGTTGTTTCTGCTGCTGCAGTGGTTGTTGCTGCTGCCGTAGTGGTTGTTTCTGCTTTTTCAGTGGTTTGTGGTGCTGTAGTGGTAGTTGCTGCTGCTGCAGTTGTAGTTGCTGCTACTGCAGTTGTTGTTTCTGCCGCTGTAGTGGTTGTTTGTGCTTTTTCGGTTGTTGTTGCTAATGCAGTAGTTGTTGCTGTTGCTGTAGTGGTTGTTGCTGCTTCAGTGGTTGTTTCTGCTGCTGCAGTGGTAGTTGCTGCTGCTTCAGTTGTTGTTGCTGCTCCTGCAGTGGTTGTTTCTGCTGCTTCAGTTGTTTTTGTCACTGCGGTAGTTGTTGCTGCTGCTGTAGTGGTTGTTGCTGCTGCTTCAGTGGTTGTTTTTGCTGCTGCAGTGGTAGTTGCTGCTGCTGCAGTGGTTGTTTCTTCTGCTTCAGTTGTTGTTGCTACTGCAGTGGTTGTTTTTGCTGCTACAGTTGTAGTAGCTGCTGCTGTAGTGGTTGTTTCTGCTGCTTCAGTTGTTGCTACTGTGGTGGTTGTTGCTGCTGCTGTATTGGTTGTTTCTGCTGGTGCAGTTGTAATATCTTCTTCTGCAGTGGTTGTTGTTGCTGCTTCAGTGGTTGTTGCTGCTTCTGCAGTTGTTGTTGATGCTGCTTCAGTGGTTGTTGCTGCTGTTTCAGTGGTTGTTGCTGCTGCAGTGGTTTTTTCTGCTGCCTCAGTCGTTGTTGCTACTGCGGTAGTTGTTGTTGCTTCTGTAGTGGTTGTTGCTCCTGCTGTAGTGGTTGTTTCTGCTGCTTCAGTTGTTGTTTCTACTGCAGTGGTTATTTCTGCTGCTGTAGTGGTTGTTGCTGCTGCTGTAGTGGTTGTTTCTGCTGCTGCAGTTGTTGTTGCTACTCCAGTTGTTGTTGCTGCTGCTTCAGTGGTTGTTTCTGCTGGTGCAGTTGTAGTTGCTGCTTCTGCAGTGGTTGTTGCTGCTGCAGTGTTTTTTTCTGCTGCCTCAGTCGTTGTTGCTACTGCAGTAGTTGTTGTTGCTGTTGTAGTGGTTGTTGCTGCTGCTTCAGTTGTTGTTTCTGCTGCTGCAGTGGTAGTTGCTGCTGCTTCAGATGTTGTTGCTACTGCAGTGGTTGTTTCTGCTGCTGCAGTGGTTGTTTCTGCTGCTTCAGTTGTTGTTGCTACTGCGGTAGTTGTTGTTGCTTCTGTAGTGGTTGTTGCTCCTGCTGTAGTGGTTGTTTCTGCTGCTTCAGTTGTTGTTTCTACTGCAGTGGTTATTTCTGCTGCTGTAGTGGTTGTTGCTTCTGCTGTAGTGGTTGTTTCTGCTGCTGCAGTTGTTGTTGCTACTCCAGTGGTTGTTTCTGCTGCTGCAGTGGTTGTTACTGCTGCCATAGTGGTTGTTTCTGCTGCTTCAGTTGTTGTTGCTACTGCGGTAGTTGTTGCTGCTGCTGTAATGGTAGTTGTTGCTGCTGCAGTGGTTGTTTCTGCTGCTTCAGTTGTTGTTGCTACTGCGGTAGTTGGTGCTGCTGCTGTAGTGGTTGTTGCTGCTGCTGTAGTGGTTGTTGCTGCTACTGTAGTGGTTGTTTCTGTTGTTTCAGTTGTTGTTTCTACTGCAGTGGTTATTTCTGCTTCTGTAGTGGTTGTTGCTGCTGCTGTAGTTGTTGTTGCTACTCCAGTGGTTGTTTCTGCTGCTGCAATTGTTGTTGCTACTCCAGTGGTTGTTTCTGCTGCTGCAGTGGTTGTTGCTGCTGCCGTAGTGGTTGTTTCTGCTTTTTCAGTGGTTTGTGGTGCTGTAGTGGTTGTTTCTGCTGCCTCAGTATTTGTTGCTACTGCAGTGGTTGTTTCTGCTGCTTCAGTTGTTGTTGCTACTGCAGTAGTTTTTGCTGCTGCTGTAGTGGTTGTTGCTTCTGCTTCAGTGGTTGTTGCTGCTGCTTCAGATGTTGTTGCTACTGCAGTGGTTGTTTCTGCTGCTGCAGTGGTTGTTTCTGCTGCTTCAGTTGTTGTTGCTGCTGCTTCAGATGTTGTTGCTACTGCAGTGGTTGTTTCTGCTGCTGCAGTGGTCGTTGCTGCTGCTTCAGATGTTGTTGCTACTGCAGTGGTTGTTGCTGCTGCTATAGTGGTTGTTTCTGCTGGTGCAGTTGTAGTTGCTGCTGCTGCAGTGGTTGTTTGTGCTGCTTCAGTGGTTGTTGCTGCTACTGCAGTGGTAGTAGCTGCTGCTGTAGTGTTTGTTTCTGCTGCTTCAGTTGTTGTTGCTACTGCAGTGGTTGTTGCTGCTGCTGTAGTGGTTGTTTCTGCTGGTGCAGTTGTAGTTGCTGCTACTGTAGTGGTTGTTTCAGCTGCTGTAGTGGTTGTTTGTGCTTCTTCAGTTGTTGTTGCTAATGCAGTAGTTGTTGCTGTTGCTGTAGTGGTTGTTGCTGCTGCTTCAGTGGTTGTTTCTGCTGCTGCAGTGGTTGTTGCTGCTGCTTCAGTGGTTGTTTCTGCTGCTGCAGTGGTAGTTGCTGCTGCTTCAGTTGTTGTTGCTATTGTGGTGGTTGTTTCTGCTCTTGCAGTGGTAGTTGCTGCTGCTTCAGTTGTTGTTGCTATTGCGGTGGTTGTTTCTGCTCCTGCAGTGGTTGTTTCTGCTGTTTCAGTTGTTTTTGCTACTGCTGTAGTTGTTGCTGCTGCTTTAGTGGTTGTTGCTGCTGCTTCAGTGGTTGTTTTTGCTGCTGCAGTGGTAGTTGCTACTGCTGCAGTGGTTGTTTCTTCTGCTTCAGTTGTTGTTGCTACTGCAGTGGTTGTTTCTGCTGGTGCAGTTGTAGTTGCTGCTTCTGCAGTGGTTGTTGCTGCTGCAGTGGTTTTTTCTGCTGCCTCAGTCGTTGTTTCTACTGCAGTAGTTGTTGTTGCTGTTGTAGTGGTTGTTGCTGCTGCTTCAGTGGTTGTTTCTGCTGCTGCAGTGGTAGTTGCTGCTGCTTCAGATGTTGTTGCTACTGCAGTGGTTGTTTCTGCTGCTGCAGTGGTTGTTTCTGCTGCTTCAGTTGTTGTTGCTACTGCGGTAGTTGTTGTTGCTTCTGTTGTGGTTGTTGCTCCTGCTGTAGTGGTTGTTTCTGCTGCTTCAGTTGTTGTTTCTACTGCAGTGGTTATTTCTTCTGCTGCAGTGGTTGTTGCTGCTGCTTCAGTGGTTGTTTCTGCTGGTGCAGTTGTAGTTGCTGCTTCTGCAGTGGTTGTTGCTGCTGCAGTGGTTTTTTCTGCTGCCTCAGTCGTTGTTGCTACTGCAGTAGTTGTTGTTGCTGTTGTAGTGGTTGTTGCTGCTGCTTCAGTTGTTGTTTCTGCTGCTGCAGTGGTAGTTGCTGCTGCTTCAGATGTTGTTGCTACTGCAGTGGTTGTTTCTGCTGCTGCATTGGTTGTTTCTGCTGCTTCAGTTGTTGTTGCTACTGCGGTAGTTGTTGTTGCTTCTGTAGTGGTTGTTGCTCTTGCTGTAGTGGTTGTTTCTGCTGCTTCAGTTGTTTCTACTGCAGTGGTTATTTCTGCTGCTGTAGTGGTTGTTGCTGCTGCTGTAGTTGTTGTTGCTACTCCAGTGGTTGTTTCTGCTGCTGCAGTGGTTGTTGCTGCTGCCGTAGTGGTTGTTTCTGCTGCTTCAGTGGTTTGTGGTGCTGTAGTGGTAGTTGCTGCTGCTGCAGTGGTTGTTTCTGCTGCTTCAGTCGTTGTTGCTACTGCAGTGGTTGTTTCTGCTGCTTCAGTTGTTGTTGTTGCTACTGCAGTAGTTTTTGCTGCTGCTGTAGTGGTTGTTGCTGCTGCTTCAGTGGTTGTTTCTGTTGCTGCAGTGGTCGTTGCTGCTGCTTCAGATGTTGCTACTGCAGTGGTTGTTTCTGCTGCTTCAGTTGTTGTTGCTGCTACTGTAGTGGTTGCTGCTGATGCTTCAGTTGTTGTTGCAGCTGTTTCAGTGGTTGGTGCTACTGTTTCAGTTGTTGGTCCTGCTTTAGTGGTTGTTTCTGCTGATACAGTGGTTGTTGCTGCGGCTTCAGTGGTTGATGCTGCTGTTTCAGTGTTTTTTTCTGCTGCTGCAGTGGTTGTTGCTGCTGCTGCAGTGGTTGTTTCTGCTGCTGCAGTGGTTGTTGCTGCTGCCGTAGTGGTTGTTTCTGCTGCTTCAGTTGTTGTTGCCACCGCAGTGGTTGTTGCTGCTATTTCAGTGGTTGGTGGTGCTGTAGTGGTAGTTGCTGCTGCTGTAGTGGTTGTTTCTGCTGCCTCAGTCGTTGTTGCTACTGCAGTGGTTGTTTCTGCTGCTGTAGTGGTTGTTTCTGATGCTTCAGTTGTTGTTGCTACTGCAGTAGTTGTTGCTGCTGCTGTAGTGGTTGTTGCTGCTGCTTCAGTGGTTGTTTCTGCTGCTGCAGTGGTAGTTGCTGCTGCTTCAGATGTTGTTGCTACTGCAGTGGTTGTTTCTGCTGCTGCAGTGGTTGTTTCTGCTGCTTCAGTTGTTGTTGCTACTGCGGTAGTTGTTGCTGCTGCTGTAGTGGTTGTTGCTGTTGCTGTAGTGGTTGTTTCTGCTGCTGCTGCTGTAGTGGTTGTTGCTGCTGCTTCAGTGGTTGTTTCTGCTGCTGCAGTGGTAGTTGCTGCTGCTTCAGTCGTTGTTGCTACTGCAGTGGTTGTTTCTGCTGCTGTAGTGGTTGTTTCTGATGCTTCAGTTGTTGTTGCTACTGCAGTAGTTGTTGCTGCTGCTGTAGTGGTTGTTGCTGCTGCTTCAGTGGTTGTTTCTGCTGCTGCAGTGGTAGTTGCTGCTGCTTCAGATGTTGTTGCTACTGCAGTGGTTGTTTCTGCTGCTGCAGTGGTTGTTTCTGCTGCTTCAGTTGTTGTTGCTACTGCGGTAGTTGTTGCTGCTGCTGTAGTGGTTGTTGCTGTTGCTGTAGTGGTTGTTTCTGCTGCTGCTGCTGTGGTTGTTGTTGCTACTGCAGTGGTTTTTTCTGCTGCTGCAGTGGTTGTTTTTTCTGCTTCAGTTGTTGTTGCTACTGCAGTGGTTGTTGCTGCTGCTGCAGTGGTTGTTTCTGCTGCTTCAGTGGTTGTTGCTGCTGTTTCAGTGGTTGGTGCTGCTGTAGTGGTTGTTGCTGCTGCTTCAGTGGTTGTTTCTGCTGCTGCAGTGGTAGTAGCTGCTACCTCAGTGGTTGTTGCTGCTGTTTCAGTGGGTGGTGCTGCTATTTCAGTGGTTGGTGCTGCTGTAGTTGTTGTTTGTGATGATACAGTGGTTGTTTCTGCTGCGGCAGTGGTAGTTGCTGCTTCTGTAGTGGTTGTTGCTGCTGTTTCAGTGGTTGTTTCTGCTGCTACAGTGGTAGTTGCTGCTGCTGCAGTGGTTGTTTCTGCTGCGGCAGTGGTAGTTGCTGCTTCTATAGTGGTTGTTTCTGCTGCTGCAGTGGTAGTAGCTGCTACTGTAGTGGTTGTTTCTGCTGTTTCAGTTGTTTTTGCTACTGCAGTGGTTGTTTCTGCTGCTGTAGTGGTTGTTTGTGCTTCTTCAGTTGTTGTTGCTAATGCAGTAGTTGTTGCTGTTGCTGTAGTGGTTGTTGCTGCTGCTTCAGTGGTTGTTTCTGCTGCTGCAGTGGTAGTTGCTGCTGCTTCAGTTGTTGTTGCTATTGCAGTGGTTGTTTCTGCTCCTGCAGTGGTTGTTTCTGCTGCTTCAGTTGTTTTTGCTACTGCGGTAGTTGTTGCTGCTGCTGTAGTGGTTGTTGCTGCTGCTTCAGTGGTTGTTTTTGCTGCTGCAGTGGTAGTCGCTTCTGCTGCAGTGGTTGTTTCTGCTGCTTCAGTTGTTGTTGCTGCTACTGCAGTGGTTGCTGCTGATGCTTCAGTTGTTGTTTCAGCTGTTTCAGTGGTTGGTGCTACTGTTTCAGTTGTTGGTCCTGCTTTAGTGGTTGTTTCTGCTGATACAGTGGTTGTTGCTCCGGCTTCAGTGGTTGATGCTGCAGTTTCAGTGTTTTTTTCTGCTGCTGCAGTGGTTGTTGCTGCTGCTGCAGTGGTTGTTTCTGCTGCTGCAGTGGTTGTTGCTGCTGCCGTAGTGGTTGTTTCTGCTGCTTCAGTTGTTGTTGCCACCGCAGTGGTTGTTGCTGCTATTTCAGTGGTTGGTGGTGCTGTAGTGGTAGTTGCTGCTGCTGTAGTGGTTGTTTCTGCTGCCTCAGTCGTTGTTGCTACTGCAATGGTTGTTTCTGCTGCTGTAGTGGTTGTTTCTGATGCTTCAGTTGTTGTTGCTACTGCAGTAGTTGTTGCTGCTGCTGTAGTGGTTGTTGCTGCTGCTTCAGTGGTTGTTTCTGCTGCTGCAGTGGTAGTTGCTGCTGCTTCAGATGTTGTTGCTACTGCAGTGGTTGTTTCTGCTGCTGCAGTTGTTGTTTCTGCTGCTTCAGTTGTTGTTGCTACTTCGGTAGTTGTTGCTGCTGCTGTAGTGGTTGTTGCTGTTGCTGTAGTGGTTGTTTCTGCTTCTGCTGCGGTTGTTGTTGCTACTGCAGTGTTTTTTTCTGCTGCTGCGGTGGTTGTTTCTTCTGCTTCAGTTGTTGTTGCTACTGCAGTGGTTGTTTCTGCTGCTGCAGTGGTTGTTTCTGCTCCTTCAGTTGTTGTTGCTACTGCAGTGGTTGTTGCTGCTGCTGCAGTGGTTGTTTCTGCTGCTTCAGTGGTTGTTGCTGCTGTTTCAGTGGTTGGTGCTGCTGTAGTGGTTGTTGCTGCTGCTTCAGTGTTTTTTTCTGCTGCTGCAGTGGTAGTAGCTGCTACCTCAGTGGTTGTTGCTGCTGTTTCAGTTGGTGGTGCTGCTATTTCAGTGGTTGGTGCTGCTGTAGTTGTTGTTTGTGCTGATACAGTGGTTGTTTCTGCTGCGGCAGTGGTAGTTGCTGCTTCTGTAGATGTTGTTGCTGCTGTTTCAGTGGTTGTTTCTGCTGCTACAGTGGTAGTTGCTGCTGCTGCAGTGGTAGTTGCTGCTTCTATAGTGGTTGTTTCTGCTGCTGCAGTGGTAGTTTCTTCTGCTTTAGTTGTTTTTGCTGCTGTAGTGGTTGTTTCTGCTGCAGTGGTTGTCTCTGCTGCTTCAGTTGTTGTTGCTACTCCAGTGTTTGTTTCTGCTGATACAGTGGTTGTTGCTGCTGTTTCAGTGGTTGGTGCTACTGTAGTGGTTTTTTCTGCTGCTTCAGTTTTTTTAGCTACTGCAGTGGTTGATTCTGCTGCTGTAGTGGTTGTTGCTGCTGTTTCAGTGGTTGTTTCTGCTGATGCAGTGGTAGTTGCTGCTGCTGCAGTGGTTGTTTCTGCTGCTGCAGTGGTAGTTGCTGGTGCTGCAGTGGTTGTTTCTGCTGCTTCAGTTGTTGTTGCTTCTCCAGTGGTTGTTTCTGCTGCTGCAGTGGTTGTTGCTGCTGCCGTAGTGATTGTTTCTGCTGCTTCAGTGGTTTGTGGTGCTGTAGTGGTAGTTGCTGCTGCTGCAGTGGTTGCTTCTGCTGCCTCAGTTGTTGTTGCTACTGCAGTGCTTGTTTCTGCTGCTGTAGTGGTTGTTTCTGCTGCTTCAGTTGTTGTTGCTACTGCGGTAGTTGTTGCTGCAACTGTAGTGGTTGTTTCTGCTGCTTCAGTTGTTGTTGCTACTCCAGTTGTTGTTTCTGCTGCTGCAGTGGTTATTGCTGCTGCCATAGTGGTTGTTTCAGCTGCTTCAGTTGTTGTTGCTACAGCAGTGGTTGTTGCTGCTGCTGCTCTAGTTGTTGTTGATGCTACTGAAGTGGTTGTTTCTGCTGCTGTAGTGGTTGTTGCTGCTGTTTCAGTGGTTGTTTCTGCTGATGCAGTGGTAGTTGCTGCTGCTGCAGTGGTTGTTTCTGCTGCTGCAGTGGTAGTTGCTGGTGCTGCAGTGGTTGTTTCTGCTGCTTCAGTTGTTGTTGCTTCTCCAGTGGTTGTTTCTGCTGCTGCAGTGGTTGTTGCTGCTGCCGTAGTGATTGTTTCTGCTGCTTCAGTGGTTTGTGGTGCTGTAGTGGTAGTTGCTGCTGCTGCAGTGGTTGCTTCTGCTGCCTCAGTTGTTGTTGCTACTGCAGTGCTTGTTTCTGCTGCTGTAGTGGTTGTTTCTGCTGCTTCAGTTGTTGTTGCTACTGCGGTAGTTGTTGCTGCAACTGTAGTGGTTGTTTCTGCTGCTTCAGTTGTTGTTGCTACTCCAGTGGTTGTTTCTGCTGCTTCAGTTGTTGTTGCTTCTCCAGTGGTTGTTTCTGCTGCTGCAGTGGTTGTTGCTGCTGCCGTAGTGATTGTTTCTGCTGCTTCAGTGGTTTGTGGTGCTGTAGTGGTAGTTGCTGCTGCTGCAGTGGTTGCTTCTGCTGCCTCAGTTGTTGTTGCTACTGCAGTGCTTGTTTCTGCTGCTGTAGTGGTTGTTTCTGCTGCTTCAGTTGTTGTTGCTACTGCGGTAGTTGTTGCTGCAACTGTAGTGGTTGTTTCTGCTGCTTCAGTTGTTGTTGCTACTCCAGTGGTTGTTTCTGCTGCTGCAGTGGTTATTGCTGCTGCCATAGTGGTTGTTTCAGCTGCTTCAGTTGTTGTTGCTACAGCAGTGGTTGTTGCTGCTGCTGCTCTAGTTGTTGTTGATGCTACTGAAGTGGTTGTTTCTGCTGCTGCTGCTGTAGTTGTTGTTGATGCTACTGAAGTGGTTGTTTCTGCTGCTGCAGCGGTAGTTGCTGCTGCTATAGTGGTTGTTTCTGCTGCTTCAGTTGTTGTTATGGCTACTGCAGTGTTTGTTGCTTCTGCTTCAGTGGTGGTTGCTGCTGATGCAGTGGTTCTTGTTGGTGCTGTGCTCACAAACATCCAGGATAGCGTCATAAAAAGGACAGTGAGGACCAGTCTGCTGTCCATGGCGGGAGCAGAAAGGGGAAGATCCTTCCATTGAATACAATAATATAATGAGTCAGTTAATTGGCTGGTCGTAAAATGGTTACAGGTGAAATATTTTTATAAACATAATACCCAAAGGAGTAGTAAAGGAGAACTTAAATGTTAGTAAAGAAAAGCTTTATTTAATGCTTGCAGTTACATGGTATACCACTGGAAAGTCAAAACCTTTCATAAAATTATGAATAATTGATATATCATCAATGTAAAAAAAATACTGTATTATAATTAAATGCCAATCGATATTTAAATTAATATTTAAAAATGCAATTCCCCCCTCACACCAAGTACAAGTCTAATATGTAATTTAGCTTACTGTGATTTTAAAGAATGTTAACGGTTATAACGGTTAATAAAAGCAAATTATAATTTGGATGAAATTATATTCATCGTCATACATTTCACTCAAACATACTTAAATATACCTAGTATGACCGAAACAGTGTGTAGAAATATGTTTCTCTAGAAAGTGAAGTAGAATTCTCAACTTGAATAATTGCATTAAAAATTCAGTTTCTGGTGACACATATTTCTGCCCATACGAAACACTCTTAATAATTACTTATTACTTACAATAAACTTAATTATATAATATTTTAAAAATTGAAAACAACTTTTAAACTTTTATACATCATTGAATTTTTCTATTCAAATGATGTATATTTCAATACCAATTCAAATAAACATGATTCAAATTCAATGTCTAGTGACACATATTTCTGCCCATATAAAACTCTCTTAATTATTATTAATTACTAACAATATACTTGATTATGTAATATTTTAACTTTAACTTCAGCTATTTCCAAAAAATAAATAATAAACCTAAATGCAATTTTTGAAGAAAGGTATATTACATTGATTACATGTATACTATATGGCATTCTTCCAGAAGTCATTTAAGAATAGAGAATAATGTAATATATTGCTTCAGCTTACCTGTAGATCTTCAGTTTGATGGGTGAAATTTGATAATAAACAAAAATATCTGTAGATCCGTTAATGAAGATCTTGTGTAGTTTTATTCTCAGCTGTGCCTGACAGGTGAGCTATTTCCTCTGATATCTTTAAAAAGCTTACAGGCAAATATGTGACACCTGTCCACTCTGTGCCGCTATTTAAACGAAGTAGGAGAGAAGAGTCCAAAAACAAGCCAGACTTCTCTGACATCATGGATGACGTTGCCACAGGGTGGGGTGCGTTGTACTGTATGTGAGTGGACAAATCCGGCCGGTCCGGTCTCTTTATTTTTCTACATAAATTCTAAAACCAATGTTTTTATAGTCAAAGTGAGGTTGAGAGATGAAGTTAGAGAAGTGTTCAGTGTGAAAAGTGGTTCTCAAATTTCTTAGATGGTCCCTTTTTTAGTGAGCCACCTTTGGGCTTTGGACTGTACAGCTCATTAAGTTGTGTGATTTCAAAGAATGGGTTTGGGCCAAATTCATTTTTGTGAGAGATAGCGACACGCTTAACACACACAGTATGTAATTGGTTATGTATTGGTGGTATGGGTAATGAAAACAATCTTAAGACAGGTGACTCAATGCCAAGAACAGGTTTAACTGAAGCAGTGCGAACTGTCATTCATGCGTCAAAATCTCCTTTGTGTTGAGTGTTAAAAACACTAACCTGCCTTGTCTATTGTGCAGGCAAATCTAAACAATTGTCAGTTTATAATAGTGGGCAGAGGCAACTATTCAATTATGTCTAAGCCAAAAAAAGGACAGATGACCGTACACGTGAGAATCATCATCATCAATCTTAATTTGTATAGCGCCAAATCACAACAGAGTCATCTCAAGGCACTTTACACATAGAGCAGGTCTAAACCGAACTCTTCAGGTTTAATTTTAAAGAGACCCAACATTCACACATGAGCAGCACTTAGTGACAGTGGCAAGAAAAAACTCAATTTTAACGTGAAGAAACCTCAGAAACAGACTCAAAGAATGTGTGAAATTAAATAAAGAATGCAGACAACTCTCTACTACTGTGCCCCTGAGAGTCATCAAATAGTGTGAATCTTAATGCGAATGTAATAACTAGAGCTGCAAATATTATTTATTTTTAACTATTGATTAATCTAGTGAGTATTTTATCGATTAATCGCTTGGTCTATAAAATGTCAGAAAGTGAAAAACACCTGTGACGTCTTATTTTGTTCAACCAACAGTCAAAATGCCAAATAAATTCAGATTAGATTCATGAAGTTTATTGTCAAAATACGGAGGTTCAAGACGGAAAAAATGCAATGAAATTCTTACTTTGCTGCTCTCCTTACACTCAATAAACACAACAATAATATATATTAAAGTTAAACTAAGAACAATAAAATTAAGTTAGAAGAAAAAATAATAATTAAATAGACAAGTGAAGTGCCAAAAACCCGAGTTAATTTGTAAAGTGACTTTGTGTTTTGTGCCAACAGATAGTGTCAGTGGTGATGCTGGAGTGGGGAGTGCAGTATTTAGTGTGTTGTATTGTTCAGGAGCCTGCAGCCTGTGGATAGAAACTGTTTGTGAGTCTTTGATTTGACAGCGTTTTCCTGACGGCAGGAGTGTAAAGAGACTGTGTTGTCTGTGTGTGTTTTGTCCTTAATGATATTATGGGCCTTCCTGATGACCCTGATGGTGTAAATGCCCTGTAGTGATGGGAAGGCTGTTCCATAGATGGACTGGGCAGTGTTTATCACCCTTCCTGTCCTCACCTGTGCAGTTTCCGTACCACACTGTGATGGAGCTGGTGATGACACTCTCGAACAATGCATCTGTTGCATCACAAGTTACTGAGGATTTCCTCAGCCTTCTCAAGAAATACAGTGTAGCGAAACAGGGTGAGGTCCTCGATGATGTGGTTGCGGAGGAACTCAATCTCTTTTGTCTTGTCTGTATTTAAGGAGAGATTATTTTTCTGGCACCAGGCCACCAGTCCTGCCACCTCTCCTCTATATATATGCTGCCTCCTCTCCAGCAGTGATCAGTCCTATGACAGGTGGTGTCGTCCACAAACTTTATAATGCTTGTGTTGGACAGTCATAGGTGAAGCGGGTGTACAGAAGAGGGCTCAGCACGCAACCCTTGGGTGTCCCTGTGCTCACAGTACTGATGCCTGATGTCTGGTTTCTAACTCTGACTGACTGGTCTGTTTGACACATGTATGACAAAGTGTGAAATTGTCAAATGCAATAAATTAATCAATTATCAGGATAATTAATTTTCTCTTTAGTAATATATATATATAGAGAGAGGGATTTTTAGATTTCCTCCACAGTAATTTTCTGACATGGGTGTTTCCATTGTAATGGGCATTATAATACCTATCCAGCTTTTCTTTCATTCCCAACAAACCGCTGTTACGTGAAGAAGTAAACTAGTCACTTTATGTCTTAGCAGTTGTAATAATGTAATAATGGTAGACTACAGCAAATAGTGAACACTTAAATAGAATAAACTCAACAGTTCAATTAGGTTTAACAAAACAACAAATGCCAAGAAAGAATTCAGAGGAAATGCATAGTTGTGAGTAGCACCTGAAATCCACCATGAGATCAGGAGTCATGGTCAGCTTAACATACAGAATGTGTTTTAAGTGGGTGTGAAGTTCTTCTAACAATAAAATGTTTCAGTAGAGTTTCAAGAAATACTACAATGTTATCAACTCAAAACTGAAACAACTGAAATGTATGAGTTGGCGCCAGTCCCGTCTGTAAATGAATGACTGTTTCTGGTTTCCTGCATGGAGAACAAAAGGGTTAGATAGAAAATAGAAGAAGAAGAATAGGTAGCGATAAAAGAACAATAAAACTATTCTATTTGTTGCTCATCTGGAGGACTGGAATGTTAACAATGACACGCAGTGATGGAGGTATTCAGATCTTATACTTAAGTAAACTTTGTATTTTTAGAATATATTTTGTTATGTGGGTCTGCCTTACCACAGTTTAATAATCATACATTGCATTGTGATTAACACGTTAACGCTGACATCCCTAATATTTATATTCTGTCTGAAATGTGGCTTACAGTAAAACTAGATTGTGTCCAGTGATGGTGTAGGTTGTTAACAAAAGAGGAAAACTATTCTATTTTGTGTGCCGAGATCTTGCTTCATCTTGCCGTGTTATCAAAAGAGCTATTCAGCCTTATCTTGCATCAGGCGGACGGTGGCCGCGACGCGTCTTTGTTAGTTTCAGACTGACGCAGTTGTCATTTTCTCACCCTGCGCGCCCACGTTGTCTAAATAGCAAATGCATGTGTACCCATGAGAAGTGTAGATTTCAAAATGAGGTGCGGTCAGGTGCATTGTTGATGGTTCAGTTGCTATTTTCGTGAAGTCACTGACGCATATTTCACTGTTATTTTAAGGGCGTATCATCACATTTTAACAGGCGTGTGCACAATGAGTGTACACTCTGCCTGTCACACACACACAGGGACAGGCAGCGGCAAACAAACATGCAAACAATAGAAACAAACAATAGAAATAAAAGAAGCCTAATACATTAAAATATTAAAAGATATGTCATAATAATATTTATCAGAATGAATTAATTAAATAAGAGATTCAATGAGAATCAGCCTTCCACTACTCTGTATGTGTGTTGGGGGGGTTTCAGCACCTTGGAGAGTGCCACTGAGGACACAGTGAATTGACAGAAGGAGATGCAGCACAGAGTGAGTTGTTGGTGTTTTTGTGGAGAATGGGTCTGATTCTGGATGAAAGACGCTCCGCTGCCACTTTATCAAAAGTAACTTGTTTGACCATTTTTCTGCCATTAAAATAGAAAACATGGAGTTGGAAACGCCCTAAAGGCTCATCATGCCATGTGCTATAGATCGTTAAACTAAGGCCCATTGTGCATCATTGATGGTAAAATATTCATTTTTATTTCTCACTTTTGTATTTAATTACATTTCAGAGCCTTTACTTTCTTACTTTTACTTGAGTAAAAGAGTTGAATCAGTACTTCTACTTTTACCGGAGTCTTTTTCTATACAAGTATCTTTACTTCTACTTAAGTACAGAATAGGAGGACTTTTGCCACCTCTGATTAAAAAAAATGCGATTAATCACGATTTTTAAAAAGATAATGGTTTGACAGCCCTAATGTACATATTATACTTGAATTAAAAAATAATATATGAAATGCTGCCTGTAAAGCTTTATCTCTCTTTTTTTTTTTATATCAGTGTGTATTGGGTCACATATACAAAGATACCGATATATATTTATATCAGCTGATCGATATATCGGTGGGACTTTGCTGTCGACGAGAAAAAAGACAGAGAAAGCAGCTGTGGTCGAATGAGCAAGAGAGTGAATGAAGAGAGCATCACAAAGCTCAAACATGCCAACACCTGATTGGGGCCCTGTTGAGGCAAATCAAGCCTTTATTCATAAACCTGAGTTTACTTGACTCCTCCTACTCCTCTTCCTCCTCCTCTTCCTCCTCCTCCTCTTCCTCTTCCTGTCAGTCACAATCGGCACCAATGAGAACAAACGGATGCTGGCAGTTCACCAAACTCAGCTTTCAGTCGATGTTTAATAGACGTCACACAATTGATCTGTGCTCTGTGTCGGGCTGACAGTCATGCAATGTGAATATTTGATATTCCATTCAATCACTCATGCTTGTTTTACATTTATCTGCAGAACACAATGAACAATGAAAGAGTTTAAAAACACAAAACACCATGTCGCAATATCATCACAATATTCAGCCGGTCAGTAAAGATGTTTTATTATTTACAGGAGGAATCTTCTCCTAACTTTTCTAATCAAAAGTATCTGAGTTATAAAAATTCATTTATTGATTTCAACATTTTGGAGTCTAAAGAAAACATTTATGTTTCTGTATGCACATTCAATATTTTTACATTGATGATTTATCTTAAGTAGTGCCAGGAAATGTACTTCATCGCTCATCATATTACAGGTTTTATGTTTTTTTGTGCTTTGTTTAGTGAAAAATACTTTATTTAAAGCTTGTAAGTGTTTTGTTAAAATCTTTACTTGGCTTTTGGATTGAAACTTTGATCTTTGAGGTGGAACTACAATTTCATTACTGTACAATTACAGATTAACGTTTGAGGGATTTTTAATATTTAATGCATTTCTTTGTTTGCTTGAAGAGGAGACGTTAAGTTTTTATATTCGGCTCTACTGCGGCTTAAATGCTAACAGTCATTTCTCTGGCGTGAACTCCACCGAGCAGCTGAGATTTGCCGCCTCGGCTCCTTCCTTGAAGGCAAACAGGAAGTACATGACCTTCCTGACTTTGGCCAGCTCGGCGATCCTTTCCCCGAACTCCTGCATGTCCGCCTCCAGACATTTGAGCTGCGAATCCTCGGGGTCGTCGGCATTGCGCCAAAACGTCCCGATGGGCTCCAGGAGCTGGCGGGTCATCAGGTGGGTGAGGTCGGGCGTCCAGTGCTGGGAAATGCCGGTGATGGTGACGCGACCGTGGCCGGTGAGGGAGAAGTACCAGCGGGTGAAGTTCAGCTCCTGGATGTGGAAGTCCAGCCGATAAACGGCCTCGTGGGGAAGAAGCAGACGCTCGCCGTCCTGCCGCTTCTGTCCCGACCGCTGCAGAGACGACACGCGAAGACGCATCATCTGCAGAGGAAGAAGAAGAAGAAGAAGACACACAAGGAGGGAGATAAAGGAAGAAGAGGTTTTTAGAAGGGGTGGAGAAGGAGGAGCAAGCACACCATGAAGAAGAGGATTGAAGGCTTTGAAGCTGCTACTGGTTACTGGAACCTTTACATTGTAATGATTCCCAAACCATGAATCCAATGTTACAGCTGGAAAACATCTGTCAGAGTTATTGTATCATCACTAGTTAGGAGGAATAATGAGAACATACATGCAGCACCTTTCTGCTCATGGTTTCACGCTAATCCACCGCCAAATCAGCCTAAACAAAAAAGGATTTAAAATATTTGAAACTTCAGCTTTGAACATTGTACAGTTTTCTTTTTATTCTGTGTTCAGTATACAGAACTCAGTTTACCTCCTTATCTCTATGTATATTGTATTTGTCCCTATTAAATAAACCACAAGCACAACTTTTGTCTCTAAAATATCAGAAAATTGAGAAAACGTGTCCAACCAACAGTCCAACCCCCCCCTTCAAAAAACAGAGAAGAATGACTTAAACGAATAATTGATTATCAAAATAGTTTCCGATGAATGTTTATTTTTGTAATCGATTGATCGTTGCAGCTCGTCTCTCAGCGCGATGTGAAATGCAGGTTTACGTTGGGTCAGTCGACCTCTGCGGTCGGTTACATCACCGCCAATGACAGCAGACAGGAAGAAACTCAGACTAATAATCAGTATTTTAACTCGTGTGTCTCACTGTGAAGAATCCAAGCATCAAATAAACACAAAGACTTAACACGAAGGAAAAAATAAAAACTACAGAGTTAAATTCAGTAGATAACTGATGTTAGAAAGCATTCAACTCCAATTAAAGTCAATTTTACACTTCAGACTCTCAGTGAATAAATATAAATATATATAATCATTGGCCACTTCATTAGGTAAACCTGTGCAATCTAATTCAATCCAATACAATTCTACTTTTATGAAGTTTATACAGTTTCAGTGTTTGTTAACATTGTCATAAAGGTGATAATTCTACTTTGTGTTTAATACTGAAGTCGTACTAAGTGGTGGCGTACTGATGAGAATTACGATACTGGTGTTTGCCCTCCTCATGTATGTTAATGGAGTAGACAAAATAGTAGGAACACCAGTCAATATAATGAACCCTAATACATCACCATCACCCGTTATGAGCTCAATAATAAACATAAAGTCGAATTATCACCTTCCTGACAATGTTAAGAAAAACTGAAAATGTATAAAACCTCATAAAAGTAGAATTTATAGCAGAGCTGCTGTTATAGTTTCTTGAAAATATTAATGTTTAATGTTTCATTGACAACTCCAGAAAAAAACCCTCCAATGTGCAAAAACCTAAACAACAACACCTAATTAAGGCTTTAATCTGTGTATATATTTAAACATATAGTGGAAGTTGTCAGTTGGGAGTGAGGCTCACCTCCGTCAGCGCCGTGTCTCGTTTAAACGGCAGCACCGTCACATCAGAGGCAGATTCGGCCTGGTTAGCCTGGTCCATGTCCGACTCGGAGGTTGTAATCCTGGGTAAAAAAAAAAGAGAGGAGAGGTCTGCCTGTGTGGATGAAAGCTGAGATAGAGGATAGATAGATGGATAGATAGATGGAGCTCTGGTAGAGGTTCTGATTTTGCAACCTCTCTCTCTCTCTTTCCCTCCCTCTCTTTCTCTTTTTCCCATAGGCTTGCATGCTGTCTCTATCTCTCCCCTCCCCTTCCCAACTATTTCCATCCATCCCACTCTAGTGGTTTCTCACTATTACCCCCCCCCTCCCCCCCTCCCCTCCACCTCCATGCCCACAGGCTAGTTTAGTTAGGACACATTGACACATAAAATGAGAGACACACTGGCAGATCAATGTGAAAAAACAGTGTCAGTCAGAATAATTAGCTGTCCTCTCTCTCTCATGTTGAACCCTGTTTATTTTAGTTTATTTTAATCCTTTAAAACCCTGATAAGTGACATTTCTGCACCAAATAAGCCTGGAAACAATGTTTTTATGCATTGTTTAATATGAAAAAAATGTGTCACAGTAGAATAATTGAACTTGGATTAATAAGAAACGGTTTAGACATGTCTGGAAACTACTCTCTAGGCTTTTTTTTGTTTAAGGTGTCAAGGAGGTGGGTGATGTGTGAGGGTGCTAGGCAACGGGAGGCGCTGATGACGTCCGAGAGGGAACTCTGGGAGTTTCCTGAGGGCTTCTGGGAGCTCGACTGGTCTTGGTTTAACGGATCAGTTATTTATTTATATATCGGTCGTCTCACTGAGGATTGTGATGTGCGTGTGTGTGTGTGTGTGTGTGTGTGTGTGTGTGTGTGTGTGTGTGTGTGTGTGTGTGTGTGTGTGTGTGTCGGTGTTAATGTGTCGTCAGCAGGGATCTGAGCGCAGGATGCAGGAGGATAACGTTCCCTTGTTAAAAAACGTTGTCGCTCATCGTGTTAATTATAGATGCTGAAGGTTAATTGAGGGGAAACAACCTCAACGTTCAACTTTATGGAACTAATGAAATAATCTGGTTTAAGTCGGTTTTAAAGCATCTGGAACATCTGGCTTCTAATTTATTGTTTTTACTTTTATTTCAAATATCTGTAGAGACTCATACCTGTTGATTTGTCTTCTTTTTGTTTTTAGTGTGCAGCAGTTCTTTCTATCTGTTTATTGTTTTAATGTTACAGGTTACTATTAGACCACATCACCAAATTCATCACAAATTGATAATTTAGTTCTTTAGTTGTTGTTGTTGTTTTTATGGCACACAATAAAATACACACAACATTACTACATATAATAACATAGAGTGCAGGTAAAGCTTATTCCAAGAAAAGTTACCATTAGAAATGTTTCACAATGTTACAGAAAATAATATGAACAATTTGTGAGTGTGTGTAAAGGCTTTATAAACCTGTATATTACACACTTTTATTGATACAATCAATCAACTCACTGGTAAAGCTTCACATGTTTCCATATGATAAGAAATAAGTGTCACATATCTAATTATAATATGTGTGTTATCTGTTTATAAATGTGGCCATAAGTCTGTTTATACTATAAATATACGATGATTCACTTTGTTAAAACGATGATGACACATTGTCCCACTTTATAATTGATTTCTTTAAATCAGCTGTTGTTTAATTTCACAGTTAATTTACCAGCCTGAAGAAAAGAAAAAAACAAATGTAATACAGGAAATCAAAATAATACATGCAGAACTTTTTGAGATAACTAACAAAAGAGAAGCCAATAGAGTTTGTGTGGTTAATTTATTTCCTTGTTTTGTACTGGGGGAATTTTTTATGTGATCTGTTAAAAAGTTACAACAAAGAGGATCTTTGATCTAACTAAGAAATGCGGAAAAGGAGGCGTGAAAGTTTAATGGTTGAGCTTATGTTGTTTTATTATTTGCTGTGTCAGAGACTGTTAAATAAACCCAATAAACTTGGTTTAAGTGTGAAAACAGTATAGTTTGAGCTTAGTGTAAAACACACATGTATAATTTATATTTATATAATGCGGCGATGTTCACTGTAGTTACAACGTCCTGTTTGAAAAAGTAATCCCTCACTGTGACTTAGCAGGTTTTTGGGTTTGCAGGCTGTCAGCTTAGATTGATTGAGTCATTTGTTTATTGAGGCAAGGTCAATTGATGGCAAGCTCTCTTTTCCAATGACACTCAAAATTACAGAACACATGAATGAACATACACAATATGATCTTTATTAAATTCAGACCGCAGAACATTGAACAATAGGCATTTGAAACTAAAGAAATAAGACTATCTAGTTCAAGAACACGCTGCAGGTCATTCCACTTCTGAGGGGGAATAGACCTGAAGAGCAGGGGATTACATCGGGATTGTTTAAAATCAAGTGTGCAAGTTACAAGTAGTAAATGAGATTAAACTGATGACAGGTAAAACATGCAGCGAGGCTTTGTAGATAAACATCACGCAGCGCTGTTTCCTCCTTACAGATAAAGAGCACAGTGATGAAATCTGAATGATACGCTGCATCAAGAGGCTTCAATGTTGAGATAGCAGCATTCATAGAGGACGGAGAACAATAGTTTTCTGACTGCTCACGTCTAAAGATATCAACCCTTTGTAGGTCACACCAGGAAAAAGCTATTTTAAAACATCATTTCTTTGTTTTTCCTTCCTCTTTGAAGCCATGGCAACGTAAAACATGGATTTTATTTCCTCATTGAGCCTAAATGTGATGTTTTACAGCCTAGGTCTACAGACCTCATTCACACTTCATTTGTTTAAACTTTTATTAAAAACATGTTAGAGACTCATTCTGTTCGTCTACAAGATGAAAAAATGAAACTCAACTTCAGAAATGTCTCCAGCAGGATCTCTGATGTCAGCAGTGATTTGTGTTATTCTTCGTTTATACACTAAAGCACAACCTGTATCTATAGCAACCATAGAACAACCTGTATCTATAGCAACCATAGAACAACCTGTATCTATAGCAACCATAGAACAACCTGTATCTATAGCAACCATAGAACAACCTGTATAATGTTAAAGATGGCGACCATTGAGGATGAGAAGTGTTCATAGCTCCACACTCAAACCATCCAGGTTCTCATAGTGCTGCATGTTTCCATACTGTGTGAACTCACAATATTAAAGTGTAAGAACAGAAGAAGAGATTTGGGAGTTGAAATGAAATGAATGGCAGCTCACTTTTTTGCTCATGAGATCTTTTTTTCTTTCCCTGCAGGTGATTCCTGACTGGAAGGAGCAGGAATGGGATAAAGAGAAACCGGAGTCGTACACCGGGATGTTCCACTTCCGGTTCTGGCGGTTTGGTGAATGGGTCGACGTGGTGATCGATGACCGGCTGCCCACAGCCAACGGAGAACTGGTTTACTGTCACTCCAACGACAGCAACGAGTTCTGGAGCGCGCTGGTGGAGAAAGCCTACGCCAAGTAAGACTAAACAACAGCTTTTAAATCAGGGGGGTCAAACATGAGGCACGTGGGCCAGAACCGGCCCGCCGAGGCGTCCAATCCGGCCCACTTTCCTTTCTTCCTTCCTGCCTTCATTCCTTCCTTCCTTCACTCTTTTCTTTCTTCACTCTTTCCTTCCTTCTTTCCTTCCTTCCTTCCTTCCTTCGCTCTTTTCTTTCTTCCTTCCTTCCCTCCTTCCGTCTTTCCTTTCTTCTATCATTTCTTCCTTCCTTCCCTTCTTCCTTCCTTCCGTCCTTCCTTTCTTCCTTCCTTCCCTCTTTTCTTTCTTCCCTCTTTCTTTCCTTCCTTCCTTCCTTCTTTCCCTCTTTTTGTTCTTCCTTCTTTCCTTCCGTCCTTCCTTTCTTCCATCTTTCCTTCTTTCCTTCTTTCCTTCCCTTCTTTCTTCCTACCTTCCTTTCTTCCTTTCTTCCTTTCTTCCTTTTTTCCTTCCTTTAAAATCAAGTCCTTATTAAGCAATTAATTTATCACATCAGTGGTGATAAATTACCACTGATGTGATAATACTAATATTTATTGTAGTATAAAACAGAAAATAATATTTAACAAGAGATTTCACACAGAATTTAAATTGAATGCTTGAATTTGTACCGACACTTTTTTATTAAATGTGTAAAATACAAAATTATAGGATTTTCCATATTAATGACTGATGTGTTTAATGTACATCGATTTTATTATTTAATGGTGTAAAACTGATGTTGAGTCTGTTTCTTACATTTATTGTTTGTTCTTGTAAGGACTGTTTTGTTCAATTTGAGGGTATGCAGATGTTAATGTGTGTGTGTGTGTGTGTGTGTGTGTGTGTGTGTGTGTGTGTGTGTTTCCAGGCTGTACGGATGCTACGAGGCGTTGGATGGAGGCAACACGGCCGATGCTCTGGTGGATTTCACCGGTGGTGTTTCGGAGCCGATGGACCTGATGGAGAACGGGATCAAAGAGGAAGAAGAAAAACGCAACGAGCTGTTCGAGAGAGTCCTGAAAACCCACACCAGGGGGGGTCTGATCAGCTGCTCCATCCGGGTGAGCAGAGGACACACACACACACACACACACACACACACACACACACACACACGGATGCAGCAGTGATTAATGGCCGTGTGGTTCCAGGCTACCAGCGCAGCAGACATGGAGGCCAGGCTGGACTGCGGGCTGGTGAAGGGTCACGCCTACGCTGTGACGGACGTCCGTAGGGTGAGGCTGGGCCACGGCCTGCTCGCATACTTCAGGTCGGACAAGCTCACCATGATCCGCATGAGAAACCCGTGGGGACAGAAGGAGTGGAACGGGCCCTGGAGTGACAGGTATGTACAGAGATGTGTTCAGAGATGAATACGAACCAACGTTTTTGTTTGTTTTACTTATAATACTTTAAAAAGCAAACATACTTTGCACGTAAGTGCTTCACAATGGCAGGAATGTTTACCCACATACAGATATAAAAGGAGCAAAATAGAACAAAGTTGAAGCACGAATTTGAAGTCCAAAGAAATCAGATAACAAGTAAAACAGATGAAGTTACAGTTAAAAGCCAGAGTATGTTCATGTTCATAAAATGCTTCTCCTCACCTTTTAAGCTGATGTTTACAACTCAAAATGGATGTGATTTCAGTGTTTTATTTTAGGCTTTTGTTGTCTTTTTACACACACACACACACACACGCACGCACGCACGCACGCACGCACGCACACACACACACACACACACACACACACACACACACACTCCTTTTGGCAAGTTTGTTATATTTGAGAGAATAAAAGTGAGTCAATCCAATACAACAGCTCTGCTTTAAATTCTGCTTTTATGAAGTTTATACATTTTCAGTTTTTGTTAACATTGTCATAAAAGTGATCATTTTACTTTATGTTTCTTACTGAGCTCGTATACTAAGTGGTGGTGTACTGAGGTGAATTATATTGAATGGTGTTCCTAATATTTAGCCCCCCTCGTGTTATCATGTTAATGGAGTGGACCAAATATAAGAAATCTTAAAAGAATCAACAGACTCAGACTGTCTAACGGAGCCGAGGGGCCGATCCACAAAAGACAGAAAAGACCCCCGATCTTTTTTCTCCGTGAGCTGCCATCATACTAAGGTGGGGGGGATCTGAGGGGAGAACATCTGAGATAAATGTAATGAGACCATGGAGGGAGTTATAAACAATTAGAAGAATATTGAATGTTATCCTGTGGCAGCAGAGTTTTGGATCAGTTGTAGATGGGAACTAGATGAAGGGATACCTGGCGAGTTACTGTAGTCCAGTCTGGATAATATTAGACGCTTTCTAGGTCAGAGGATCAGAGAAAATACCTGATTTTGGTGGAAGCTGGAGCTGTTTGTTGAACTTTAGATCACTATCAAATATAAACATTATTATCATGTGGTCTGATGTGGACAAAGAGGTGATTGATGTTCTGGGCAATGATAGTGGTATGATGGTATGATGGCATGATGGTATGATGGTATGATGGTATGATGGTATGATGGTATGATGGTATGATGGTATGATGGTATGATGTCGCTGTTGTTCCTCATTTAACTGAAGGGATTTATGACCCAAATACATTAATTATTATTTCTTAACCGCACAGTGTCATCTCTAGGCGGAGCACACACACAGCCTGTTTCTGTGGATGTGCGCGCCCATATCCAGGAATGTCACGTACTTTACAAACAGCTCATTCTAATTAATCATTAAAAGCTGCTTTGATTTAGTTTTGTTAGCTGCTGTCAGTCAGTATTTATGACTGCTATTGATTCAGTGTCTTTAGCTGTTGTCTTTCAGTATTTTTAGCTGCTGTCATTCAGTTTTTATAGCTGCTGTCATTCTTTGTTTTGCTTATTGTTGAGCAACTGATCCTCTGTTGTTTTTACTTCTTACTGTTATAATAGCGTTAGTCATGAGGCAGAGCCGTACTGTTTTCTGACACACGCTTGCACATAACCTTTTATTTCATTTGTGACAAAACACCAAAGCTTTTACCTATTTGGGGAAAATGCATTAAAGGCAGATTTCTTTAATTATATGTAGACTACTTTAGACCAGGCCCATAAAAAACAACTATACCTAAATCTGGATTATCTCAGTGAGGCCAAAGTCTCTTTAAAACACAATTTCAGATTTTTAAGACACAAAGGCAGATTTCACAGTTTTTTTCATCTATTCCTGCATGGTCTAAAGTTGTCTACATATGACTAACACGCTGTTATAACAGTAAGAAGTGGAATAAAAACAAAGGATCAGTCGCTCAACAATAAGCAAACTCTCTGGCTGCTGGTCTAATGCATACAGCAATGGCTCAATATGATCATAACTCGATTGCTTTCATAATTTTACCTTTGTTTTGCTTTGTTATATAGTTTTTATAAAGGGTCGTGATTGATTGTGTGTGTTGCCGAATTTGTATGCAGTACTATGTCAAAATACCACCACATGGATACAATACAGTGGAATAGCTAAAGCCCATCACGAGCAATTCCTCTGTATTTTTTTGAAGTACAGTGACAATAAAAGCATCATATCTTATCTTATCTTATATCAGAGGACAGAGGAGATGGAGGTGCCTCATGACAAAGACGGTGAGACAGAGATAAGCACATAGTTGTATGAAATGCGAATTATATAAAACAGAAACAGAAAATGAAATGATTCTCTCTAAAGTTCTGGCTATCGGCTCCTTTATTAGAAACTACAGAATGTAAGACAACTTTGTCGTATACATATTTTAGTACTATACTTTCTGGCAGGATATTATCATTATGACCAATTTGATTATTTCCTGGATTTTGTATCAACATAGTCCCTAAATGTATGTAGAAATACAGCAAATGGGATTCACTTCTCAAAGTTACACCCTTCTGGGTCACATAAGGAGAAGTCGTCAAATTCAAGGCTAAATGGTTTTAATAATTATGCTATGATACTATCACCCCTCCTCTCCCCCCACATCTCACACACACACACACACACACACACACACACACACACACACACACACACACACACACACACACACACACACACACACACACACACACACACACACACACACTCTACATACACACACCTTAAAGAACACAACCTTCGCTCCATCACCATGCATATGTCTATATCAACCTAAAGTAGGATGTTCCTCTCATAGCATCCAATACATTTGTACAACTTCTCCCTTTTTTCTCTCTTTGTATCCCCTCTCCTCCCTTTTTTGGGGGTTTTTTGGGTTTTTTTCTCTCAGTCCTATTTTTGTCCCCTTCCCTCTTGTTAAAGGTTGTCTCTGTCTAGGTCTTCATATGTATGTTATCCGTATTTTATGTGTCTTCAGTCACTACTTTGGGGTTTGGGAAACAACGTTATATGAATTCCTGCATCTATCATTGGTATTGGTTTTGTAGGTGTTGTTACATGTCAGTATTTAGGGTGTTTTTACTTCTCTAAAATGTCAAAATGTGTCAAATTTGACCCTGAACATGATGTAAGGGTTACACTGCTGCTGCTTTATTGTCTTTTTAAATTATTCTTATATGTTTCTTAGCTATGATTAGTTATTTATTCTATTTCTTTTGCTCTCGGGTTCCTGAGAAACACAATTTTTCAAATGGAAAACATTTTTCTGGCAGAGGACCTACCCAGACCCCTTATTCTTTTGTGTCCCCTCCACAAACCAAAGTTACACCCTTGTTGTCAGGTTACATAATTCTTTAGAAACCTCTTCATGATGGTTTCACTGAGGTGTAGCTGGAGGTGACTGACTCGTTTTCCCACCTGTTTGCAGCTCTGAGGAGTGGCAGAAGGTCAGTCAGAGTGAGAGGGAGAAGATTGGCGTCACCGTGCAGGACGACGGAGAGTTCTGGTGAGTTGGAGTGCAGCGCTGCCCCCTGGTGGCGGAAAGCCTGCACCTGCATGGGACTTTCATTCACAGACCTAAAGTAATTCTCAGAGGTCTGTTACACTTTCACAATCTTCATCTATTGATAATTTGTTTTTTTTTAATTGCTGATTTAACCCTCCTGTTGTCCTCGAGTCAAGGAGGGAAGAAGGAAGGATGGAAGGGAGGAAGAAGGAAGGAAGGAAAGGAGGGAGGAAGGATGGAAGGGAGGAAGAAGGAAGGAAAGGAGGGAGGGAGGAAAGGAAGGATGGAAGGATGGAGGAAAGAAGGAAGGAAGGAAGGTAGGAGGGAGGGAAGGAAGGATGGAAGGGAGGAAGAAGGAAGGAAGGGAGGAAGAAGGAAGGAAAGGAGGGAGGAAGAAAGCAGGGAGGAAAGGAAGGAAGGAAGGATGGAGGAAAGAAGGAAGGAAGGAAGGTAGGAGGGAGGGAGGACTGAGGGAGGGAGGGAGGGAGGGATGACTGAGGGAGGGAGGGAGGGTGAAAGGAAAAGAGGAAGGAAGGAAAGAAGGACAGAGGAAAGAAGGAAGGGAGGGAGGTAGGGGGAGGAAAGAAAGAGAGAAGGAGGGAGGGAGGAAAGAAGGAAGGAAGGAAGGACAGAAGGATGGAAGAAAGGAGGATGGAGGAAGGAAGGAAAGAAGGAACAGTTAAAACAGACGGGGTCAATTTGACCCGGGAGAACGACACGATGGTTAACTGACCCTGACGACCTCTTTTCTTAAAATAATACTGATGTTATTATAATTATCTCTGATCATACAGTAGATTAGTCTAATTATGAGTAATCCAACTTTCTTCTCCTCTCTTCTCTCTTTCTGCAGGATGACGTTTGATGACTTCGTCGCCAACTTCACAGACCTCATCCTGTGTCGTCTCATCAACACCTCCTACCTGAGCTTCCATAAGACCTGGGAGGAGGCTGTGGTGCGGGGCTCCTGGAGTCGTCACGACGACCCGCTTCTCAACCGAGCCGGAGGCTGCACCAACAACAAGCAGACCTTCCTGCAGAACCCACAGGTGTTGTTTTCTCTCATTTATTCATAATGTGCAGATTTGGTGTAAGGCAGGGTAACAATAACAGTGTGTGTGTGTGTGTGTGTGTGTGTGTGTGTGTGTGTGTGTGTGTGTGTGTGTGTGTGTGTGTGTGTGTGTGTGTGTGTGTGTGTGTGTGTGTGTGTGTGTCTCACTTCTGTGTTTGCAGTATGTGTTTGACGTGAAGAAGCCGGAGGACGAGGTTCTGATCTGTTTGCAGCAGAAAGACCGCAGAGCCACGCTGAGAGAGGGACGAGGAGAAAACCTGGCCATTGGCTTCGACATACACAGGGTCAGTTTAGTGTGTGTGTGTGTGTGTGTGTGTGTGTGTGTGTGTGTGTGTGTGTGTGTGTGTGTGTGTGTGTGTGTGTGTGTGTGTGTGTGTGTGTTTTCAAGACATTCACAGACTACACAATACTCCAGATGTTAGTATAGACTGAACATTAAATGAAGGTGCAGGCTGTATCTAATAAACAGGCGACTGAGTGTATACAACACCATATAATAATTTATCACCATGTCAATGAAACAATGATTGGAATTTATCAAAGTGTCACAATACTTGAACAATGAAATACAGATACACATCAGCACACACTCTAACAGAGGAAATAAAACAACAGCACAACTGCTTGGAAACTGGATGAGAAGAAGAACATTTATTTATAAAGCGCTTTTCACAGACATGAGTCACAACATGCTTTACAGGAAAGAAACAGA